>NC_046664.1:55765705-55795368 GCF_010883055.1 Belonocnema kinseyi
ATATTGCACAGTAGGATATTTAAAAAAAAATTATTTTAAGTCTGAATATCTCAGGAAAGCATTGACCAAAGTAGAATGAGAAAAAAATGTAGAGGAAAGTTGATCCGAATTTCTGGACCTAGAGAATCCATCAAAATTCAGTAATTTTTATAAATCAATGTTTGGTCCATACTTTTTAATTTCGAAATTATGATCTCAGAATTAGATTCTGCAACCTCAAAAACTTAAATTATACCATTTTGTATTTCCGTATTTTGAATTTTAAATTTATGATATTCTGAATTATAAAAATGTATTATTAAATTTGGATTCAGCGACCTCAAAAACCTTCATATGAAAATTGTTGGAAAGTTTCTATCATTTTTGCGATATATGGTCCGCCATTCAGAATTGAAAAAGAATTGTATTTGATTTGGATTCAAAGACGACAAAATCTACATATGACCATTTTTTTAAGTTTCTAACATTTTTTAATTTATGGCCTGCAATATTTGATCTGCTATTTTTAATTTTGAAATTCTGATATCAGTTTTGGTTTCAGCAACCTCGAACGCCTAGAAATAACCACTTCCATAATATTCCTACCTAATTTACGATTTACATTTAACCATTTGGAATTTTAAAATTATGTCAGATTTGGATTCAGCGACCTAAAAATCCTAAATTTCTATCAAGTTCCTACCCTTTTTACGATTTATGGTCTGCCATTTTTAATATTAAAACTATGATGCCATATTTTGATTCAGCTGACACAAAAATCGACAAAGTGCCAGTTTTGCAAAGTTGCTACCATTTTCCTAATTCATGGTCTGCTACATTTGATCTGGTATTTTTCATTTTAAAATTCTGATATCAGATTTGGAATAAGTGACCTCAAAATTCTAAAGATAACCGCTTCTATAATCTTCCTACCTACTGAAAGTATTATGATCCGCTTTTTTGAATTTTTCACGTATAATATCATATTTGGATCGAGTGACCGTGAAACCCATTTTTAATTTTAAGATTTTGATACCATATTTGGACCGGCCAATAAAAAAACCTATAAATGACCGTTTTTGTAAACTTTCTGCCATTTTTATAATTTATGGTCCGTCATATTTGATCTACTATTTTTAATTTTAAGATTTTCATACCAGGTTTGGATTCTGCGACCTCGAATTCCTAAATATAACCATTTCTATAAATTTCCCAACTATTTTACGATTGATCGTCCTCCATTTTGAATTTGTTAATAATGATATCAGATATGGATTCAGGAACCTTGAAATTCTAAAAATATCCATTTTTATGATGTTTCTAAAACTTTTCAGGTTTGTTGTACAAAAAATACTGACCATCCATGGATTTTCCAGACTGGGATTTTCAGAACAACTTTTTTAAAATGATTTTTCTTCATCATGCATTTAATTAACTTTAATCTCACTCAAGGAATATCCATTTTGTTCAATTTTTTTACGAGATATTAGATTTTGCAACCATTCTTTTTCAAAATAACCCACAACATAGATTACTAAATATGGCCTGTCTTGATTTGAACAGCTGTAGTTGAATGTGATATGAGGTCACCTGTATTTTGGCAGTTGTGTAAACTCTCATAATTTCTTAAACATACACGCAATATCAAAAAGTTAATTGAAAAAATTATTTTTTTTTTAAAAATACAATATTTTCAGTTACATATTAACATTTTTAGAAGTTAAGTATTCATATTGCACTAAAAAATATGTTCAATGCAATCGTAGAAAAAATATTCCTATTCAAATAAACTTGTTTTTCAACGTATTTCATAGAAATTTAGAAAATTAAATTTTATAAACTTTTATCATAAATAACGCTGTAGAAATGTTTTAAAATACATTTTTAAAGGCTTTTTTCTTACATTTTAAAAATTGGCTGGATCCGTCAAGTTTTATAATGCAATCTCTTAAATGGATTTTCAGAATGTATGCAGGATACTTCATAAAAAATATTATAATGTTTTTTAGTGTTAATATTTTTTCCCAAATTACTTGAGCAACTTTGATTTCACAAATTCATGTACTTGTACTTGGCAGATTTTTTGCACCGCAGACGCTTTTGGTAGGATTTTATGCTTTTATTTGCATTAAAAAAAGATAGGTGTAGTCAATTAATTTAATTTTCATTCAATCAGTAATTCACCAAATGAAACTAAATGCAACAAACTGAATTGATTGAATAATTGTCATTAAAAATTCCTCCTGTAATTCAATTAAAATTAAATTTACAAATTTTTCGATTCACGTTATTTGGTAATTTTCAATTTTTACACTAAATACGTACAATTTTTTAAACTACAGACTCTTCATAAAATTTGATGTCAAACGTTTTGATAGACTAGAATTAGGTGAGGACTGGTTAAAAATCAGTTGATTTTTTTTTAATCTCACAAGATTTTTGTAGCTTTTTTTGACATTGACGGCGATTTCATATCACGAATCTTGATATTTACAAAAAAAAAAAAAACAATACAATATCTTTTAGTGTTAAAATTTCAAAAAAATTGTTTTATATTTCAAAATTGAGAAGGTTTTTAAATAAATATTTTGTTTAAAAAAATGACACAATCGGATTTTTGTTTGTAAGAACAAGTACATCAATATAAAAATTTGTTCATGAAATGAATGTCAGAGATGTCATAGTATCCCTTCGAATATTTATAGGGAAATGGTAGAGGAAGTCCCAAAATAACATTTTTTTCGACAAGAACTAACATTTATTCTGAGAAATAAAAACTTTTTTCCAGAGGCAAATTTATGGAAAGGAAAAAATTGTGAAAAGAGTTTGCCGATTCGCTTTTCAGTTTCTTTAACACCATACACCTTCGGAAAATTTTGAAAGGCTGAATTGTTTGCACTAAAGAATGGACTTTAAATAATGTTTAGTTTTCTAAAGTAATAAAATTTTCTATATTATTTCAAAATTCTTACTCAGGAATTTAGAGAAACAAAAATATGCAAAGGTAAGTATTGCCAAACAAGAAACTGAAATAGAGATTTCTGAAACTGAAAATAGAATTTCCCTAAAGGCCTATCCTGAAGGGCCTGAAGGCCCTAAAAGTAGAATAGCAAACATACACAGATCCTCTCGGAAGTCCTTGAAGAAAAGTCTTACAATTAACCTCTTGAGCTTGAGGCTTGAAGAATCTCAGGTAGAAAATATCCTCAACTCCAAGGTGAGATTAATAGGTTTTTCGCAACCTGATGACTACCATCTTGAGTCTGTCGAACTAACATCTGCATGGCACAACATTTTGGAAATCTGTCATAAATCTAGTAGTAGAAAATATTTCCGAAATCAATGAATAAAAGGTTTTCCCGAAAAATTGGCAAATTTTCCGTAAATCAGCAAATTTTCCGAATATATTGATTGATTTCTGAAAAATTAGGAAACACACCAAATTGATTATAAAACGGCATGTATATCTGAAAATACTAGGAAATTTTCCCGATGAGGATAAGGAGTTTTTTACGAAAAAATCGAAAGTACTTCATAATTTTTTGGCAATTTTTGTATATCGAGTACGAAATTTATTTCTTTAATTAAATTTGATATTTTGCCGTACTATGACTATTTTTTCAAAGGATTTTCTGCAAATTAAAGTTACTTTTAGTTGCATAAATAAATTATCTTCACGAAAACTTTTCTTCAATTTATGAAGAAAAATCATTATTCTTATAGTGTAAAATATACAAAACGTGCACAAAATCTTTCTTACATAAATACCTATTTGTAAAATTAGTAGATTTTTAATGTAAAGCGTCTGCGACTTTTTTCTGTATAAGTGTATGCTTACTAGAATTTTTCAGTCAAAAAATAGTAAACTGATTTTATATAAGTTTTCCATTTTTGATATCAAACATTTCTAAATACTTCACTTTAAAAATTATCTAGCTTGGAATGATTATTTTGCTACAATTGGTCAACTTTTAAGGAGACGAATTAATTAATTTTCGATATGAAGTGCTCAATATATCAAAAATTAATTATTTATTTATATTACTGAAAATTAAATTTAATTGCTTTTGACAGTTTTTAGATTAAAAGTTTGAAATTCGATATATTTTTCAATTTTAAATAATCGAGTTTTGAATTTTGAGTATGTGAAAGTAACGCTTTAATTGTAAACTTAGCTTATAACAAAATTTCAACAAATTACAATGGCCAAATTGTTGAATCATTAGTTATAATATTTGTGCATACGTATTCTACGTATTATTCACTTTTTCTCTCCACTTTTTTCTAAGAGTGAAACTGTATCTATTTTGTTTTCAAAATTAAAAAAGTGCTCTTTTAATGCGCCTGGCAAAGGAAGACTAGCAGGGTGCGTTATGTTAGCTTCCTCTGGTTTACGCTCGGCTTTATGCGTAAACCGAAGAAAACAAACATGACGCACCCTGCTAGATTGCCTTTGCTACACACATTAATATTGCAATTTTTAAATTAAAAAATATATATAAAAAATTTCACTAAAAAATAGCTTTGAGGGTAAAAAGAGAATAATATGTAGGAAACGCATTATGATAGGCCGGAAAAATAAAATTCTTTAATTTTGTTCATTTTTAGAAAAAATCTTTTTTTACATATCAAAATCTGTCCCCATTATTTTTTTCCCATATTTTTAAAACGATGTCTTCATTTTTTATCGAATTTGTTTTTATTAAACAAATTCATTTATTTTCATTTAACAAACGATTACTGAAAATTTTTTTGTAAAATAAAATTCTGATGATGGACGTAGTTACGTAGAATATAATTTTTTATTCAAAATCGAAATTTTGCACACAATAAAAAATGGTAAAAGTCATGAAATTAAAAAAAAAATTCTTTGCATGGGTCTTTTAGGGCCTAAAAATACATTTAAGTTTAGAATCAAAAGTCAAAATAACTGTAATTGCGATTATAGTCAAAGGCGCGAAAATTATATTTATATTTTTAAAGTTTGAAACTTGCATGGAATCAGCCTTTACTGCATGAATTTATTTAACATGATGCACCCTGCTAGGTTGCCTTTGGCAGACACATTGAAATTGTACTTTTCTTAATTCAAACAAAAATAGAAACAGTTTAAAAGAAAAATATTAAAAACAAATTATGATTAAAATTTATAAAACAAATGGATCGAGAGAAGAAAGAGAATAGAAACCAGATAAGTATCGGGTACCATACTGTAAAAAAATTCGGAAATTTTAGCAGGGTGCATCATGCCAGCGTTTTCTGGTTTACGCTCGGGTTTATGCGTAAACCGAACTAAGTGAACATGACGCACCCTGTTAGGTTGACTTTTCCAGATGCATTCAAATGATACTTTTCTTAATTTCAACAAAAATAGAAACAGTTTAAAAGAATATGATTAAAAACAACTTATTATTATCACACTTATTAAAACAAAAGGCAAAAGATAAAAAAGAAAATAGAAACCAGTTTCAATAAATGCCCTTAAGTACTGGGTACCATATTGTGAAGAAAAAAACGGAAATTTTTCCAGGGTGTCAATGGCAACCTAACAGGGTGCGTCATGTTAACTTTTTCTTTTTTTGGTTTATATAACAGTTGGTTTACATAAAAGTGGTTTATAGAAACAGTTGAAAACAAAATGATAGAAAAATATTATCATTAAAATTATTAAAACAAATGGTTTGAGAGAAGAAAGAGAATAGAGACTAGATTAAAATAAATGCCCTTAAGTCCGTGGTACGATACTGTAAGAAAAATTCGGGAATTTTAGCAGGGTGCATAATGCTAGCTTTTTCCGGTTGACGCTCGGCTTTATGCGTAAACCGAACCAAGCTAACATTACGCACCCTGCTAGGTTGCCTTTTCCAGATGCATTAAAATTGTACTTTTCTTAATTTAAACAAAAATAGAAACAGTTTAAAACAAAATGATTACAAACGAATAATGTGCTATTATTAAAATTATTGAAACAAAAGGTTCGAGAGAAGAAAGAGACTAGGAACCAGATTGAAATAAATGCCCTTAAGGATGGAAGACACCCAGTATATGACGTGCAAGAAAAACAAAATATAGTTTCGAGGCATGCTTCCGTACCGGTCTGCAAGTCTGCAATTTTCTTCTAACCTTCCAGCCGACGAGGCAAAAGCAAAAGCAAAAGCAAAAGACTAAAAGAGAAGCGCCGCGCCACATATCTCGGACCTGCTGAGTGTGGACGGTTATTTAAAAAACGTTTCCACTCGGCTGCTCCACCATCCCCATCAGACTCCCCCTTGGCCGAGCAGGTGTCTGCCATCTCTCGCGTTTGCTTCCGATCTGTTCGAATGTTCGCCTACCTGAATCCAAATTTTGGACCATCTGCCGCCATCCTACGCTTGCCAATTTGCCTTATCTCCCTCTTTTTTCCTGGACATTTCGCGTCCACCTTTCATCTGCACCCTTTCCATATAACTCTTTCAAAATATTCACTCTTTGTTAGACACTAGGCACCATGTGCTATTGTCGCAGAACCCTTGCTCAATGCTGGACCACAGTCACAAGAAGAACCAGACCAAGAGAACGAAATTATCGAGTGGATGGCATTTTTCAAATCTGTATAATCTATAATCTCCACAGGAAATGGGAGTGATTCTATTTCAGGGTTTCAAGTACAATATGTGGTGCTTATGTTCATGAAGATTGGGCACAGGTAGAAAGGAGTAGGCTTTGTCACCGAAAGGGGTGTGTAGGAAAATATTTGTTCAGACTGTTATTGTGTTGGGAAATTCTAGTTGGTGGAATTAGGGAGTATTTTCGTTGGATCTTGTGGGAAAATCAAAAATTCACATATCGTGGCTGAATTTTTCTCTCGTTGTGTAACTAAATTTTAGTAGAAGAACTGAAGAATGTAAAACATTAGACGTATGAAAGTAATGATGTAAATCGTCAAATTAAAATGTTTTTAGGACTAGATCCTGCGAGAAAAAAGTTACAAGTTTTTGTATAAAAAATTTCATACGACACATTTCTTTGTTTATTTTAAAGTTTCCTTTTGTTGTTGAGGCTTATCAAATTCGAAAGAGATTAATCGAGGCTGATTTGACAAATATTGAAATAATCGTTATTTAAAATACAACAGAACAACTAATTTTTTTCCAATTTGAGTCAAATTAGGCACTTTCATTATTATTTTTTTTTTCAAAATATCAAGACTGGCTGTTATAAATCGCCGCCAAGTGAAAAAAAAACGCAAATAAATTTTCTCGAACTATCTATACACTTAGCGCCTTTTGTGGATATCTCCGACAAATTCTTTATAGCTTGGAATAAAACCTTTTACACTAAATAAAAAATCGCCAAATACTTCAAGATAAATTGACCAGATGAAGCTCTAGTGTTATTTTTTTAGAAAATATTTATTCATTAATTATTTCTAAAAATATTTGAGTTGTTACGCTTAATATTCGACTTTTCAAAAGTTCACTGTAGACTTAATAACTTTTGATAAATAATAGTTAGTCGTCTTTTAAGTAATGTGTAAGGAATAATTCACACACAATAACCTTTAGTTTTTACACCCCAATCCCTTTGTATTGTGCTTGGAAAATTGCCCAAAAATTGCAAAATAGCAGTTTTATATAAAATCCATGCTAAAGAGAGTAATTTTTTATTTTTCTCAAAATAAATTATTTTTGTTTGATAATTAAAAAGTTCTGAAGTATTTTAAAAATAAATTTTTATGGTTTAAACATTTTTTTAACTTGTACATCATGAAAAGTTAATATTATTTGGGATAAACGATCCAGTTGATCAAATTCAAGAATAATAATTCTTTTTTAACAGATTTTCTAATCATTTATATCATTTTCATTGGTTTAAACAAATTTATTTTATGCATAGTAAAACTTTATTATTTTCTAATATTGTTGACACAATTAACGAATGCAAAAATTTTTTTTTTTTTTGCTTTAGATACTTAACAATGGCTTTATTAATTTTTGTTCGTTTGAATAATTATTTTATCTTGTAAATCGTGAAATGTTATTTTTTTTAATGTTGCTTATAAATGAATATTTTCATTTTTTAACAAAATCAATTTAAAAAAATAATTATCAATAACATAACTAATAAAAATTCTTTAAAAAAGTTATCGTTGTTTGAAATATTATAATATGAGTTCTGAAATAAGAAAATACTGAATATGATAAAAAAGAAAAAAACGATGGCATTTTCTCCACCTTACCTGTGAAAAAGCCCAAGTGAATGATGATTAATTATCTAAATAATTGAAAACTTTCATCTACAATACATATCACTCTAAAAATTCACTAACTGAACAGGATTTACAGGAAAACAAAATTGTTAATTCAAATAAATATAGTTTTAATAATGTCCAAACATCGTTAAAAAATATATTACTCTGAACATCGGTTAATTGCGTAGTTAATTCCAGAAAATATTAACTGTTCACGATTTACAGGGGAAAAAATTATTTAAACAAACACTAAATATTAAATAATAAAAATTTAGTTTGAAAACACTTGGAAACTTGTGATTTATCGTATGCAAACAATTTGGTTTGAGAAAATTAAAAAAATACGACCTTTAAAATGATATTTAAATAAAACCCCTATTTTTAATTTTTTATGGTACTTTCTGGACACAAACTAAGGGGGTTGGTGGTGTACACACTAACGTTTATTGGGTATGAATTATTGCTTAAGAGTTGACTAAACTTTAATTTATAAGAAATAAAGAACAAATGCCTCTTTTTCCCATTTTTTTTAAAAACGAGCTTTATCCATTTAAAACCCCATGTTAATTGGAAAAGCCTGGGGGCAAGGGTTAATGTTGGCCGGTAAAAAACATAGGGAATTTATTTTTCCGGAAGACAAAGCAATTAGCGGCTATCGATCCTCAAAAATCAAAATTCGAATTTTTTCGGGACGAAACATTTTTATTCATTGTTTAATTTTCAAGATTTGCGCTTTTAATTAAAAAATGTAATGTTTTAGAAATTCAGTCGACCTGGACTCTTTAATCGATTTTAATAAAATTTCAAATAGTTAATAAAAAGAGTGTCAGTAGAGTGAATGACGCCTGAAACAAAAGACCTTGGCCACTAATGGACCCAAGTGGGGAACCTTACATAACGACTTCGTGAGGTTCTTTGCTTGGGGTGATTGCTAGAGAGATTGATCAGCAACCTGTGTCGGATCAGTGTTGCGGAACGAACGTGTTATTTACTTAAATAGCACGAGAATTCTGGATCAATCTGAAAAATCTCTATCCCTTCCACACACTACTCCTTTCCCCTACCGACTGAGTCACGCCTACCCCGAAAGACTTAAGGGAAAAAAAAGAAAAAACGTTATTAGATGGATTAATATTAAATGTTATCAATAATTTGATACAATTATATTATTTGATAGAAATTTGTATTGCTAAAGAAGTGAAATCTAACCAAAAAAAAAAACTTAAGATGCTGAAAATTCCGAAAGAAATATAAACTTGGAAATTTTTTTTTATTGATAAAATGGCAGAAATTTTAAGACTGTAGTAAAAGAGGAAAAAACGAAAACTTGGCGACATGTTATTGTTTTTTTTTTTTTAATAATAATAATGATCTCGCAACGTTGCCACTTTTTCCCCATTTAACGCATTCCAAATTTCGATATATTTTAAAACTATACTTGGCAAAGTTTAATTTTAGATGTTTTTGATGAGACTATTATTTATTAAAATTATTTCATATCTTCGATAATATGTTTTGGACTGAATACATAGATAATTTCTCTGATAATTAAGAACTTTATTTTTACACGCAATTACTTAATTTTAAAAACATAAAATCATTTTGAAAACAGCTTAGTGACAGGAAAAAGTCTGACTGATAGCTAAATTGAGTATTGTTTTCTAGAATTTGTAACAATAATAATGAATCATTATTGTGAGTTTCGAAGATCTCTCGGGCAGAAAAATTGTTTATATTTTATTAAAAACTCTGCATAATAAGATTACTTGAGTGAAACTTTTTTCCAACATAATGTTTCCTAAAATAATTATTCTGTTTTGTCGTTATTAATTGTATTTATTCTGGCAAAATATTCTGGTAAATTTATTTTCATCTTTCTTGTGTAATTGACTAATTTCTGTTATTTTAGTAAAAAGGAGTATCCAGAATGTGTACAAGTTACTTTGAATGAATAAGCATTAAATCGGTAACTGTTTCGCCTCCTTCACTAAATCTCGACAGCTTCAATTGATTTCTGTTTTCTCAGCTAACCCTTGCTGGCAATTTCTTTTATTTCGTTTATAAACTCTTGCTCGAACTTTTATGAACATCTGACGCATTGAATAACGCGCAGGAAAAACAATCTTTCATATTGAACACGAATTTCTTGATTAAAAGGTTTATCCTTTAAAATTTAAGCTGAAATAATATTTTTTGATGTAGTTTCATTAAATTTTAAAATAATTTTTTTTCTAGATTATATAGAAGTTTAAAAATAATAGTTTTTTCATAAATTCTTCGTAAAATTGTAAGAAGCAATGTGGTTTTCTTCAAACTTTTATATTCTCTTTTCAGTTTGTTCATTTATCAATGAAGGTGACCAATTATTTGCACCCATCAATTTTGCAAATAAAAATTTCCTAAGAAGTGATTTCATTTTATGATCAAATCTATTTTTAAATTATCATAAGCGTTATTTATAAAAGATAAAATTTGAATTGAAAATTATTTTGTTTTGAATATTGGGAAATACTTCTGTTCTTAACATTTTGCTATTACCCGCCGACAATAAGATTGATCGAAAAATTGAAAATAATTGAATATAATTTTAAAAGATTATTTTAAGCTTAGAATATTTAAAAATACACTGGAGCCTGGATTTCCGCAAACTAGATTCATGCGTTCCTAGAACTGATAGCCTCCGCAGTTTTCTTGATGAGAGAAACATGAGTATTCCAAAACAATTTCTTTAATTTGTAGGATATACAATTTGTTCAGGATAGCGTAATTATTTTTTAATATATTCAGAAATTTTAAAAAGATTCAGAAATAGTTTAAATCTTGGAAAAATATCTTATGTCTATCAAGTTTAAGAGATATTTAAAAGTTTCGAAAAGATTAACAAAAAATCTAAAAATGGTAAAGATTTAAAAAAAAATGTTTGGAATAAATACAGATTGTAGAAGATTCCGAAAAAGGAAGCTTTCGAACATTTTTGGAAGGTAAAGAACAAGGAGAATACAAAATTTCTTGATGATTCCTGAGAAAATGTAATATTAAGGGAAAACTGTAAAAAAATTAATTTTGCCAATTAAAAATATTAGCGCCAAAAGAAAACAAAAATTCGCAAATTTAAATTTTTCGATTATGAGCTTTTTACCCTATCAGACAGACTTGTGTGGACGATGTCATGAAATCTGCGATAGGTAACGGGTAGGGCTAGGTTAGAATTTAGAGAAATTTGTTTCTAAAAAAAACTTTTTATTACGTTTTACAGATAATGAATGTTTTTCTTAGAAAATTAATCATTTTTTTTTAGAAGCTTAAGTTTTTCGTTAAAAATTAAATTTTTTTGTTGAGAATGCATGAAATTTATTAAAAATTCGTCTTTTTTTAGTTAATTAATCTTTTTGTTTAAAAATTGGTCTTTTTGGTAGTAAATTCATTACTTTCTTTAAAAATTCTTCTTTTTATTTGAAAATCCAAGTTTTTGTTTCGGCATTATTGAATTTTGTTAAAAAATCATATTTTTCGATAGAAAATGAATCTTCTGGTTGAAAAAGTTATATTTTTTGTTAAAAATGTAACAACTAGACTTTAAAATTTAAATATTTTCTTAAAAATTAAAACATTATTTTTCTTGTGTATTAAAAATGTAACTTTTTAGTTGAGGATTCTTCAGTTTTATTGAATATTCGTATTTTTGTAGTAAACTAATATTTTGGTTTAAAAATTCATTATTTGGTTAAAAATTTAACAACTTTGTTTTATAGTTAAACTACTATCTTGAAAATGAAAAAAAGAAGACGAAAGAAATAAAAAAGAGAATGAATTGGTTTTGGTTGGTTGCCTTCTCATTTTACTTTCCTCTTTTTTATTTCTGGCCGGAGGAAGGGAAGATTTTTTCTTTTCTTTTTTAGGAGGAAGAAGTTGTTTTCTCTCTTTGTCAGATTGCAATGAGAAAATTTTATGGTGTTTGTCCAAATTTGGTCGTTAGATTCTTGATTTTGTTTTCATGGAATTATTAACATTAACTTGATTATTGGACGTTAAACAGGATTTTGAATTTGATTTTAATCTCATTTAAATACCTTAAATTTTAACCATGTTTTCCTTTCTTTCTTAAAATTTAACTGTTTGGTGGAAGAATCTTAAATTTTATGGAAAATTCGTCTTGTTTGGTAGTAAATTAATCTTTTTGATTAAAAATTCATCTTTTTTTGTTGAAAATTAATTTTTTTAGGTGAGAATTCTTGAATATTGTTTACAATTTGTTTGTTTTTTTTGCTAGAAAATTAATTTTTTTTGTGTGAAAATGCACATTTTGGGTTAAAAATTTAACAACTAGGTTCTAAAGTTTAACTATTATCTTGAATATTAAACCATTTTTTCTTTCTTTCTTAAAGTTCAACTTTGTGGTTGAGGATTCTTGAATTTGATTGAAAATTCGTCTTTTTGGTAGTAAATTAATCTTTTTGTTTAAAAATTAATCTTTTTTTTTGTTGAAAATTCAAGTTTTGTTTGATAATTCTTGCATTTTATTAAGAATTTGTTTTCTTTGGTAGAAAATTGATCTTTTTGTTTAAAAAGGCATATCTCTGGTTAAAAATTTAACAACTAGATTTTAAAGTTAAAATACTGTCTTAAAAAGTAAACAATTTTTTTCTTTTGTTTGATCTTTCTTTTTAAAAAGTTACATTTTTGGTCAAGGATTCTTGAATGTCATTAAAAATTCGTCTTTTTCAGTAGTATATGAATCTTTTTGTTTGAAAAATGACTTTTTGGGCTAAAAATCGAACCTTTTGGTTGAGAATCCTTCAATTTTTTCGATAGAAAATTAATCTTTTTGGATAAAAATTTAACAAATAGATTTGAAAGTTGAGCTACTTTCTTAAACATGCAGATTTTTATTGACGATTTAAAAATTTTTATTTAAAAATTGATCTTTTTGGTTGAAAATTGAACTATTTTGTTGACATTTTTTTTTTATTGTTAAAAAATGACTTTGGGTATTGAAAATTCACCCAAACTGTTTTTGGTCGATTTTTTTAAGCGAAAATGTTACTTTTTGTTGAATTTGGACTATTTTGTTGAAAATTCGTTTTTTGTTAAAATTTTGTTGGTATGAAATTAAATTTTTTTTATCAAAGTTTCATATTTTTTATTTGATAATTCAACTGTTTTGTATAGAAAATTCGTCATTTCGTCTTGAAAGTTTAATAATTTATTTTTAAAAATCAACTACTTGGTAGAAAATTCGTTATTTTTAATAATTAAATTGATTAAATTAAAAGTTTAAATGTTTTATTATTTGTTAACAATGTACCTTTATTAGTTTCAAAATTCAATTATACATGGATTAACTGTAACATAAATTCAATAAGGCACATTTCAACACTTACTCTAAAATACTTGATTAACTATAAATACAAAAAATTGAATCGTCTCGATTCACTGAGTATTTACGATTCTAACAAAAATCTATTAAAATGTCTGTTTTAAACTTCATAGGGTTTGTAGAACCATTTAAATATAATTTTTTTAACGCGTTTATTTTTTGTGTGGATTCGAACAAATTCAGGGACGTTATGCATGAAAATTGGAAAAAAATGGACCACCCTAGTAGTACACTAATTAAAAAAAACGCTTTATTAGTTTTTTCTCTTACTTTTTACGACATCTTTACTTGATATCATTAAAAGCCTAACATCTGATTTCTTTCAAATAAAATAACTCCTAAATTTCCTTTTAATTTCTCTTAAAACTCACCACTTAGCCTTCATTTACTGCATCGTCAGAGTGACTATCTTCAAGATTCGACGCGCGATGCAGAATATAATAGTATCTCCCAACCCAACGGGTGGGGAAAAGGAATTCACTAGTTCATTTCTGCATTGCATCTAAACAGACGACAGCAGAATCATTAATCATAAGAGACGGTTCGTTTATTACGTATGCCATCGACCGAGAACAAAGAGCGACATTATCGTTTGAAAAAAGAAAAAAAAATCGTAACCGGATAAGCCAGCCGGTGCTAATTAGTTCGAGCCTTAAGACCTGGTAAGCGGAAAACCGGAAAACTTCCAAACGCCTCCAACTTTTCTTTTCTTCCTTTCCGGTTTATAGTTACGTAGATGAAATTTTAACACGAAGGATTGTTCCTCGTCGCACGATCCTTGCCATTAAGTAAGCGAGGCTCGTTACATTGGGCTTAAGATGGCAAACTTAATTCGCTAAGAGCCGTGAACTCCACAAGAATACAGAGCGTTAAATAATATTTACGAGGCATGAAAATTATGTCAAACTGTTATTGCCGGTGCTCTAAGAGATTCGGAATAGGAACGATTCCAACGCCCAGGGCAAACCGAGAAAAGCTCTCGTGCTAGATTCGCCAAAATGGGACTCTATTGCACTCTGAAATTTATTTTATCAGATTTTTTTCCAAGTCTGTATTTTTTTAAATTGTGGCGTCATTACTGGTCTCGGGTACTATTTAAAAAATATACTATACACTGACTTTACATTTTTAATTTAAAATAGTAAATATTTTCGCTAACTAAATTAATTAAGTCTATTTTTACTGAAAAATTCAGTAATATATACTCAAAAAATAGTACTTTGAAAAGATGAATCAGTAAATATTGTTGACTGAATTATATAGTCACATGAAATGACTCATTTTCATTAAATAGAAGCCTGTGTAGACAATTATAGGGAAACTATTCGGGGTCAGGATAGACTGCCCTGACCACTGAAAGGACACTGTCAAGTCGCTCTATTATGGTGCTGAATATAAGTGAAACGTTTTTGTATGGTCAAACGCTAGTCAGGACTAGCTAATCTAGCGCTAGTCAGTCGGCCTTTTGATGTTGACGTTAAAAATTATTTAAGACTGTCTTGCTAATGAGAAACAAATTCTTTGTTTTTAATATTTTTTTTTATTTTGTATACTTTTAAACACACTGGTTATTTTTCTAAACGTGCTAACAAATTTTCGGTTTCAAAACTTAGGCAAATCTTTGGTACTTATAGGCTATCTAGCACCTGATTATTAACCCAAACGATTGACTAGATGATGAGAAAAAATTGATTTTTGTACTGCTTATTTTTTATTTCGGGTATTTTTTAACGCTTCGCATTTTTTTAATGTGTAGATAATTATTTGGGATTGACAGTAAAAAATTCTCGGTCATAATGGGCTAGCCAGCACCCGATTAGCCCTCGAGAAGACCATCTAGAGTAGACTGTCTAGACAATGCCCTATATGGACCCAAGTTTGCGCAGATAATTTCTATACGGGAGTGACTGTTTTGTCTGCTATAATATTATAGTAAAATTATTCCTAAATAAAAATTTTTTAATTTAAATCCCACATTTTAGTAAACGATTAAAATCAACCATAAATGACTGATTAACACGTTGAGTGTTACAGATTGAATCAACCAAAATTGCTGATTTATTTAGTGGAAGTTACTGGTTATGTCCTTTATAATGATTGATTCTATCAGTGTTCGTTATTGATTATTCAAATTCGTCCTTTCCTTGATTCAAAATTTAAAAAAAAATCTTATGGAAATATTAACTATCATATCTTTTGTTTAGATTTTTTAAATTTAAAGTTCGTCTGCTTAAATCTACTTTGTTAAAAACTCATTTTTTTCCAAGATTCCTTTGTTAAGCTGAAACATCTTCTCTTTGGTGGAGAAATTCGTTTTCGTTGTCAAAAATTGACTTGCGCAACTGATAGAACGGCGCAACGTAATATAACTATGCATTTAATTTGAGATTTAAAATTGATCCCCGCCCGCCTATTAGCTAAACTAGACTAAACTAACGAAAAATAAAATTATTTGGTTGATAATTAAATTATTTGAATGAAAATGAGTTTCTTTGGTTCAATTTGGCTGTCTTTTGTTGTTAAGAATTAATTTTTTGTACTAAAATATTAACTATCCAATTTTTGTTTAAAAGTTTATATCTTTTGTAGAGAAATTAACTATTTTGCTAAAATTTCATTCATTTTATTTCAAATTTTATTTTTTTAAATTGAAATAATCTCATCGAAATATTTTTTTGTTTCAAATATCAACTATTACATTTTTTGTTGAGAATGTATCACTTTTGGTTATAGAATAATTGTATTATATTTCCTAAAAAGTAAAGTATCTGAATTATTTTCATGACTAATTAATTTGTTTTCTTCTTTTTCATTGTATAAATGCAATCGAAGAAAAAAATTTGCCTCAAAAAAAGAAGGGGTAGGGGGATATTTGTATTTTTGACGTCACCCTTCAGATTTCAAAACTTGTATAATGATCTGTAATAAAGAATTAATTACACGGGCCTGAAAATAATGGGGTCATGTCAGTGTTTGGAAAGTGGAAGGTCATTTCCGAAGTAATTTTTTACGTCTAGAATCCGAATCCGGGGTCAGAATTGGCCTATCACGTCAGGACTTTAAGATATTTGAGGTTATGTACCCAAAAAATTGTGTTTTTGGCTGCTTTTGAGGTTACGTGCAGAAGACATAAAAAATTTTGGGATTTCACCAACCCCGAACACCTCCAAGTACAAATTTTCAAGAGAAAACACCCAGTAGAAAATGTCTGCCTCAAAGTATTTAAAGAAAATGCTCGATACATAATGGGACATATCTCGTAATTTCAAATTGGCGTAATTTGGTAAAGAAAAATAGTCATTGAACTCTGCGACTCTCAAATTAAAGAGAAAGAGCACTACTATTGTGCCTTCTGTATATAACCACAAAAGTAGCCAAAAACGCCACTTTTTGTTACATAACCTCAAATATCTTAAAATCCTCACGTGATGGGCCAATTCTGACTCCGGATTCGGATTCTATGTAAAAAATGATTTCGGAAAAGACCTTCCACTTCCCAACAACAAAACCATGCTGGCCTGTGTTATTATTAATTATTTGGTTGACAATTTGCTTAATTTTAATTATTTTTTTGTACTGGAAATTTTACTATTTCATTTTTAATAAGAATAAATTTAATCCTTTCGGTGCAAACTTCATTGTTGCTTGTTTAAAAATTCAACTTTCTGGCTGAAAATTAAACTATTATGTTAAACATTATTTCGGTTGATTATTGATTTATCATTTCAGTTCAGAATTCATAGGTTTGGTTTGAAATTTAGTTATTTTATTAAACAATTTGTTTGGTTGTAAATTAATTTTGTTAATTAAAAATTTTCACTATTCCATTTTTTGTTAAAAATTGAGCATCTTTAGTTAAAAATGCAACTTTCTGTTTGAAAGTTAAACTGCTTAAGGGCATGTGATACTTAGAGTTTCCCCGGCTTCTTTCCACAAAAATGAAAATTTTTAAAAACTGAATTTGGAGATGCTATAAAATATCATAACGGACGTCCCCAGATTCTTTTTTGAGGGATAATAACAAAAAAATGTATTGTGCTAAATAAAAATTTTATGAAAATGCATTATTTTGAGGTTACGTTGTTTTGCATCTCCGCCTTCCCGATAATCTGGAAATTATTCATGAAAGAAACTTTTTTGATTGCCTGCAAACAAGGTTAGTTCCGGGAGATTAGTTACTATGTTTATTTGTAAGTCCAAAGTTTTCGGCCAAAAATATTGTGTATTTTGGAAGTAACGCTTGGTTGAATTGTAACACACATAACCTCGAAATATACACACACGTTGTTAGCAATATAAAAAATTTTTCGATGAAAAAACACCAAAATAAGTGTGTGGGGACGTCCGTTAGCATGTTCGCTATCATTTCCCAAATTTTTAAGACAAAATATTTATTATTCTAGAAAAATATCCAGGGGAACCTAAAACTGGTAAAAGTGTCAATTTTCTAAGTATCACATCCCCGCAATAAACCAAGAAACATTTTTAATCCCTTGAAATGTTTGGTTAAAGACACTGAAAATGACTAAATTGTAACAGAATTTTCTGAAACATATGACTAAAGATTTATGCAGTTATTGTTGTTGAAATTTCTGTTCCTATTTAACGGTTCATCAGTTATATTTTCCTTTATAGTATCCATACCAGTTTTTTTCTATTTTCATTACTTTGAAACAAGTATTTAATTTAATAAACATTTTTATTGAAACAGAAGTGAAATATCACCATAAATATCCACTGTAGAAAAATTTTATCCAAGTAGAAATTTATTAATACAATCAAGATAGTTTGTGAAATCAAAGTTTCTCCAGTTATTCTAAAAGATGTCTTAAATTTAAATATTTCACATTGAAGAATTTTCAGAAACATTAAACATTTATTAATAAGGATATCTTTGGCATCGTAGATGTTTTAGGGGAGACGCTTCAAATCATTGTAGTATAAAATTAATATACAGAACCCAAGAAAAATATTTACAAGCTCGTTTAAAAGCCCATTTTTAAATAATAAATTTGTTGGTTATGCTTGCCGCAGTAATCGAGAAGAGAGAAAACAAATGAATAATTTACAATGTTGAGGGCTCAGCCGTTAGGAAATTTAATTTTCAAACTGGTTTTTGGCAGCTAAAATTGTATTTTTATGATTAAAAAAATCATTGGTGCCAAGCTTCAGATGATTACGATTAATACGTTTTTAAAGCTTTCTTAGTAGAACAGCAATTCAGTTTGTACTTTTCAATTTCTTGGAATTTGTTAAATCGTTATTTCTAAAGACATTTTTTTTCTTTTTTTACTTAAATATTAATGAGCACCAAGAATTTTCTGCGCCATTAAATTCATAAATTAAAATTTTGAAATAAGTTATTTTATTTGATGATACAATTGATTTCTGAATGTTTCTAAACATTTCTTAGAAAGAGAACATTTTAAATGTGATTCTTGTATATTCCATTTTTTCTTAAGATTTCAGGGAAAATTTAAACTGATTATTTATTCTAGAAAATTCTAAAAAACATTTCAAATTATTTCCTACAATTTCAAAGAAGAGTGCGGAAGATTTTAAAGCAAATTTGTTAAATTTTTTTTTTTAAATCCAAAAGATTTAAAACAAAATGTAGATTTTTTTAAGATTTGGACCGAAATATGATCTATTATGTCGAACCTTGCTAAGAATTTTAGAAAAAATTCGAATAATTTTAAAAGATATTTAGAAGTTAAAAAAAATGTTTTAAATAATTTCAAAATTGAAAAGATTTCAAAGAACTTCGGACATTTTAATTTTTTAAAGATCTTGAATTACATTTTTGAAGTTTTTTAATCATTTTTAAAGGTTTTAAGATTATTAAAAAAATCTTAATGCATAGTTAGCGAAATATTTAAAGTGATTCTTTATTTAAGAAAATTAATTTTTAAAAGGATTTTCAAAAAGGTTTTAAAACACTACAAAAGAGTTCAAAATTCGTCCAAAACAAATTCGAATGATTTTAACACACTTTTAGGAATAATTTGGGTCACTTTAAAAGATATTTAGGAGTTTTATAAGTTTTGCAGATATTATAATTTTTTTTTTAATTTTTAGGATTTCTGAAAATTATTAAATATTACTTAATTTTTTCCCAGCGTCAATAAATCCGAGTTTTCTATTAAACTACCAACTCTAATTCGTCATACAATTTTGAAAAATACTGTAAAATAAACCAAATAAATTCCTAGAAATAATTTAGATACTTTTTTGAAATATCTTAAATCGTTTTAAAATTCTTTAGAATTTTCTCAAGACAACCAGGAATATTATATTCATATATTAAAGAAAAAAGAAAGTAGTAAACAAAGAAAATTTAAAAATAAATTGTTTCTATAAAATTTGATTTTGTGATTAATATTATGTTTCCTGCGAATTATAATTTGTCTGACTTTTTTGTCTTGCCTGAAAAAAATGTTTAGTTGCAACTTCCACAATTTTGTTAACAATTCGTATTTTTCAGTTCAGATAATGTTTAAAAATTAATTTTTTTTCTTCAAGATTCAATTTTTTAGAGAAAAATGCATATTTTCGGGTCGAAAATTACACTATTATATAGAAAGTTCATATTTTTGCCTGGTAAGTTTAATAATTAGATAGAAAATTTGAATGTTTTGTAGGGAACTAACTTTTTGTTTTGAAATTCACTTTTTTGTTGAAAAATCATATTTTTGAATTGAAGAAATTAACCGTTTTGGAGAAAATTATTCTCGTATGAAAAATATTTAATCTTTTTTTCTCTAAATATAAAACTGTTTGAAAATTAATCTTTTTCGATTGAGGATTTAACTATTTTTTTGAAAATTTTTTGGTATGAATTTAACTGTTTTTTGTTTGGGGTAAAAATATTTCCGGGTTGAAATATCAACTATTAAATTTGTGGTTGAGAATTTGTTTGGTTTTTGTTAAAAATTTAGCTACAGAAAAAAGACATCCTTATAACGTTTGATATAAATATACAAATAAACATATAAAATAAAGAGTTATTTGAAATTTTCATTTTGTAATAGAAAAAATTTTTCCTTAAAAAATCGAAAATCAATTTCGCACATCTTGAGAATGTAAATTCTCCAATTTTGCTCTCAAGAAGAATTTTTCGCTTCATGACCACATCAAATCAGTTTCTATAAATTAAAGAATAAATTCTGTAACAGTCAAATTTTTTCTTCTTGATGAAGCGTCAAGAAGCATAGAAGGCGGAAAATGCGATCAATCAGAAAAATCCACCAGGAAAGGAAATTGAGTGAATTCTATTCGTTTTGATAATAGAAAGAGTGACCTTCATGCTCGCTCGAGCCCGAAGTGGAGAGTACCTATATAATAAAATAGCTCGCGGGATCGTTTTTAACTCGACTTAATTCACTTCAATCTACATTATAATTTCTGGGCTGGAGGCCGCTTTTCGACTAATTGTCGCTCTGTATCTTTGTACTGTTTCAGCTTAAAATATACCATTTCATTCATGAGAGTTTAGCTCTTCACAACTATGCAATTATTCAACTTGAGAAATGAATATAGTAGGGTCAATTTTTGAATTTCTACTCAATGGATAAATTCAAGGGTTCACATGGCACATAATAGTTTTGTTCTTGAGTAAAGTTACACATTCGTCAAAGAGAATGCGAATAGACAGGCCGAAAAGACGCAAAATTAAATAATTTATTGAGGAGCGTAAATATTTTTTTAAAATTTACCAAATTTTTGATTTTTAAAGTACATAAATTAAAATTCGTATAATTTGTACTGAAATATTAAATATGTTATAAAACCTGCATAAAGCGAAGATAATAGATTTAATATTGGAAACCCAGCTACATGGTTTCCTCTGTATGATCCTATTTGAATTTTTCTTTTATGTCTGGCGTATTTGAAATACAACAATTTCCTTAATTTTGAGGAATCTTCTCGAATGGGTTTATCATGTTTTGTTTACTTATTCCTCATATCAAGTACTTATCAAGTAATTTTGAAATTATATGGAAAAAGAAAACTGCTAAAAAATACTTGTAACTTTTTGATGTTTAAAATGAGATTTTAAGAATGGCGAATAGTCTTTTGACTTGATATCGATATGATTGAATAAAATTTAATTTTCAAAATAAACGCATATTTATTTGTCTACTAACCTTAAAATTTTAACATAAATAAGGAACATTGAAAGATATTACAGATAAATAGAAGATGAACATGGCGAAAATATTGTCTAAACTATATAGAAGAGAAAAAATCTAAATATTTATATGGAAAACGAAAAAAACCGACGTCATTTCTTCCTAAGTGTAAACATTAAAGTATTCTACTATAATATGATTTAGCAACAAGTTAAAAACCATCCTAAGTCTGTTTATTTTTTCATACAAGTTTAAAATGCCTTGATAAATACTGGATAAGAGCTCAAAACGCGTTAATAATTAATAAAATTTCATTTTGAAAAAACTCCTGTATGGGCCTTAAAAATATTTATGACTTTCTATACCGAACGCAGACCATTATCTATCTACTAACCTTAAAATTTTAACATTGACTATGAAAAATGAAGGATATAATAGAGTACAGACAAATTAAAAATAAATATTGCAAATATTCTCTCTGGATTATACAGAATGGAAGACATTGAATTTTTTATATGTAAAAAAGAAAAAACATCGTAAATTCTTATACAGATGTAAAAATAAATGTATGCTTTTATCGTAGTATACTTATAGTATACAGTAGTATACAGCATAATAAAGCAACAATTTTCAAATAATCTTAGGCAGTTTTATTTTTCCATATAAGTTTAAAATGGCTTGATAAGAATTTTATAGTAAGTCTAGACATATTATTATTTTTTTGTATAGAAAAATGTAATCTTCAACATCAATAAACTGGTATAGCCCTAAAAAATATATATTATCTTATATACCTAAAGTACCTTCTCATTTATTTGTCAATTGGCCTTAAAATTTTAAGATGAACTATAAACAACACAGAATAAGATAAAAATATGACTTATTTTCTTTGTGGATCATTAAGATGTGAAAACATTTCACTTTTCACATTTGAAACAAAAACTCAACGTTATTTCTTATGCAGATGGAAGCATGAGGGTATGTGATATGATGTAAGTAATATGATTCAGCAGCAAGTTCCAAACAATTTTGAGCTGTTTTTTTTCCTATGTAAGTTTAAAATACATTGATAAGGACTTGATATCAAGGCGAAACATGTTAGTAATGAATAAAATTTAATTTTAAACATCAAGAAGCCGATATAGGCCTCAACAACATTTATTATTTTAAACATTGAAAACAGATATATATCTATCTACTGGCCAACAACTTTTACTATCGTCTATGAAGAACAACCCGTGCAGAAATCGCCCGACTTCAAACGTATTACCGATCTGGCCCCGATCGGCTTTCCCGATCTGGCCCTGATCGGTAGAACCGTGTGGCCCATACATGGGTCCGACCGGGCCAGACCAATTTCCTACTGAAACGCCATCTCCATGCGCTCGAAGAACTAGTGCTGCTTGTTTTTTTCTGGTAGTGCAGTGAAATTTGTATACATAATACTCGTTTAAAATATTCAAGCAATATTTATAAATGCATAAGGCGAGTAAGCCACGTGTTCAGAGGCACCAAACACCAGTCAGTAGACCTCGAAACCTGTGCGAGGAAGATGAGAGTAACTAATTACACTCTGCGGGCTCAATGAAACCTAACCTCAAATAAATAAATAATTAATTAAATGTTGGGACGTAAAATTAGTATATTTACCATCAAATGAGTCAAATATTATTATATGATGAAAATGATTAAGTTCTTTTGTTTTCAATTATTATTAAAGAACTTAAGGGTTTTCGATTTAATGTAGAGTTAGAATCATCAAATCTATTGACAAGAAATGAACTGCAGTATGCACAAAATTGTAATGTTTTTAAATTATAATAGTAAAATATGTGATACAATCGATTATGTTATTGATACTTTGATTCTATATTAATAATAAATTTAATACAGAAATACATTAAGGACAAATTTTCATAACATTCCAGCAAGAACTAGTTACTAAACTGCGCATGCGTCGCATTCGGCATCTAATTGGTTTCGCGCGAAGTTTAAAATGATAAACGAAGTTTTTTTCTTTTTTATTATAAACAATGCAATTTCAACTTATAAAATTGTCCGTTAGGTCAAAATGAATTAATAATAATAAAAATTAATTAAATGCATATTCTTTAAATAATATTTAAAACAACCAGAAATATTTAATTCAAAAATTTTCATTTTTGTTTAAAAGTTGTTTGGTCTATATTTCTTCTTAACCGATTTAAAAAAATAAAATGATCTAATAAATGATGGCGCAATTTTTTGGCAAAAAAATTATCTGCAACCACCTTCTTGAATTTTTCCAGATGTAATGCAATTGACAGAAAATTGAATTTATTTGCAGTAAAATGTTAATAGATCGTAAATCATAGCTTATTTCCCGATGATTTTCTTTGGAAGCATTCGAAAATGTCAAGTTGTAGGGAATCTTTTTGCGAAAAACTTTTTCTAATTTGTTAAAAAGTTCCATAGGCAACATTTTTTCAAGAAATTAAAATTGTTGCTTAAAATATTTCTGGTTATCATCCATTTTTTTCGTACAAAACAAACCCTTTCCTCGAAACTGATACCATCCACAATAATTTTACGATTTTCAAAAGCATAATTCAATTTTGTATTCTGAAACCTTTTCTTTTCGTGCCTGTAGTACGTTAATTTTAACTTAAAATAACTTAATTTTAAAATTCAAAATATTAAGGTGGCCTTCGAAAGGAGAGGACTATTCGATAGTTTCGTGTTTACTTATATTAAAACTCCACTTGTGAAATTCATGAATGTATTGTAATGAGGCTCATCGTGTACCGATCGGGTTTTCCAATCGGGTGTCCCGACCTGGCCCCGACCTGGGTGTGTGCTTCATGCGCGGCCTGGTCCCGATCGGGACCCGACCTGGACTGGTTTGGCCCCGATCGGGGCCAGACCGAGATTTATGCACGGGAAAGCATTATTAAAGAGGAGCAGAAAAATAATGTTATTGATATGTAAACATATAGATATTCTACAACAATATGAATCAGGCAAAAGTTTCAAACCATCTTTAGTCAGTTTCTTTTAAAATATAGATAAGTTTGAAATGCATTGATAAAGTCTTGGTACCAATTAGTAAAAACATGTTAGCAAATACTAAAACTTAATTCTGAAAATAAAAGGCTAGGATAGGCCTGAAAAAAATTAAAAATCAGATATATTACCGAAAGCATACATTTATTTATCTACTGGAATTCATGTTTTGAAAGCAAATGATTTTGCACACGAATAGAAAAGGATAATGGCGAATGTGTTTTCTGGATTTAAAAAAAGTGGAAACATTTTTTTTTACATACAATAACAAACTCAACGTCATTTCTTATACACAAATAAACATGAAGTTAATCTACTTCAATATGATTTAGCAACAAGGTCCAAACCATCTTCAGTGGTTTTCTTTTATCATGTAAGTTTGAAATTAGTTGATAAGGACTTGATACCAATTCGTAACATGTTTCCATTTAATAAAATTGAGTTTTGAACATCAAAAACCCGATATCATCATATATATATCGAAAAAAGTTATCTATCTTCTATGGCCTTAGAATGTTAACTTCAACTATGAACGATGAATGATAATAGAGATGAATAGAATAAGAAATATGCGAAACTCGATCAGGATTATAAAGAAGTGGAATCATCTTACTTTTTATTCGGAAAAAGAAAATGACTAAATTAAGTCTTATAAAGATGTAAACATAAATGTGTTCTACTACAATATGAGTTAGCAACAAGTTCTAATATTTAGCCGTGTTCTTTTTCCATATAACATAAGTTTAAAATGTTTTCTGGATTGTAAAAAAGGAAAACCATTTTACTTTTTATATTTAAAAAAGGAAAATCTAACGTCATCTTTTATATAGATGTAAACATTGCCCGTGCAGAAATTCCAATTTGGATCTGATCGGGGCCAGATCGGGCAGAATTTGGCCCAAATCAGGCTTTCTAGATGGGGCCAGACTTGAAATGAAACGCGATGCCCGATCGGGGCTTAAGCGCTGCGTCCAGAGATAAACATACCTGACCCCAATCGGGCCCATATTAATTTATTTTTCTTGTTTTTAATTAAAAGAGATTCTTAAATAAAATAATATTAAAACCGAATCCAAAACTATTTTTTCTTTCTTCGACCGCTTTAATTTTCAATCAGCATTTAAGCTAAATTCAGCAAATATTCGGTCTTACGGTCAATGATAAAATCAAAATAAAAGCATCCAAAATAACATGTGAAAAACATATTTATTTTTTTAAATCATATTTTATAAAAACAAACAGCGTCATTTAAAAAAAAAAAAATTTAACAGAATAAAATTTCTATTGATTAAAGCTACAACATTCGTGGAAATTTAGTCATGCTTTTGATTTTGCTAATATTAAAATCTTGGCCAGAGAAAATAATACTTTTAAAAGATGTCATTGAATCAATTTTTATTGATAAATATATCAACACTTCAATAAATTTAAAAACTGAAATATTGAATATAAACCAAACTTATCAAAGCATTATGCATTAACCCTCTCCCTCCTCTTTTTAAATTCTTCTAATTTAAATCAACTTAATTTATTCAATCTTATATTCTCCAGCTGGGGCGCCTTTTCATCAGAGGTTTATTAATATTTGTCACCTCTGCAATTACGACTTTTCATAACAGTCAGTCTTGTATCGTCCGTCTGTAAACATCGTTTCAATTATGTGAAATTTTTCATAAATTCTTGGAGCCTCTCCAATATCTTTGAGGCTTCAATCAATAGAAATTTTATTCTGTTAAAAAATTATAAAAAATAATTTAAATGACGCTGTTTGTTTTGATAAAATATGACTTTGTTTTTTGACCCAGGTATGTTTCAATATAATAATTTTTTAGTTTGTTCAAACCGATATCCTTTTTACGACACTAATTATTAAAACGTTTACGCTCATACAATTTTTTATTAAATTATATATTTGTTTATCGACTCTTGATAAAGACCCGCAGTGTTGGTCGAACCGTTGAGGATTTTTAAAAGAAATAAATATGTTTTACACATGTTATTTCGGATTCTTTTATTTTGATTTTATCATTGACCGTAAGACCGAATATTTGTTGAATTTAGCTGAAATACTGATTGCAAACAGAAAAAGTTAAACGACGCAATATAACAGCCAGCATTTGTGTATGATAAACCATTTAAGTATTTTGCAATATATTTTTGGTTTTAATTTCTAAATTGAAGTTGCTTTCAATTTCTATATTGAACCTAATTTTGGAAAGTTATTTTGAAATAAGTGGATTATAATATCACGCTGGTTCTTTAAGTTATTTTTACAAAAACGAATATAAATAAGAAGGTTGTATTTACATTCCTATTGTATCAAATCACCTCAAAATACGTGAAAATAAATATGTTTATGACGTCATTGTTGATCTAATCCATTTTCACATTCAACAAATGAAATATTACTTTTGCTACTTTTCTTATAAATAAATAACCTCATTTCGAGGTTAGGTTTCATCTTAACATTCTTAATAAATTTACTTATTATAGTCTTCAACACGTAATTCTGGAATATTTTGAAGTATACTATACCAATGCACTCGTCTTGTGCTCACTTTTGGCATTTTCCCCACTTAATTTGTCACTTTTCCAAATAATAATGGAAATATTTTTGACGCTTGACACTTTACGTTAAAACTAGGGCGATTTGGAGTCAACCCACTTTAGTCCCCGAAATTAATGGAGCGCCTTCTACTGGCAAGCTTGGCCATTAAGCCGGGGTTTAGAGGAAGCCAAATTTAACAACCACAAAATTGTGTGTCCGATCTGGCCCAAATCGAAAATAAGGCAAACATTTGGCAATTTCTGCACGGGTAAGCTATTCTACTATCATATGATTTTGCAACAAGTTCTAAACCATCGTATTCAGGTTTATTATTTCATATAGTTCAAAATGCCTTGATAAGAACTTATGACCATTTCGAAACTTGTTAACAATGATTAAAATATAATTTTTGCATAAAAAACCACCATAGGCTTCAACAACATTTATTATCCTACATACCGAAAACACATATACATTTATCTACCCACTAACCTTAAAATTTTAATATCAACTATGAACAGAAAAGGATTTTACAGACAATAAGCATTTGATAAATTTGCTCTCTGGATGATAAAGAAGTGGAAACATCTAACTTTTTATAAATAAATAGAAAAAGCCGATGTACATTTTTATACACAGAGTTAAGTGTGAAGTTTTGCCACTATACGATATGATAAGAAAGATAACTTTTGAAAGATTTATCAGATTGGATTCTGCTTTGGCATATTTTTTAGGACCTAAAAGAAAAGAATAAGTTCCTTAACCAACTATTTTGGATTAAAATTTAAAAAGTGAGATCATATTCAAAATTTTTTGAGGCCATTTTTTTCAAGATATAAAAATTCTATGTACGGCTATTCATAAAACTCAGAAACTCTGAAAATGTATCTTCATTACTTTTTTCGATAAAAGGAAAATTATCAGAGTTAGAGCATCTTTAGAATTCAACAAAATAAACTAAAATGAACGTTTTAAGCGAGGCAACGTATTATATGACAAAATTATCTTAAAATTTTTTGAATTTTGACAAGAAGTCAAGAATTCAAATTTTGATCGCACAAAAATAATGAAAAATCGAAAATTTCATATTTTGGTCAAACTACTTTTCATTTTAGTAGGAGCCCTCACACTTGCGGCCGATGAAAATGTGCCCACGCTGCAAGCAGATTTTTTATATGCAAGTTTAAAATGCCCTGATGAGGACTTGATATCAAATGGAATGTTAGAAATTAATAAAATGTAAGTTTAAACCTAAAAAAAAAAGAAACAGGGGAAATTATGGAAATTTAAAAATAAAGTCAGTACATTCCCGCACCTAAGACTATAGGAGCATCAGTTACAATACATTTACAGTGTATAGTGTAGCTCTGAATGTGGTTTTACTTTGCTTTACCCACCTACTAATTTCCGCATGCACGTGATATAAGCCAGCGAACCATGGATCGTTGGCTACGTCGCGCGACTCACATCAGAGCTTGAATAATTTATTGTTGTATGTAATAATCAAACGATCGATGAAAGTATATCAGATTCTTTATAGAATTACGTACGCCCAATCATTTCGCGAATACCCAGTAATTTACTTGCAAAGTAAAGTCCATAAAAAATGTCATTTAAACCGTACTTTATATGAAACAAATGTTACTCACTCTCATTAGGCTTTGCATGAGCATTTGTCTTCATATTTAATAGCATAAATGTATGAGAACGAATTTAAAATAATGAATAAAAAATTACGTTACTTTTTATTATTTTTGAATTGATATTTAATTATTTTAAAATATTTAGAAAAATTTTACTCACAAAATAAAAGAGTTTTTTTACAAATTTTTGAAAACCGTTTTGAGTATTTATTTTAATACTCAAAGGAAAACATATTTCAACAAGTTGACTCAATTGCATTTAAACATACCGCCAACAAAGAAATAAACTAGTTATTCGTGAATTTTGTATTCATTTAAAAAACGGATTTTAATGACATTAATTGAAGACATGAGAAAGACAACTGGATAATGTTCATACATTAAATTTTACAGGAGAAACAATATAGTATTTATTGAGGTTTTCATCAGATAAATTATAAAATTGCTTATTGTTAAAAAATCGGGAAAATGCACTAAGGACTTTTTGGGCCTGTTAAATATCTGCAATATATGCATTTTTTATATCCCAAAATTTTGAAAAATCTTTCCACGGTAATTTAAGAATTTATGAAAATATAAGAATGACAACTGAATTAGATTTAAAAGTAATATACGAGGGTAGTTCAATAAGTCCTTAGAATGAAGTAAAAAAACAATTTTTTTTGGGTAAATTTTTTTTTATTTTTCAACATAATCTCCTTGGAGCTCTATA
>NC_046664.1:55795468-55796698 GCF_010883055.1 Belonocnema kinseyi
CTAGTCGGGAGTGGTGCTGACTGAAAACAGATGATTTGGAGCGATTCGCGCGCCATCTGTTGGTCATTCTAAGGACTTATTGAACTACCCTCGTATGAAATAACCATTATTTATAATGTTCCAGGAAGGCGGAAAAATTTTTGTTTATTGTTAGTGTGTTAGAGTGGTAAAATAAATCCTTGTTATCCAGTTAACATTCTTATGAGTTTCTAATTAATTTTTTCGAGTGAAAGAAAAAATTATTTTTACACATTCCTAATTCGTATCGATAAATAGTATTCGAAAATCTAAATTACTTGAAGTGCAGTACTCAGTACTCAGGCGAGTACTCAGGCGTGAACAAACAAAAGCGGAGTAGACTATAATGAGTTAGTTCTCACCGAATGTCAGCCACAAAATCTCGGCTATAGAAGAGTTTCTCTGTAATTAAAAATAGGATTTCGAAAAATTACTCCTTATCCAGTTGTCATTCGCATGTCTTCAATTAAACCGACGAACTGATGATTCAATTTTTTTAAATTCAGTTAGTTTAACATCTGAAACTTTGCTAAGCAATTATTATATTGGAAAATTTCGTAAATAGGTGAACTCTAGTTTTTATACAAATGGATATCAAATAATAATTTAATAAGAAAAGCAACGGCGAACTTTGAATTTTTTTATTGAATCGCTTCGCTTGCACTTTTTTTAAACTAAAGATCAAAGCATCGGCAACAGTAATTTGGTGATTGTGAATCCTCTTTTGTTAAAGCTTCTTCGGCTTTAATGAACACATTCTCATCACTTATCTCGTGCTTTTACTCGCCTTACCGTTTTTTAACTTCTAAATTATGTCAAGACTTTTCAATTGAATTATCTACCGCATAGTGTTCCACGTCACAGTTTTGTGCCCTGTTGTTTCATCCCCGAATAATTGACTAGAATAGTCTCTCAAAGCGTTTAGGGTTAAGAGTCTAATAACAACAACAGACCCACGAAACTTCGACATATCGTGCGTTATTTGGCACAAAACATACATTTTCGTCTGTTTCTTTTTTAAATTTTGTAAATGCTATAACTCTGGTAATTTTTGGGTTTATGAAAAAAGTCATGAGGATAAATTGTTCGACTTTTTGAATACTACGAATATCCGTACAGAGAAATTCTGAATGTTGAAAAAAAGGGTCTCAAAAATATTGAAAATGCCCCCACTTTTTGAGTTTTTATTCAAAACGGCTAGCTTATGAACTT
>NC_046664.1:55796798-55805501 GCF_010883055.1 Belonocnema kinseyi
ATACATACATACATACATACATACATACATACATACATACATACATACATGCATACATACATACATACATACATACATACATACATACATACATACATACATGCAAAAAGAAATACATGAATACATATGGAAAGACATGAGAATGTAAAAATTGTATTAAAAATTAGGAATCTCCATAAAATTAAATTCCCACGCAAAGTGAAGTCACAGCACAATAAGGATTAGCTTATTACTCTGAAACTGTAAATAGTAATTACTATTTAACAGGATATCCAAGATTATTCTGCATTAATTTTAAGCAATTGGCTTAGAGCATAATTGCAGAAGAAACAGTGTCAAGAATAATTTAGCAGCAAACTAGAATATTCTTAGAATCGATAATGTATAAAACATTCAAGTTTCAATGAGAAAAGTGGTTTTAGTCTTCAACTCTGTGGAAATAGATTAGAGTTATAATAGATCTTGGCCACATTTTTGTCACAGACCAATGCTCTGCAAAAATTAATTATACACCTTAATTAATAACACTTCTTTCGATTAGCAGAGTGGATAATGAAATTAGTGACGTGAGACTTCTAATAATTTTGATATTAATTAATCCTGAAAATTTAATCATATTTTCTTCTGTATGACTGCACATCATTAATTGTAAAAGTGGATCAATTATTCCAACGTTAAATTTTGTTGAATTATTTGAATGTAATAGCCTATTCAATTCGCGGGAAACTGAATAAAATGCTAAAAATATGTTAAAAGAAAAAATTACCTTCTGGAAATGTTTCTGCATGGAAAGGGCATAATTCTCCAGGTTAAAAATATATTAATTAATTTAAATTAGATTAAAGAACAATAATTTGAAAATTAAAATAAATTCGAATTCTCAACAAAGAATATGATTTTTCTACCAAAATGTTGTATTTTTTAACAAGGCATTTCAGTTTTCAGAAAAGAACAAAGACTTTCTCACCAAATTTTTGAGTATTTGTAAATCAGATTAATTTTTAAACAAAAAACACGAATTTTCACAAGACGATTTTTCAACAAAATACATAAATTTTCAACCAAACAATGAAATTTTCAAATATAAAAGATGAATTTTTAGCCAAATTGTTTCATTTTCAACTAAAAAATATCAATTTTGAACCAAAATTGCGATACTTGCATTTTTCGTTTGTTAAATTAATTTTTTACAACAAAAAATGTGCACAAAATAGTTAAATTTTACATCAAATTAATGAATTTTTCACGAATTTGATAAATCTTCAGATGGATCAGTTGAATTATCAGTAAATAATAAGTTTTTTTACCTTAAATCAACGATTTTTCATCAAAATAGTTAAATTTGCAACAACAACATAATGTATTTTCAACTAAAAAGATGCATCTCCAAACAAATAATAAATTTTTAACAAATCAGTTTAACTTTGAATCAAGTAGCTAAATTTTCAACAAGGAAGACTTTTTTACCCAAAAATATACTTTTAACGAAATACATGTATTTTTTAACTAAAATAATTTAAAAAAGATAGTTCTCTTCGATTTGAATACTTAGATTACCTAAATTACTTCGAATCAACTGGATTACAAGTGGATTACTCTGGATTATAATTAGATTACTCTATATAACATTTAAATTACTTCAAATTATCTACATTACTGTTGGATTGCCCTGGATTACTCGGATTACATTCGAATACTAAGTTCGGATAACTGAACAGTAGAGCGAATTACTAGGATTTGGACAAATTTGGACAAATTTCATGGCAGTATTTTGTCAGGTCAGACCCAGGGCTGAATTTATCCAGACTGTCCAGTCTAGTCTAAAAGATCTGACCTGGCCGAGGTCTTGCTCAGATTCTGTTCTGGCACAGGACTGGCGATTCTGAGCCATCTAAAAGCAATAACAATTTTAAGCTTGGTCTGGAAGGTCTAGCCTAGCCCAGCATAGAAACTGATCAGTTAAACACTCTTGAGAAATATTTATTGTTCTGAACCATTAAAAAAATAAATTGAGTACAGTCAGCGACTGGCCAATTAGCTAGTAGCTGAGCAGACAATAATTAACAGCTGATCATACGGTCTCGCTTGGAGCCAGCAGAAAACATTAAACTTTTCGCTAAGCATAGGCCTGAATAATTAGTTAGCGTCAAGATGGAAAACTAGATGGACTCGTCTAAGGCAAGTCAGCGCCAGTAGATTTTTCCACACGAGATTCGACTAAAAAAATCGTCCTCTATTCTATTCTTTACAAGATCCAAATGCACGAATCCGATTTGAAGATTTATGCTCGTATAAAGCCTCTACAATTTGTGTAAATTCACCTCGAATTTTGATTTTCCCACAAGGTATTATCACTTTTATGACAAAGTAGCACGCAAATGCTTGTGGTGGTTTGGGCATTAGCGGTGGAGGACCAATGGCAATCGACCATGCGGTTAGTAATGCTAATTTGTGGGTGGACAGTAGTTTAGTGCGATTTGCACCATTCATGAATAGATACTGCAGAACAGCGTATCTCACGGCTCGCAGAGTCCTTTCGTCTGGTGTTACGAGAGATGAATCATTGATGGTCTTTGGTCCATCCAATATCATCCTGTGTATGGCTTTCATTAAGAGACTCCAGCTAATTATGTTTCTAGTTTACCGGACTGTTTCACACAGAATCGAATATAATAAGTCGATTTCCAATCGGTCCACCATTTCCCAATTCACTCCATTGCATTCCTCAATCCTCATTGAATTGCTAATGATCTCTACTTAGGAGTTTGCAATTGCGAATTCCTTGTGCTGAAGCCATGCAATTAGAAGGTTTCAATAATTTTTCAATCTATTGTTTGAAAGATAAGAAAACTCGATTTGTTCAACCAACAAGGTTCTGTCTTAGTAGATAGATGCATATCGAAAGGCTCTACCTCAAAAGCCCGAATGACAAGGTTCTATCTCGATAAAAAAGGTGGAAGATTTTTTTAGATAATTTTTTAGGTTTCCACGAATAATTTTTGCGAGAGCCTGCATGAAAAAATGCATGGACTTAAAAGAAGCTAGGGAAGTATGCCAGGACAGGAAAGTATGGTGGCAAATAGTTAATAAAAAGAGTGTCAGTAGAGTGAATGACGCCTGAAACAAAAGACCTTGGCCACTAATGGACCCAAGTGGGGAACCTTACATAACGACTTCGTGAGGAATTTCGCTTGGGGTGATTGCTAGAGAGATTGATCAGCAACCTGGGTCGGAGCAGTGTTGCGGAACGAACGTGTTATTTACTTAAATAGCACAAGAATTCTTGACCATATACTTTCTTAATTAAAATCGGTTAAACCGTTTTTCGAGAAAAATTACTTTTTTTATTTCACTTTCCGCCTGCACTTGAAAAAATATGCGTTTCAAGGTTAATTTTTGACGAAATTTCATGTAACATGGCATTATTTTGGATCTGATACAGGCACAACGTTTACATGCACATATTGCTTATCTTCCACGGATTTTTTTATTAATAAAAAATAAAAGTATTTCTTTTTTGAAAACATTGTAATCGATTTTAATTGATAGAATGTATGTTTGAATATTAATAAGAATATTTTTAAGAAAAATAAAAAGAATTCTGATTAAAAAAACCGGCATTTTTTTTAATGAAATTTTTTTAAAAATTTTAGCGCCTTTGAAATTTTTTTCATCAAAACATTAAAAATGAGTGGATATGCACTTAAAAAGTAAAAAATAAATTTGTTTGGACCAGTAGAACTGTTGTGGACAGCGAATACAGTAAAATATATAAATCGATAATTTGGAAATTGCTTACACTTCATTAATAACAATTGATGAATAGAATAATGACTATTTTATTACAATAAATAACAAAAAGGGTGTAATTCTTTTGTTTCAATAATAATAGAATTATTCAAATTGATTTAAATTAATTAAAAACGCGCGATGTATTGAAAATATGTGTCAAAACCTATTCTATCTGTAATGTGCTTAACGTACCGGAAAATAAGAAAGAAATGAAAGGCGCCCATATTTTGTTTCATAAGTTCTTTATCATTAACATTTAACAATACTAAATTTAAATTTAAAAATACTAAAGTATAGATGTGGTGTCATGGAATAAAAGACATCAGAAAAGATTAGGGGCTACCCGTGGGACAAGGATTGTCTTAAGGGATAAAAGGGGTTCTGAGGAATAGGTGAGGTACCGAGGTATAAAGGGTCGTCCCATGGAATAAGAGTCGCCGGTAAGGATAAGGAGGTCCCAAGAGATAGGTGGATTGTTGTGGGATACGTAGGTGGGTTCTTATGGGATGATTGGGGTTTCGAGGGATAGGTGGGATACTAAATGACAGGTAATTCTGTCCGATGTAGAGCTGGGGTCCGTGAGATAAGGAAGTCCCAAGGGATAAGTGGGGCACTAAAGTATGGAAGTGGTGCCATGGAATAGGAGTCATCCCAAGGGATTAGCGGGTATCTGTGGGATAAGAAAAGTCTCGAGGGATGAAGGGGTTCTGAAGGATGGAAGAGGTCTTATGGGGTTAGGGGGGCCTTGAGGTGTAGGTGGTCTGCGAGGAATAGAGGGTGCCGTGGGATAAGGGGTGTCCCGATGAATGAGGGTGGTTCAGAGGGATAGGGGTCCATGGGGTAAGGGGGTTCCGAAAAAGACCCACCAGAAAGGAGGATTACAAAAGAAGGACGGATGGACAGTGGACACTCTACCAAAACTATTGAGCTTCTGCTCGGGGCTACGAAAACCTAAAAAGCAATTACGGTGCACTTTCAGGAGAACATGGTGGAGGGAAAATCGGTGGTAATTCGACGATCAATCATGAAAAGTCAGCGAGAGACAGGAAAGGAAAATGGGGGAAATAGATTCGAAAGAAACCGAAAATAAGAATAGAAAGATCCGGTTTGGGGTTAAGGGAAGACCGCCAGAAGCGGATGACAGTGACGTTCGGTCAGGACCGTTTGAATTCAGGATTGTCAATTTACGTGCTCTCTTTACTCCTTGTTTTGCGATTTACCGAGACAGAGGGAATGGCTTGTGCCCGTGCTTGATTTGCGTTTGGAGTGGCAGGTTATTTTTGCCCTGCTACCGTGTCCCGTGGCGGTTTGCTTTGGTTACGGCATTCATCCCGTGCTTCTTTATCTTTAGTCTTTACCTTCTCTTTCTATTCATTTATTTATCCTCTTTCTTCTCACTCTGTCCTCCTCTCTTTTATTATCTTCGGCGCACTTCCATTGACAATTGTTCCTACTTCACTTATTCCAATTACAGCCAGAAGAACTTCTCGAGATTAAATTCTCGCCGAGTCATACGATGACAATATGATTACGATTAGTTCTTGTCAACAGGCTCTAAAATTCGAGATCTCATTTTAAAATTTACTAGTATGGGAGCGTTCACATATGAAGTCACGCTTTATTTCAAGCTTTCTTATCCCCTCGTACCCCTTGTCACACTCAGTCACGAATTAACGAGACCCCACCTATAATGTTACGTCACGTTCTTTCGACCCCCCCCTTTTCACATTTTTATAAATAATCATAAAATACTTTTCAGAATCTTCTCAAATATGGGAATCAAACGTTACATGCACAAACTTAAAAATATAAAGAATGACTCCCCCGTATGTCACGATTGACAAGATCCCCCCCTCAGCCCCTCGGTGCGTGACATCATAAGTGAACGCTCCCTATGCAATAAATCTCGTATTATTTTATGAGTGTAAAAAAGAAAAACCTCATAATGCCCCTCCCCTAATTCTCAAGTCTCTACACCCCTTTCTTTTTAATTCTCCTTCCCCTCCCCTTATTCCTCCTTTTTTACTCCCCCTCAACTACTTTCCCCTACTACCCCTTTTCTAATTATACGTCCTATAATTCCCCTCCCACCCCAAAATGAAACCGTTTAGATAAAAGTGAATCTTTTTTTTAATGAGAATTTTTCCATTATGCTGAAAATTCGTTTTTTTTTGTTTAATTGAAATGTTTCTGATTTTAAATAAAACTTTTTTAGGGTTAGAATATCATGTGTTATATTTTCAGTTAAAAATTTATCTTTTTAGTCTGAAAATTGTTAGGAATTTGTTTTCTTTTTGTTAAAAATTAATTTTTTACTGAGAACATAGCGATTTGGTTGCAAATTAACTCTTTTGTTAAAATTAAACAGTTGGATAGAAAATTCAATTGCTTGATAGAAAACTCGTTTATTTATTGAAAATTAATTCTTTGTAATGAGTTTTCGTTTTTAGTAGAAAGTTATTCTGTTTCGTTGAAAATTCAACTAAATGATTTGAGAATTCAACTGTTTGTAGAAAGTTTATCTTTTTGGCTTGAAAATTAAACGTTTTGGATACAATTTTTTCTTATATTGACTGAAATATCTTTCTTGTTTAAAAATTCCACTCTTGTTGAAAATTCATCTTTTTTATTTGAAAATTCATCTTCCCTATGCAGGAAGTTATTTCTCGTTCAGTTAAAAATTCAACTATTAGTTTGAAATTTTATCTGTTTTTGAGTAGAATTCAACTATTTTATTGAAAGGTCGTCTATTTTATTTTAATTCAAATGTTTTTTATTTATAATGCAAATATGTTTGTTTGTAAAAATATCAAATATTAGTTTGTTGGTAATTCGTTTTTCTATATGAACATTTAACTCCTCGATTCAAAAATAATTTAGTCAGCATATTGCAAAAAAAGGGGGTAAAAACTTCCGGGCCCTAATAAAAGGGTTGCCCAGTTTAAAATTTCAGAAAAAAACAGTGCGTAATTTATGGACGACCCTAAATAACCGTTAGCCTTAATTTTAGGTATACTCAAAAATAGAATCCATTCCAATTCGACAGGTTCTTGAATTTTCATTTACTTTAATTGGGTATTGGAAACTACCCATTTCCATCGACTATAAAAAATCTGCATTCAGTGAAATTAAGGTCAATAATTCCTAATCAAGATATCCCGATTAGCATATTGGACTTGAAAATAATTTTTTTATTTCACTGCAAAGGCAGTAATTAGAGACAATTTTTCATTATTTTTTTGTTAAATATTTAGTGAGGTATGTTCTTCGTAAGTCATGAAATGCTCTAAAGAATCTGAAGTGTTGCAAGCTTTAGATAAAAATTCTCTTCTCAAGTGTGGATCCTTCGTAGAATACTTGAGGTGCCATTGATATATGCCAGACGGAGGAACAGGCTTCTTTGAAACTCAGTGCATGCGTGTGAAAAGAAACTTTATCGAGTTGTGGATTTACATACTAATTTGAGCTATAAGTCTTTTTTTAAACTTTGATAAAGAAACAAAAAGATCCACCGGAAACCACTCGTCTGTTTTACCAACATCTTTGGTTTTCTATGAAAAGCAACGTAAAAAGTGTTTCCGAAATTATTGAAGAAATTCTTTTCTTTTTTTTGAATTAATCGCATATCGATTGTTATTCAAAATTGTGTAAATTAAAAATGCTCTGTATTCATTCCAGCTTTAGAGTAAATCCTGTATTTACATATTCTTTCTGTAAAATTTTTACGGTTTCATAAATTCTTCTTGTTTTTTATATCGACATTTTCAAAATGATTGAATAGATTTAAAATTTTTGCGCTTTTTTCTTGTCAGCTTAAAATTGCAAATATGTAGCTGAATATTGAAATCCGCAAAAACGTTTTCTTTTCCTATAATCAGGAGATAAAAAGCATAAGTAAATTTGCGTACATTTAAAATAATTTTTTTTTAAATATTGTAAATACTATAACTTACATTAAAAACTGTGATTTAAACTTCTGAAGAATTACAGCCATAAATTCTAATTGAATTTTTTTTCGATTTGATTTTAAAGAATCTTGTTAAAACCCACTAAAAATAACGTTTTAAACTTATGGATCTCTTAAAAAATCAAAATTGTATATTTTTGAAAATTATCCAAATTTTGGAACTTTTGTCTAATTAAAAAATTTCAAGATAATAATTTCGAAAAACATATATTTTACATCTAGTAGAAATTTGGATTGATATTTCTTAACCTATTAACATTTTTTTTTCCTTTCTTAGAAATTTTTCAAAATGTTGAACAGCAAATAACTTTTTGAAGTTTTATCGAATTTAAAAATGTCATAAGGATAATTTGCAATTATGAAAAAGATTTTTTGATTATTGAAAAAGAGGTGTCTTCCATAAAATAGTTTCATTTTCAACACAATAATAAAATCTACAATGAAATAGTCGAAATTTTAAACAAATGAGATAAATTTCCAAATAAATATATAGATGTAGATTTTCCAATCAAAATTAATGAGTTTTTAACAAAAAATAGTTGAATTTCCTATAAGATTTTATTAATAATTGATTTCGCAGTTGAGCGAAAAACGAGTAACTTTTATTTACTGTAACAAACACAGTTTTTGACTTCCCCCATCAGCAATGTGAAACATAGTTTATGGCCGGTCCCTAAAATGTACACTAAAATTGTACGAAACAAAATATAAAAAAGAGATTTCAATAGTTTAAAAATCTGCACATTCGCAGATATATTTTGAATTTGATTTATTATTATGCTATTAAGCCGAATTTTATTACTTTTTCTCATATAGGTATCAGATTCGGTCAGAAACACTGCTTCGACAATTGAGACTCCGGATTCTATAACCACGCATAAAATTTGCCTGGCCGCTTCAGGCCGCTCGAGTTGGCCCCTGATGGCTTGAAAATCAGTTTTCGA
>NC_046664.1:55805601-55832123 GCF_010883055.1 Belonocnema kinseyi
GTTGAATTTTCGAAAACTGATTTTCAAGCCATCAGGGGCCAACTCGAGCGGCCTGAAACGGCCAGGCAAATTTTATGCGTGGTTATAGAATCCGGAGTCTCAATTGGTGATTGGTCACTGATCAATATCTTAAGCAATCATCTCAGGTGAAAAGCTTCAAAAATTCATAATATGTCACAGACCACACAAATATACGCAAGATGAATGATTACTCTTTACTCTAACCACATTAACTGAGTAAAGCTCTTCACGTGGACCCATTAGTACTTTTGGTTTTTTGTTTCAGGCGTCCCTCACTTCACTGACAATTTTTATAACACATTTCTTATAAAATATTTTTCTTCACAGCTAATGTAATAGTTCTTTGAGGAACTTTTCTATAGAGGCCTAAAACTTGTAACGAAAGTAAAAAAAGGTTCGCCTTTAATTATCTTAACATGATCTAACCATCTGAAAAATTTCTTTTACTCTTGTCATAAAGTGTTTCCTCTACAGCACATCCCTTAAGAATCCTCTAATTACTGACTTGTCCATTAGCGTTTTACCGCTTGTTCCCCGCAGGAGTTGCATTTCAACCGCGTTAACTTTACTTGTATGCTTTTCTTGGTTGGTCCAGATCGCCCTACCGCACAGCACAATGGGTGCAAGTACAGAATTATAAATTTCAATTTTACCTTCATTTGTTTATATATCCTCTGGTTTATATATACCTGGCATACTTTTTCTCACCCTTTCCTTCAAACGCCATAATTTTTCTTTTATTGACAGTAATATGAAGGCCCATGTTGTTCATAATAGTATTCTGCCTGCTCAACGTTCTCTGTAACCCTTCGGCTGATTTTGCTCTGTCCATCTTATCACCTGCAAACGCTAACCCACGTACCTTCTCTGTATTGAGTTCCACACCTTCTTCTTCGAGGAGAGCCATTCGTAAACACTTATCAGAGTGTGAAAATGTAAATTTTAATCTCCCTCTTTATTTAGATGCATTTCAACCCTCGTCTTTAAGAAGAAGTATTATGTGCTAACATTTTTATTTGCACTTGTAGGCTCAACAATCAGTCTACGAGAAAAGAAGATACTAAAAGAGGAGGGAGTCGATGATTATAGAAGCACTCAACGACGAGCCGTGGACGATTTGGATATCGTTAAGCGCGAAGGGTGATTTGACTGAGGGTGGCTTTGGGGATGAATATGCCCTCCGGAGAAAGAAATGCGTTTGAAACTGGTTTCCCTTTCGTTTTTTTTATTCAGACTTGTGTTTTCCTTTATGATTGAGTTTCTCCTTCTCGGAAGAAACAAAGATAAGCAAATAAAAAAATAAAAAATTATTGCTGTCATCATTTGGCTTCAAGAGTACAATAACTTTTTACTTTTAGATCCTCGTTAGCACGAATATTACGCGAGGGGCGAATGGAATATAACAGTCTCAGGTATCTTTAACGAGATTTAATCTCAGATTTAATATCAAGCTTTAATTTCATAATGCTTTTTATGATTAATTATTTCTGTTATACTTTAATTTATTTTTACTATATTTTTATAATTAAAGAATTTTCTGAAAAAATTATCGAATTTTATCATCTGTTAGTAATGGACGATAAGAGTTTGTGATGTTTTCCGTCTGAAAATGGTTTCTCTATTTTGAAAAGGATAAGAAAAATTAATTTTGTTTCTAGAGAGATTATTTCAGAAAATTTAACAGACTATTAAGTTTAATTGACTAACTTTAAAATTAGCCATACAATTAAAAATATTAAGAAAATTAATAAAAGGACGGCGATGTTAAAAAAGATATTATTCGATGCAAAAAATGCTAATTTTCATGCAAATGTGTCATGGTAAGAAAAATACGAAAATTTAATTTTTCTGAAAAAAGGCTTTTAACCAGAAAAATAGTTTACCCTGCACGAAACCAGAAGATTATTTAATTATTTGAGTGCTATTTGAACAAGAAAATTTGCAGAAAAAAGGTGTAGTATTTGAGAAAATTCACTATTAATATTTTCACAAAAACTAAATATTTTAATTGGGCCAAAAGTCAGAAAGTTTTAAAGCTAAAATTGCTATTTAAACAAAAATTCCGCATGCTCATTATTTAACGAATGTTATTATTTTTCTAATGTAAAATAGATTCGGTACATTCAAACAATGTCCAGCTAAAAAATATTATTTTCCCAGGAATCAAGAATAATTTCTAAGCTCATTTGAGTAAAGCAGATATAAGTGGTCTTACTGCGATTATTTAAATGTTACCCACTTAAAATCGAATCAAATAAATCCAAGGATCAAGGAAGAGGGCTTCAACACTTAACGAAGCGTATTTCCTTTCAGCGGAGTGGAAATCGAGTATGGTGGTTCAAATCCTTAATTTCCTTACTAACTCTTTTCGAGCTGACCTACAACCGTCATGGGAATTTACTTTTGAACTTGAATTTTTTATTCAAAAAGGGCGTTCCATTTCAAAGATAAATGGTAGCTTATTTAAATGTCATAGTGTTGTAGGGAAACCCCTTAAACAGAGGTTACGCAGTTAGTCTAACAGCAAACCCAGAAAAAACTTTGGAAAAATCTATCCTCAATATAAAATCTCTGAACGATATTGTCGATTTCGATTGTCACAATACTAGATTTCATTGCTATATGCGCCTGACACGAGGCGTCAGTGGGTTAGACAGCATTGGAAAATATTGAAAAAATGGTCACGATTGCTCGTTCTTTGATAGCTACACGCGTGCGACAGAGGCATTCGTGAGTCACCGTGAGATAGACAGAAATGGAACGTTGCACGTGTTTTCTTGAAGTTAATGATCCCGACGGAGCTGTCTTGATCTGCGCTTGGTTGGTTTTGAGTGATTTTCATTTGCTACGGTGCGCGTCTGTACTTGATTTTTAAATATGTACGCGAAATAGAGCCAATGAGTGCCGCACAGTTCAAGCATGCGCAAGTATTTTTGGATCACTGTTGGGAATAATAATCGAATCGAAATTCAAGGTCGATAGTACGAATCAACGCTTCTGCTTTACCACCACCTTTCCACCCGTACCGCCGCAATAGAGAGCCTCTGCTTGTTACTTATGATCGAATTCTTACTTCAATTTAAACCTCTCTGCTTGTTATTTACGATCATATTTTTATTTCAATTTCGGAAAGGACATTTTAAAGCCTTCAAAGCATTTAAAAGAGCTATCTGGACCATTAAATATATCTAACTGAGTGCCTGCGGAGAATTTCTCAGAGCTTCTCAGAGCTTTGAGAATCTTTAGCATATACTCTGAGATTTCTATCGGTAGGGTTAGTATATTTTTAATTATATGTTAATGTTTAAGTTATTATTTGTTATTAATATAAACATTAACATTAAGTAATATTCCTTTGAAGCATGGAATTTGTTCAAGGTTTTGTTATTAAAGTCCATTGCTGGTGGAAAATTCGTTAACAACTTTTTGAGATTTTGAGGTTAGGAATTAATTTTAGAATATAAGAGCGAACTGCTGGTCGCAGAAATAGATAATTTTTGCCACTTTAATGTAAGTCATTCGTATATCTTCAAAAATCTATAAAATATGATTTTTTGCTATGAAAAGTAACTAAATGTACTACAAAAACTTTACGAAAGTTAAGCTTTTACTCATTTTTCTTAACACGAAAAAAAAACTCCGTCTTTGAAAAACATTGAAAATTAGTGAAATTTTGCAAACAAATTCCACAAAAATTTCATTAAAATTTATAAAGTTTTTGGTGAAATAACAGAAACTATTTTACATAATCAGGATTAAAAAAAATAGGTTTTTATGTTTTCATCCTACGTTTTTTTGATACATTTTTTAACTGCGAGCAGTTCGCTCTTGAATTGCAAAATGTAATATTAACCTCAAAATCTCAATGAGTTGCTACCGCATTTTATATCAGAAATGAAAACCTCTAACAACAGACACATACCATAGTGATGTACGGGCACTTTCATTATCACCCAATGGTCGGCGAGAAATAAGTTTTTGACCAACTAAAAAGGAACTTACAATAAAATAGATGAATTTTGAATCAAAAAGATGAATTATTAAGGGAGAGGTTTTATATTTTTAACAAAAAATACAAATTTTCAACTAAATACGGGAATTTTCAAACAAATAATTTTATTTTTAACTAAAAAAGATCAGTTTTCAATAAAAAATATCAAATTTTAAACAAAAATAGAATAATTCAGTTTTTCGTATATAAAAGTTAATATTCAATCGAAAAAAAGGAAATTTTCTAAAGGTTATTTAAAATTTTAACCGAAACAGGCGAATTTGACACCACATATTAAAAGTTTTAACAAAAAAGGTGAATTTTTAATCACAAAGATTAATTTTCTATTAATTTTTTTTTTAAAACAAATAATAGAATTTTCAACTAAATTAATTTTCAATCCAAGCACAGTAATATAAAAAGTATTTAAAATAAGATAGAATTCACTTAAAATCAAGCAGGTTCTACACATTATACAGCAGAATCTCTCAGCGATTAACATAGAATAATTCAGTTTTTAGTTTATAAAAGTTTATATTCAATAAAAAATGACATTTTTTACAGGTTATTTAAAATTTTAATCAAAAAAGATAAACTTGACACCGAACAGCAAAAGTTTTAACAAAAAAGATGAATTTTCAATCATAAAGATTAATTTTCTATTGAAAATTTTTGTTTAAGTGAAATAATAGAATCTCCAACTAAATTAATTTTCAATGCAAGAACAATATTATGAAAAGTATTTAAAACAAATGTAATTTAATTAAAATTAGGCAGGTTCTACACATTATTTAGCAGAATCAAACAGTAGAATTTCTAGTAAAAAAGATTAATTTCCTATTAAAGACATTTTTTAAAATAAATAAAGTCAGGTGAATTGAAACTAGTTAAGTTATTTAAAACGTTTCAGTACACAATGGTGGCCTTCATCAGAGAGTTTTATTAAATTTGTGAAAAGTACGTAATACCTTGTGGGTACGCAGTTTTACAATTGGAAGCATTATTTTTTTTATTAATATCTTAGTTGTGAACTAATAAAAAATAAACATAACTTATTTTAAATTTCGAATTTTGTTCAATTCTATTAAGAACTATTGATAAATCTTGCAGTAATCTTAAAACATTTTTTTTTAAAGAAGTACAATTGAGAAAACAATACTAATGTAGTCGAAAAAGTTTTGTCATCAATTTTTTATTTAATGAAATAATGTTCAATCGAAAAATTTTTTTACAAATTATTTTTTCAGTTACGTATAAGTAATTATATTCAATTTTTCATTATTTTGTTCCTTTTTTTTGTTATTTTTTAGATAATCTGTTTGTACGAAATTTATTATTGTAAATGGTAAGAAACCTTATACTGATGTAAATTGTTTTCTACTAAATTAATATTCAAGCAAAGAACAAAATTTTAAAAAGTATTAAGAATAAGATAGAATTCGATTAAAATCAAGCTAGTTCTATAAATTATTTAGCAGAATCTCTCAGCGATAAAATTTTTTTTATAGTCAATTATGCGAGACGTTTTTTTCCCATATAAGACAATAAAAAATCGAATTTGGGACATCTATGTTAAAAATAGTAAAAAACAGATTAATTTTTTACCCATAAAATTTATTATCCACAAAAAACGATTAGTAAAAAAAAACAAAAAAAAATAAGACAATGACAAAAAACAATGACATAATGACAATTTTCCTTGAAGGCATTAATTTTTAATAAACAAAAAAAAATCAAGAAAACAGTTGAATGTTCAATTATCAAGATAAGTTGAATCTTCATTCAAAAAGATAAATTTTTAATTTAAAATATGAATAAATGAATTAATATTTAACAACAAACAATAAAAATTTCAACAAATTAGTTGAAATTTATTAAAATAAATGAATTTGATAATACATAGTTCAAGCTTCAAACAAACAGATGAATTTTCAACCAAGAAGATTAATTTTATATAAAAAAGACGATATTTGAAACAAATAATTGATTTTTCAACACAAAAATATCAATTTGTAATTCAAAATTTCAATTTTTCACCGAAAGTGGAATAGTTAAATTTTACGTTAAAGAATTTAATCAAAAAAAAAAGGAATGTGTAACTTAATAGTTTTGTTCTTAATCATAAAGATAAATTTTCAACCAAGAAGATTAATTTCCTACCAAAAACACTAATTTTCATCGAAATATGTGCATTTTCAAACAAATAGTTGAATTTTTAACTAAAAAGATCAAAAATGGTATAATCGACTTTTCTCTTAAATAAATAAATTTTTCACATAATAATAGAATCCTCGCAAAAAAGATCAAATTTCAATTAAGAATTTTATTTTTCTACCAAAAATAACGAATTTTCAACAAAATTCTGAATTTCTAAATACTGTATCACAACAGATACATTTTTTCCAAATATAGTACAACTCTTTAATGGCCCTCCCTTCTATAGCCCTACCAAGAATTGAGGCCGCACTGCATGTACTTGCGCTATAGAAGAGTATCACTGTTGTTCAATTTTAATGCAAAAAGGTCGATTTTCAACCGATGAAGCTTTAATTATGAAGTTAATATTTAACGCAAAATGGTATAGTTCAGTTTTTCGTTAAAAAAATAATTTTCAACTTGAAGAAGTGCAATTTAAAAAAAATAGCTGAGTTATCTACCAAAACAGATTGCAATTAAAAATATCAATAAATTTTAAATTAAAAATTCAAATTTTCATTTCAATAAATTAATGTTGAAAAAAAAGAATCGTCAGAAAAATGGTTGAATCCTAAATCAGCAAGAAGAATGTTCAAACAGGAAGATTAATTTTCTACTAAAAAAGACGAATTTTTACAAACTCCAAAATTTTTTGAACAATTTAGTTAGATTTTCAACTAAAAATGATTACACTTTAATTTAAAAAATTAATTTTCTACCAAAAATGTCATAGTTCGATTTTCTGTTAAAAAAATTAATTAAAAAAAACAGTGTTATAAAAATTATTTCAAAGAAGATCGAATCTATTTAACATTAGGCAGATTCTGCACTTCAAGTCGCTGAATCGATCAGGAAGGGAATTATGTTGTTTTTAGTTTAAATTTCAAGAGAACTATTTTTTCGCTATCAAACATTCTATGTTGAAAAGATTAATTTGTAACGAATACGAGTAATTTTTTACAAAAAGACGAATTTTCAACTAATTACTTGAGTCTTAAACTATAACGGAACAGTTTTTTAAACTGAATGGCCATATTTACAAACAAAACAGATTAATCTTTAACGAAAAAGGGTTGCATTAAAAAAAAAAAAGAATTCTCAATGAAAACGTAGTGGTGGACATCTTAAAACAAAAATGAAAAGATTTTAAACAAAATATTCAAATGTTTTAACCAGAGTTGAATTTTCGAACCAGTATGTAAATTTTCAACAAAGTAGTTAAATTTTTAACCTGCAAATATGGATTTTTGATTGAAAATCATTCATAAAGATTAATTTTTTATCAGAGATTCGAATTTAAACTAAAAGTAGCAAAGTTACTTTTTCACCCAAAAAATTAATTTATTTCCGATAAAAAGAATTTTCAAAAAAATAGTACATTCTTTAACCAAAGAGATGAATTTTTAACTAAAATTATTAACTTTTCAACTAAAAAGAAAAATGTTAAGCAAATAAAGAATTATCAGTTAGGAAATAAACAAAATTGTTTACAAGTATTTATTTGTTGAAAGTATTAGTTTTAATACAAAATTTCATTAATTTCAATTTAATATGAAATATAATAATGATTAGTTTAATTATAAAGAAAATATTTATGTTTTTCATAAACTTTAATGTGAAAAGTCCAGGGGAAAGTGGGAGACTGAACTAAGCTCGATATTCGACAATTGGCAGAAACTTGCGATTAATAATCTAAATTTTTTCCAACTTTATAAGGATTTATCTACTCTTGTAATCAAAATTCGCATAGTAATCATATATTGCGTTATTCATTACAAAGTAGTGTAATAATTTTGTATAAATCGAAATAATGAAACAGTTATTACTAAAAATTTTGTGACATTGAACGCATGAACTAATATTGGGGAGACTTAACCAAAATTTTCAGGGAAGAGTGTACCAAGTGGCAACAAGCTTATTACATGTGTTTTTCTACCTATAAGGTCAGTGATTATTATAATGCGCAGTTAAAAATTTTGCGCAATTGATTTATAAAAATTGTGATGTAAAAATGCAAAGTTCATTATTTAAAGAACATGATTATCATCAACGTGAGTTACAAAATTGTAATAAATGCTATTCATTAATATTAGGTGTAAATTAATTGTTAATAGAAAAAGCTCATTTGGAATAAAATACTTCAATTTAATTTTCTACCAAGCGCCGAAGAGGGTGTGGATCTCGAGACAGTAAGGGTACGTGGGTTAGTGTTCGTAGATGATAAGGTTGTTATGGCAGAGTGAATCGAAGACTTAAAAAGAATGTTGAATAAACTAAATGCACGCATGAAGAGCATGGGCCTCAAAATTAACGCAATTAAAACAAAAACTATGGTGTTCGAAGGAAAGAGTGAGAAAACACTATGCAATATTTTATTAAATGATGAGAGAATTGAACAAGTTGATAAGTTCGTATAACTTGGTAGCTTATTTACTAGGGACGGGAAGATAGATGAGGAATTAGATAGACACATAAACGAAGGCAAGAAGGTTATTGGTAGAGCAGATCCCCTTATCAGAAGTAAAAATATATCAAATAAAGCTAAAATGACATGAGATTCATGCGTATAATATGCGGGAAAACTCTTATGGACGAAGTAAGTAATGAGATAATTCTAAAAGAAAGTGGTGCAGAAGAGACGCTAGTAGACACATAGGAAAGAAATCGGTTAAGATGGTTCAGGCATGTTAAGAGAATGCCAAATGAACGACTAACGAAACAAGTGTATCAAGGTAAAGTAAAGGGCAGCGTGCCCAGAGGTAGACCGCGGAAAGAATGGTTAGAATGTGTGAATGAGACCCTAGTTAGAAGAGACATAAGAAGTCACAGAAATACGAGAGTCTGCATGAAAAAATACATGGACATAAAATAAGATAGAGAAGTATGCCAGAACAGGAAAGTATGGTGGCAAGTAGTTAATAAAAAGAGTGTCAGTAGAATGAATGACGCTTGAAACAAAAGACCTTGGCCACTAATGGACCCAAGCGGGGAACCTTGCATAACGACTTTGTCAGGATCATCACTATGGGGCAAGAGAGATTGATCAGCAACCTGGGTCAGCGTAGTGTTGCGGAACGAACGTGTTATTTACATAAATAACACGAGAATTCTGGATCAATCTGAAAATTCTCTATCCCTTCCACATACATTACTCCTTTTCCCCACCGAGTGAGTCACGCCTGTGAAGTGTATACCCTCAAATATAAAATTCGTTGAAATCCTGTTATAAAATATTAATTACGGTTTCAGATAAAGAACTCAAATCTTGGTGTCTTCTATTATTTTATACTAATATTTTGCAACATTCATTAAATATGTATAACATAGAAAAAGATAGACTTTTGATTTATTCTTTTTCATTATTATTATTACACCATTAAGCCATTTTCCTTTCGGGGTAGGCGTGACTCACTCGGTAGGGTTCCACGGTCTACCTCTGGGCACGCTGCCATTTACTTTACCTTGATACACTTGTTTCGTTAGTCGTTCATTAAGCATTCGCTCAACATGTCCGAACCATATTAACCGATTTCTTTGGAAAGTGTCTACTAGCGTCTCTTCTGCATCACATTCTTTTAGAATTATCTCGTTACTTACTTTGTCCATTAGGGATTTCCCGCTTATTATACGCATGAATCTCATGTCAATTGCGTTAATTTTACTCTTATATTTTTCTTGATAAGTCCATGTCTCGCTACCGTATAGTACAGTCGGTACAAATATAGAATTATGTATTGCCATTTTAGCTTTATTTGATATATTTTTACTTCTGATAAAGGGACCTGCTCTACCAATAACCTTCTTACCTTCATTTATTCGTCTATCTAATTCCTCATCTATCTTCCCGTCCCTAGTGAATAAGCTACTAAGGTATACGAACTTATCAACTTGTTCAATTCTCTCATCATTTAATAAAATGTTGCATAGTGTTTTCTCACTCTTTCCTTCGAACGCCATAGTTTTTGTTTTATTTGCGTTAATTTGGAGGCCCATACTCTTCATACTTGCATCTAGTTTATTCAACATTCTTTGTAAGTCTTCGATAGACTCTGCCATAACAACCTTATCATCTGCGAACGCTAACCCACGTACCCTTACTAATTGGAGATCCACACGCTCTTCGTCGAAGAGAGCCATTTTAAAACACTTGTCCATAAATAATATAAATAACCATGAAGACATAACGCATTCTTGTCTAACTCCTTGACTAATATCGAAACAGTCACGCAGTTTCCCATTCACTCTTACACTCGCTTTGCTACCTGTATATATATATATTTTTTTTTTATAGCTTGTAGGATACATCCATTGACTCCATACTCTTTTAGGACTTCCTAAAGTTTACTTCTATCTACCTTGTCAAAAGCTTTTTCTAGGTCAACAAATGCACAGAAAACTTTTTTTCCTACTCTCAAACTTTTTTTTGTTATTTGCCTTAAGCTAAATATTTCATCCGTACATCGCTTTTCTTCAATCGTCTGGGACGTCTCCCATCTCCAAAAATAAATTTATCAATTCGCATACAGTCTATGTGGTATGCACTCGTCACAGTGTTTAAACATGAAAAAAAATGTTAATCGTAAACAACATTTTCTAAAAAATAGTTTTGTTAACTGAATTGTTGAAGTTTCAAGACAACATGACGAATTTTCTATAAAAACAGTACATTTTATATAAAGACAATATACAATAACTATCAATCAAAAAGTTAAATTTTCAACTGAACAAGATTAATTTTCTAAAAAGAAATGAGGTTTTAAAAAATAGTTCATTTTGGACGAAAAGCTAATTTCTGATTTAAAAAAGGATCATTGGCGACCCAAAATAAAATTGGTAAAATTTCAATTAATGCAAAGTAATTTTTCAACCAAAGAAAAGATATTTAAAACAAAATAGTTTAATTTCCAACGTAAGAGATGAAATTTTAACTAAATTTTTAAACATCAACCAGAAAATGCATTTAAAAAAAGTATTTTAACTTTAAAACCTAGTTGTTGAATTTCTAATGAAAAATATTAATTTTCAAACACAAAAATTAAATTTTTTAACCAGAAAATCCGTATTTTTAACAAAACTCAAGAATTATCAACCAAAAAGGTGAATTTTCAAGTAAAAAAGATCGATTTTTTTAAACAAAACGATTAATTTACGACTAAAAAGATGAGTTTTAAATCAAATTAAGGAATTCTCATACAAAAGGGTGAATTTTCAACTTGAAATATAAATTTTTAAAGAAAAAGATTAATTTACTAGAAAAAAAGACGAACTTAAAAGAAAATTTAAGAATTTTGAAGCAAAAAGTTGAATTTCTAACTGAAAAAGAAGAATTTTCAAACAAAAAGCTTAATTTACTACAAACAAGACGTACGTTTTTTGAGACCCCCCAACTCTAAAGTGCGGTAACGTTGTTTATGGCCGATCGCTTAGTGTCAATCAAAAGTTGATTAGAAACGGCCAAGGATAAGATCTTTGGTCAATTAGAACTGAATTAGGGATTAGCTAAGGGACAAGCTAAGTAGTGGAGTTGAGTGAAAAAGTGGCAGAGGGGGTGGGAGGTTTGGGAAAGATTTGTGAGTGGCGAGGGGTAAAAGGGTTTAAAATAGAAGGAATTTTAAGATGGGGTAAACACAGGAGAAGGCGAAAGTAGGAGATAGTGAGGCTAATTTGTTAAGGATAGTGAATTGTCAAGGTCAAAGGTTCACAAAGTTAAAGTTAGGAGAATTTGTAAAAAAGGGGAAGTGATAGATGAGAGGGGTACATATTGAAGAATGCCAGGAATTGAAAGTGGTTGGAATGAAGTGGAGAAGGCCCGAACTGTAGGATAGAAAGAGGAGGGAGATATTCATATTCAGGGGAAAGATCAAACAGTGAAGATTGGGGTGAAAATAAGAGGGTTTGCAATAAGAGAGTGGATTACACATATAGGATGTGCTCAGCGAGTGAAAAGAGTGATACAAAAGGAGTGGTTGAGAGAGTCTATAAAATGGAAAAGGTTAAAGTTGAAGGGAAAAGCTATGGAGAGATGATAATATAGTATGAGCAAAATAAACAAAATTATGGGTTGTAAGGCTCAGAAACTTGATTCTTTTAAGAGTGAGAAATGAAGGGGAAGAGTGATTGGTATTAAGGGTGTGGGTAAAACATTAGAAAATGAGGTGCGAATGAGAGGGTGGGGAGGAAAGAGTGGTAAAATAATGGGCGGGTGTGGGGGGTTCTAAAAATAAAATGTTTAAAGTTGATGGGTAGAAGCCATGAAGAAATGGTAGAATAGATGGAAGGTAAGATGAAGATATAAGTAAGAAAGATTAGAAGAGGTGTAAAAGAAGGAAGAGTGGGTGAGGGGCGAGGGTTGAAGGGATATGGTATTGAGGTATAGCACCGGAGTGGGTTATAGGTTGTAAGCCTCAGAAGGGTTAGAGATTTAATGTCTTAAGGGTGAGAATGGGAGGGGGAAGATAGATTGGTATTAAGGGTGAGGATCAAACAGTAAAAAAGGAGGTACAAATGAGAATGTAGGAATAAAAAGTTGTAGGAGAAGAGGTTGACAGAAATGAAAGGGAGTGCCGATGTAAGTGGACTGTTAAACTGGTATAAAGGAAGTGGTCGTGAAATAAAAGGTAAACAATAAAACGTAAAAGGAGTGATATAAAATGGATGGGTGAGGGGACTTCTAAGCAGAAAATGTTTAAAGCTGATGGGTAGACACTATAGAGAGATGATAGTATAGATGGAAGGTAAAAGGAAGATATGAGTCAGAAGCATTAGAAGAGGTGTACAAGTAGGAAGAATGGGTGAGTGTTTGAAGGAATATGACATAGAGGTATAGCAGCAGAGTGGATGAGGTAGAGAAAGTATATAGTACAAATTTGAAATATTGCAAAATTGAAAATCATAAACAATTATTATCTTCCTTATTCTTGGTAGGGTCAAAAGCGCCACTATATAAATTTCTGCAGAGGAAATTGACCTGAAACTAAAAAGCTTAAAGTATCGTAGTTCTAAGCTGCTAGGGTGAAAATGCAATAAAACCGATTTAGGATTTAGACTTTTTATTTTTATAGACGAGACCAAAAGCTGGAAGCTTTTGCGGTACCACATAAAACGCACCGAATTTATAGGTATGACGTGGTCGTGGCTCCGTTTAATTAGAAACTTGAGCAAATGTTCTACTCTGCGAATGTAGTTTTACCAAGAATGTTAATAAAGTCTGATTTCGTCACGAACTTGTGAAATTACCCGCGACGGATGCAAAAATGTTAGAAAATTCGTTGGTCCTCCTGCGAGTACTTTTTGTGCAAATTTAATTGAAATTGGAGAATTTGGGCTTCATTAATTACATACTCTTTTCTTTTTTTAATTCACATTTTGTTATCTTCATTTTGAATGATTAGGAATTGAATGTTGATATAACAATATTGTAGATAAAAATCAAGTTTTCGAGAAACTAATTACATTCACGTTAGGGATACTGGTAGAATTACGAATCCTGTCTAGAAAGTATCTGAACTTGTGCTCTAATTTTGTAACTAGTTATGGTATTAATGAAAAAAAGTATTTACAATTAAAAAAAAAAGTTTGTGCAATGAGTGACACGGACGAATTTAAAAAATGTAAACATTAAATTTGTTCAAAAACTTGGTCATTCATTTTTGGAAACCATCGCTAGGATTAAGAGAGTGTATGGTGATGTGCTTATGAGTGATACACAAATTTAAGAGTGATTTAGGTGATTTGAAAGTGATCGTACTTCAGTAGAAAGTGACTATTGCTCTGGTATGTTCACAACGGTAAAGATCTCAAAATCTGAAACGAGGGCAAAGGTTAATTCAACTATTGGTTCGGAAATTTTGAGATAAGAAAATGGCCTAATTTGAGGAAAATTGGCAACTGTATCCTTCACCTCGAAAACATACCTACCCTTTCATCGCAGCTGATTCAGAAATTTTTGGTGAAGCACATCCTTACACAAATTCTTTAGCCCCTATAACACGCTGACCTGGCTCCCAGTGATTTCGGGTTGTTTCCCAAATTCAAGAATCTTCTCAAAGGAAAACTATTTCAAAAAGTGCAAGGAATGCAACTGAATGCGACGAAGCAGCTGTTACCTATCCCTAAAGGTGACTTTAAGGAGTGCTTCCGAAAGTGGGAGGATCGCTGCAAGAAGGTTACGGCTTCCAAAGGGAAGTTCTTTGAGAAGGATATCATCGCCATTGACCAGAATTAACTCTTACTTCCGGTACACCAATAGATTAGATACTTTCCGGACAGACCTTATGAGTGAAATGTTACAAGTACTAAAATGTAAGAGCTCTTCCTGTTTTATGGAAATTTTGGAATACGAAGATATTTTCTGAAATCTCGTAGTACATTGATTTCACAACTTTCTTTGTAACTGCATGAGAGTTTCGTGAATAGTTTCGAATTCCTGGACATAGCAAAGCTTCCTGGATTCTTGTTTATCCTGTGATAGCGACAGTAGTCTCCGAGGGGAGCGAACAACGAACAACTGAATCCGGAAGCGGATCTTACAATAGAGGCGACGACTTGGCAGAGCGTGTGTTTCGCGCTTACATACACACGAACACATTTCCATAGATTCAGACCGAATCCGAGATTTCCATATTTATATACGGGGTGGATTAGCCGTGCCATGTTGGCCCGCTTGATGTTCGGGCGAGGAATTGAAAACGTGGCTGGTTCTTCTGGTCCTGGGGGTGTAGGGTGGCTGATAGGCAGGGGGACCAAGGAAGAAGGCAGGACGATACAGCAATCCGCTAGAACTCCGACAACTGCAATTCGCTCAAATTGAGCGGCCCAATTTGCAAGGATTGTGATGCTAAGCAAGGACTCGCGAGATACGAAAGAACATGCCAGGCGCCTCGCTTGCATCTTCCTTGCCTTTACTGCTTTCCCTTCCTGATTTCCTTCAAAGTTTGAGCAACCCTGCCCCTAAATTTGAATCCCCATCAAATTTATACGGTCGAGAAATTTAGGCAGTCGTGCCCAAATTTGAGAAAATTACTGTGGAGTATGGTAGTAAATACAAGGCAAGTGAAGACAAATTATTATGATAGACTCAAACTTTGACAAAGGAAATAAGGTGTTGAATAAATTAGTCGTTACCTCTATTAACATTTTTTACTTTGACAAACACAAGCAAATAGAACCAAGGTGGTCATAGGTCAAGGAAAACCTGAAAATCAGAAAAAAGTTAGGGATAAGTCAAAGATTTAAAAAATAATCTCACAAAATTTGAAGGATTTTCGATGAAAAATTCCTATTTTGTTGAAAATTTATCTGTTTTTTCGAGAGTTTATCTGTTTGGTTAAAAACAGTTTTGATTGATAAAAATTCAACTTTTTGAAGAACATATATTTTTTTGGATTCAAAATTCCTTTTTTTGTTTAAAAATTCAACTGTTTTCTAAAAAATTCCACTGTTTAGTTCAAAATGCAACTGTTTTTAATTGAAGTTTTTTTTTTAAATTAGACTATTAGTTTGAAAATTCATTTTTGTAGATTGAAAAATTAACTACGGGGTTAAAAATTCAACTATGTTGTTAAAAACTTGTCTGTTTTGTCGAGAGTTCAACTGCTTGTTTAAAAATTAATTTGATTTATAAAAATTCAACTTCTTGATGAAAATTCGCCCTTTTGAATTGAAAATTCACCTTTTATAATTAAAAAAAAAACCCTTAAAATCTCAACACAACCTGAAATGATTAAAAAGTTGTAAATAGTCTGAAATTTTATCTTTTTGATTAAAAATCCTGTTCAAATAAGTTTGATTAAAAAATACAAATTTTTGATGAAAAAGACTAAAGTAACCTGAAATTTAAAAAAATGTCGAATCTTCTTCGAAATATAATCTTTGTTTAAAAAAATTATCCATTCCGGACAAAAGCGCTAACATTATGAAAATTTGTTTAGGTTTCTTGAGTTTATTACTAGAAGGCAAAAATAGTTGGATTTTATTCTAATGATTTTTGTATAAAAATTCGAATTTCCTATAGAGGGCACCAATATAACCTATAGTTGTTGAAAATTATGAACAGTCTTTGAAATTTAATTTTTAAATTAAAAATACCAATAACGCAGCCCTACGAAAAATATCATTTTTACCCCATTAGGTCAGGATCAAGGTTAAAATGGATAGAACCATTGGATCAGAGAAAACTTCAACTATCAGACGTTTTTGCGGTCGCTTAATCCTAATCCGGGGTCAGTTAGACCCTATTAGGTAATGGTCAAAGTCAAGTGAAGGTCAAAATAAAGAAAACCATTACATCGCAGAAAATCAATCTGTCGGAGAAAACCTTAACTCTCAGACGTTTTTGGGGTCGCTAAATCCAAATCCGTGATCATTTTTACTCCACGAGATCAGGACGAAGATTATCGACAGGTCAAAATTGACAAAAACAATATAATTGAAGAAAATCTCTACTCTTAGACGTTTCTGACCTGATAGGGAAAAAATGGAATCGGATTTGGATTTAGCGACCCCAAAAACGTCCTAAAGTAGTGGTTCATGCTGATGCAATAGTGTTTTCTCATTTTGACCTATATTGACCATTATACTGATCTGATGGGGTCAAAATAAACCCGATTTCGGATTCAGTGAAAAAAATTAACAACCTAAAATTTGATTCATACAGAAGTTGTAAGTATTCCCTATTACTCAGTTAACTTTACAATGAATCTACAATTAATAATAATTTCTCAAGTCTTTGAAAAGTTTTTTATAATTCGAAATTTGGTTGAAATATTCTGATTTACAATCAACAATGCGGGTCAATTTTCGAAAGTCTAAATATTGATATTTAAAAGGCATTCCAATCTTTAATTAAATTTAATCCAGAATGTATTTCAATCTTAAAGCATTCAAGAAATAATTCATTTTGAAGTAAATTTAATATTAAATGCTAAATATTTTTTTCCTGCTAAACGTCTGAGCAATTTAGTTAAGTAAACTGAGTGTAATGTGTGCTTTTCAAAGTAAAAATAAAAACTCGATTAACTTTGATTATTTAAATAAAATGAGAGTTTTTATTTCAAAAGCCGGCTTGGCCGACCACTAAATATTATTTGTATAATCCTGCCAAAAATCAGGAGTCATTTTAACATTGAAATAAAAAAATTGCAGGGGTACCGTTAGTGAAAAAAACATTTTAAAACACAATATAAGACCATAATTATATTAACCTCAAAAATAATATTTACCAAAGAACAGAAAAAATGATGCAATCATTCTGATTATAAAAATTATTATTTTTTGCTTCTATTTCCATAGAAGAGACTAATTTTTATTCGTGCTGGGTACTTATGGTCTATAAAAATCGTTTTTCGATCATGAAAGTTCAAATTACTGCAGCGAACGTAATGGATGGAAGCTGTAACTTTTTATCCTCTTCACGCCCTGATTATCTCCGTTGGTCCGAAACTTTCACTGAAATTACTCATGCGCTATGCATAAGCATCGCTAATTATCACTCTTTTTAACGAAACTCGTCAAACTATTAGGGGGAACGAAATATTTTGAAAAGAATTTTCAGGCAATTTCAGTGGAACGGAATGAAAATAACTTTAGATAATTTAATCGGAATTTGTTCTTGCAGATTGAAAAGTCTCAATTATAAGGATCCTACAGTTATAAATAGAACAATGATATACCTTAATCAGATTTTACCTTGAAACTTTCAACATTAATTTATTTCAAACTGCAATCGTTTAGAATTAAACAACTTTGAATTGGAAGCATTTACAAGAGAATAATTTTATATCGAAACTCTGAGAATGGTTTGATTTTTTAATTTTTTAAAACTGTATCGTTTAAAAATAATTGTATTTCCTGCTTGAAAAAATCATTAAACTCAATGCTTACTTAAATGATTAATTGTAATCCGTAATGTGTACAATTGTATAGTTTTGATTTTAGATTACCATAATATTATAAGCTTAAAAAAATTTGAACTGAAAGCCTGATTATATAAATTTTCTTATGATAGTTTTTTTTTTAAATAAAAAATTGACCCCAACAACGAAAAAAATCTTGCTAAATAACTTTTAAATTTAATTCCTAAAAAATTGTAGAATATAAAATTGAAAGCACTGAAAATTTAAAGCATTGAAAATACATATAAATGTATAGTCTTTAAAATTAAAAATTTAAAAATTAAAAACGTAAGAATAAAAAAAAATTCGAAAACGTGGTAATAATGACAATACTTTTTCAAAGTAAATTTCCAAAATTCTGAGGCCCCTTCCAATACTTGATTGAAAGTTGAACTACTTTGTTAACAAAAATTTTAATTGAAAATTGAACTATTCTAGCTTTTTGCTTGAAATTTTGTTGAAAATTAATTTTTTAAGCTGTAAATATGACTATTGCCTTTTTAGTTGAAAATTTATCTTTTTAATTATAAAATTCTACTAGGTATTTGGTTTAAAGTTCCTCTATTCTGTTAAAAATACGTATTTTTTTGCTTGAAACTGAATTCTTTCAAATGAAAATTCAGCTATTCCATTTTTGATTGAAAAATGTATTCTTATTTAATTGAAACTTTAAATTTTTTGTCGAGAACTTGTATCTATTGGTAGAAAATTAATCTTCTCAGTGGAAAATTCAACAGTTATATTTCCAGCGAAAGAATTTTGTTTTAAACTTCATACCTTTAAAATATAAATCTGAGAAATTAAATAATTTTTAATTTTACATCTTCAAAGTTTATATATTTTTAATTGTAACACTTCAAAGTTACATACCTTTAAATTCTAATCTTAAAAAATGAAGAGTTTTTAATTTTCAGATTTTACAATTAAAAAATTTATGTAATATTAATGCTTTACATTCAAATGTTTTAAATTTAGAAGATATAAAATTGAAATTTTGACTTTTGATTTCTAAAATCGTGAACCATCCAAATTTAAGAACTTTTATTTATATATCTCTAAAATTAAATAGTTTTCAAGTATGACTTTCAAAACTTCACAACGTTGAAATAAATATCGCTAAAATTGAGGAAATTTTTACATTTTACAATTGAAAATTATGCAAATTTTAAGTTTCTCAATACAAAATTCAGCACATTTAAATGCTTTAAATACGAACGTTTGATCTCAAAAATGATAAAAGTTTCCGAATGTTTATGCAAATATCTTTAAAATTAAAGAGTTTTAAATTGTAGATCTTCAAAATTAAACTATTCAAAAAAAGCCTATAAGCTGTTCATCTTTAAAATAAAAATGTTGAGATTTGTATAACTTGTAATTCTATTTTTTTTTAATTCAAGAATTTTTTATTGTGATTCTTCAAAATTGTAGAACTTTAAATCATAAATCTTTTTCATTGAAGTTTTCAATTTTTACAATTTGACATACAAAATTTCTATCATTTTGATGGTTGTACTTTCAAATTTCTTTAACTTGACCTTTGATTTTCAAAATCATCAAAACTTAAAAATTTTCAAAATTTCAGAGTATTCAGATGTAATTCTTCAAAATTGAACTATTAAAAAACCTTTTAAAACTACATCATTTAAAATTATGCATATTAAAAATTGAAGGATCTTCAATAATAAATCTTCAATAAAGACTTATTTCAAAAATATGTTTCAAGTTTTATGTTTTTAAACTATAAACATTCAAAACTAAACAAGTTGGTGAATTTTCAATTGTCAACATTTTCAAAATGGATTTCTAAAACAAATTTTTAAATAAACCACACAAAAATTGAATTGTCGAGAATCCTTCAAAAAACAAAATGAGGCCAAGATTTGCCTAAAGTAGTAATAAATATATTTTTGCCAATTGTATTTATCATTTTTGAGATAAGCTGCTTTTAAGGTGGATTTTTTTCTCTAATAATTAAAACTTAGATTCTCTAATATCTTGAAATTCAAGCAGTTTCGCAAATTCCCTGGTAATTTAATAGGAGTCAAAGCTTACAAACCCTGGCTTTGTCTTGTCAAATGCGTGGACAAGTAATCGATGATCAGCTTCAATAACAGGTTCGTATTATCTTGGCGAGATCCCTAGTTTAAAGGAAATTAACCGTCAACAGGTACATCAAACAACAAAGGGAAACGAAGTTTGAATTTCAAAATTCTACTTAACTCTCTTTGCCAATCAAAATTATTTAACAAAGCACCTATGATGCTCAAGAAATCAACGAAGAGCCCATTTCAATGTTGTCTCCGTTCACACTTTGGACCTCAATAATGTCTCGGTGCAACTCTGAATAATGTAAGAGACGCAACGGGACTTTCAATTTTCATTCAGGTTTTAAAAGATCCTTTGAAGTATACCTGGTCAGAATTTATTATTCATACAGTCTGATGGACAAAGAATCTCCTTTTCATCTCAAGCGAAAAAAGTCGTTGCTCATTCCATTTATACCCTTTTTACACAGTAATAAAGGAATTTGACTTTTAAGAATAACTGAATTTAATTTTTACTTCAATTAAGTTATGGGCAATTCTTAAACTACGTCACTAATTTTGGGCTTTTGTGAACTCACTCCACCCCACAAAGAAACGTAGCCGTTGTCTAAAGACGGATTTTACGCTTATAAATTATTCTAAATATAACGGTGTTTAATACATTTTCAACAAAATAGTCGAATTTTCAAACAGCTGCATTAACAACCGAATAAATAAATTTTGCAGTAACAGAGAAGAGTTTTCCAACATATAAAGACTTAACCAAATTTTAAAATTACAAGCTAAAAAGGCGAATTTTTTTAAAGACAGTTGAATTTAAAAAAATTTACTTTTCAAACAAGAAAGATAAATTTATATACGAAAAGGATGACTTTTCTAACTTAAAAGATGAATTTTCAACAACATGGTTGATTTCTAGATTAAAAATAATGATTTTTACAAAGTAGTTGAATTTTCCAAAAATAATTATATTTTTAAGAAAATAGTTATATTTCTATCCTAATAAATTAATTTTCAGCATACAAATATTCATTTTCAATCAATTGATAACAATTTTTAATCAAAAAAGATTAAAATATAATCAATTATTTGAATTGCCAAAACAAAAAGACAAGAAGACAGTAACAATTTTAGCGACAAAGTACAAAAGCGACAAAAATGATTTTTCTACCATGAATGATGAATTTTCAACAAAAGAGTAAAGTTTTTGGGCTAAAAAGTCGAATATTTTAGAAAACTGTATATTTTTATATCGGAAAAGATGAGTTTTCAACAAATATAATCATTTTCAACCAGGGAAGGTGAATTTTTAACAAGATAGTTCAATTATTCTCAACCAAAAAATTGAACTTCGAAGAAACTAGAATAATTTTCCACCCAAAAATACGACTTTTTATAAAAATATATAAATTTTCTACATAATAGTTTGAACATAAAAAAAACTTTTAAAAATGTTTTCTTACTCACTTAAAGTATCTTGTACTATTTACAAAAGTAAAACTTAAAAATTTCAATTTTCAGGAACAAGGAAATTCTCTGGACTCTTGTTTAATAGAAATCTCATGCTTTTTTATTTTCTCAAATATTGATAAAAATTCTATGTTTTTATAAAGAAGATATCCTGTAAGTAATATATCAGATAAACAATTTTTACAACTAGAAAATTATTTTGTGCCAAATTATTATTATCATTATTATTATAAAGTTATTTGGCCCACATCAAACTCATTAGACATATTCCTCATGTAAATAAAAATTGTACAAAAAAATGTGCAGAAAATATGAGTATCGTTTTTTTGAGAAAATCTACTTTCAGCATTTTCAAAAAAAAACTTTATTTGAAATCTTTTTCAATTTTTCAGATGGATTCCAAAAGAAGACAGCACGCGTTACGAGAATCTGAGTCGAAATCTAAAATATCTCGTTTAGATCAAAATTTACAGAGGTAGAAATCAAAATTTTTGGTGTTTTGGAAAAATAGAGCATAAAGTTCAAATACTCATAACTTCGTAAAAAAAAGTTTTATTGCAAATGAGAAAAAGACGTACCGCTAAATTTCTTCTAAAAAACATTGTTCGTCTTCGAGACATCGTACAACAAAAAATATAAAACATATCTGATTTGAAATGGATTCGATTCAGGCAATGATGAACGTAGAAAATTAAAGCGATAGATTTAATTATCAATTAAATTTTTATTGCGATATTAGGTCCTTAAACAATGACGGTATTAGCTGTGCCGTAAATCTTGAATTAGGAAGTGCCACGGACGTTAAGCAATTTCAAGCGCGGATAGACTTCGGCGGGTGACCGTTTGTGATCCTACCGTCTTGCGGTAGATTTGACACTGAGGGCGACTGTGGACACTTGATTATCAATCTTATCGAATCTATACTTGCAAATTTGAAGTTGAAAACCCGGATAGACTCGAAAAGATGGTTTTCTGCAGTTTTCCTCTCCCCTGGCTGAACATCTTGGCAAATGCGAGAACTTCTAATAAAGTCGAATACAGCCGCGGGCTATTACTGAACCAGCCTATCTTCAGTAATAATAATAATAGCTCATTACACATACATCATCAGAGATCTCGAGCCGTGACACGTAATAAAGTGATTTCTCGAATTCTCTCAGCACTATTACTATTCTCTTTCGACCAAAGTTCATTTGCGATTCCAGCGGTGAATCTGTACAGTCGTTACCGCATTGGCGGGTAACGGATAAATCCATTATCGATGGTCCCACGCCGACGCGTGGGACCTTCTTGCTAAGGTTGACAGGTACACAACATTACCATCTCGTATGCATTAACGCGTAGTAATACGATCGGCTGTGTTTCAGCCACCTGGCAAAAATCTACCAACTCGATGGAAAATGTGGTTGCAAATATCAGTTCTCAATTCGTTTCTCAGACTTCTCAGACAATCGAGACTCCAGGTGACTTAATCATCAAATCTTATTCCATGGTCTGCTTCTTCTTTTCACAATAAACATTCGCGGCTCAAGAAACACAGGAACCATTATTATAAAAAAAAAATGTTTCAATTTTTGTTTGATTATAATAAACTTTGTAAATGGTAAACTCGATCATGTTATTGCTTTTTTGGCACCTTCTCTGGTTATCGTGGGTCGTGGCAGACCGGAGGAATGTTAAAAAAATTCAATTATCAATAAGAAATCTGGTAAAACCCGGGTAGAAATTATAACTTGATTCTTAAGAGGCCCTGTCTAGATTTCCTATTTTCTATCGAGGCCCTAAAGTGGCAATCTATCGAGGGCGCAAGAGAAAGCGTCACGCTCAGCTAGTGAGGTCAGCAGTAGGCAACCCAATGAGAGCCTATTAATAGGGTCTTTATAGAATCTAGATAGTCCCTCACACACTATTATTCAAAAGCATATTCTATTGCTTCTTATTTTTTTGATTCAAATAAAATATTATTAAATTATTCAAAAATTGATCATGCTTTAAATTCTGAAGTGTGATGCTATGATTGCAGTAGTATTAATGTTTAAACAGCACATTGCCATAATCTATTATCAGAAATTTTTGATTCAAAGAATGAAAATAAAATACTTATCCAATTGCAAAATATATTTTCTTTGCAAAAGTTTAATCTAAAGATTTTACACATTCTCGTAGTAGCTTCTGACAAATACTTCTCTGTTTTCTCGTATTTTATTGAAATTTGATTATTAACTACACTTGCACATTATTCTAAAACTAAACTGATTGTTACAATTTGGCTAGAGAAGAGTTATTACCAATAACGAAAGACAAACGCAGTTTATTAAAATATCCACAAGCGCCGAGAATTGAACGCACACACCGCAGGCTTAAGTCGAACGCCTAATCCCCATAGGTACGATGCCACACTGAGTGCGTTATTATAAATGCTTGACGGCATTCATCCGATACTTTAGAAATTATGAAAAAGGATTTTTGAAGCTTGATTTGTTATATATGACTTTTAAACGTACTTACGTGATTTCAAATTAAATCGATATTTAAGAAAAATTCTTTTAAAATTTTTAATGCACCAAATGTTTTTAATTTTTTCAGAAAAAAATGAAATTTTTCAAAGTTTGCATCTCGGTAATTTTTCTAATTTCTTCTTTTTAAAATTTGAGTATAATTAAGCATAAGAACATTATTGTACTTTTTTCCACTTACAGCTTTATTGCCCGTGTTACCTGTTGACGGCTTTTCAAGGTCCCCTCGAGATAATAATTAATTGATAGAAATTATTTTTTAAATATTTCATTATGAATAAAGCTTCTTATCTAGTTTAATTAAAAAATATTATGCTAAAAGTGAGTATATAAATAATGTAAGACAAGTAGCACACAACAATTACCTGTCGAGGGCCAGCAGAGGGAAAGCCTAGATTCTTCCAGCTAGGAAATCTGGTTGCGGCCTCGTGAGAGCCAATATTTAGTATAGGCATAAAGAGGCAATTTTTACCCGGGAATTGCTCTATACTATTAATTACTTGGCAACTCATTAAGATTGTAAAAAACTGTAAAAAATATTTTATGTTTAGTAATAAACACACCCACCTCCTAGGGATTCAAAATACGAAAAAATGTATGGGTCTGAAACGACCCAAGATAACCGGATCGAGGTAAATAGAGTTATGCATAATAATTATTATTGTAGCAGATTATAATCTGCTATTTATTCATAAAATAGGGGTGTCCAAAATTTTATTGTCGAATTTTCATGCATATCGCCCCCAAATTTGTTCGAAACCAGAAAAAATTCTATAAACAAATTATACTAAGGTTTCGAAGTTTAAAACGTATTTTCCATAAGAAAAAAGAGCGGTTTTGTAAAATTTATTTAGAATTATCAATACCAGGTGAATCGGGTAGGCACTCAACATTTCTCTTTACAGTTGTGTATAGAATAGAAATGAATGATTACTTTTTGTCTAACACCCCCATAAGTCTATTTTATAGATTTCTAAAAAAACCTCTTTAGTGAAACGTTGGATTTGCGAGTTTTTGCACTAACTTTGATTTTGCGAGTTTTTCAAGAAAAATGTTTCTCATACATGCAACACTGCTTTCTACTGATAATAAAAAGATCATATAAATTTTTTAAACAATTTATTATTGTTTTTAGCAATTTTATCTTAAAATAAGAATAGAAAGTCGCAGCTTTTTCCGAATATTTCCAACTTTTGATTAAAGTAAAGTAATAACAAATTTAAGTTAAGATAAATAATATATTGTTTAAACCATTTATTATGTGTATTATGTTTTTCACTTTTTACTCAGGGAGAGGTAGAAATTAATTAAATTTAACAAAACTAATTTTTTGAACAAATTATTACTGTATGCAACTGTCTTCTCTTAGAATAATGCTAGAAAACTGCATTTTTGCTTAAATTTTTAACTATTTGTTAACTTTTCACTTAAAGCGAGGCAGTAATTTATGTCTTTTTCAATAGAAAACAAATATTATTAATGATAGTATTAATTTAAACAAAAAAGATCTCAGAAGCTACTTTAATTAAAATTTATATCTAATTATATCATCAATATAGAAATTTTGAAAAATATTTTAAAGATCTGTTTTATTTCGGAAAAATATATTCACCAAAAAGAAAGAGATTGTTTCAAAATGATTTTCTTTCATCTGTATTGATTAGTGATTAAATAATTTCTTTAACTTCGAATAGTTACAATCAGAGTTTTCCATTTTCATGAAGAACATTACATTTTTTCAATTCTTGTGTTTAAGCATTGCAACTAAAATTAAAATGGTTGCATTTTGACAAATATAATTAAAGATTCCAATTTTATTTATATTTTTTAATCGATTTGAATTTACTTGAAGTAATTGAAATTTTAATGGATTTGAGACTAAAAATTATTTTTTATTTTGATTCGTTTTATCATAGAAATTTAATTTATTTTTTGATATTAGAAAAATTTAACTCATCAATTTTTATTTTAACCTACAATTTTTTATCTTACAATAATTTAAACATCTAGAATTTTGGAAGCTTATTTTTTTTAAACATTAAATTTAGTTTTTAATATTAAAATGTCGAATTTGAATCGCTTCGAATTGAATATAATTCTAATTCAAAAATTTAGGATTTTAAATTATCCAATTCATTCTGAATTTTAAATAACCCATTTAAAAAATTTTTAATCTAAGTACATTCAATTTTTCAGGTTTTGAAATTGCTATATTTTCATAATTTTAATCGGCAATAATTCAATTTCGACCTTCTTCAATTGTGGGTCCGGATGCAATAAGGGCACATACAATTTTTTCGTGCGAAAATGAAGTCCCCTGGAGGCTTTAGAAAAAATTTTCGAATTTTAATTTTCAAAAGATATATATGGATGTAAAATTTGATTGCGCATC
>NC_046664.1:55832223-55855475 GCF_010883055.1 Belonocnema kinseyi
AATTAAAATTCGAAAATTTTTTCTAAAGCCTCCAGGGGACTTCGTTTTCGCACGAAAAAATTTTATGTGCCCTTATTGCATCCGGACCCACAATTTAAAATAAAATCAATTAATTTTGAACGCTTTGAATTTAAATTAATATATTGCAACTGCTTTCTAATGAAATTATGCCATTTTAAAAATCTTAGTCTACAATTTTATAAATTTGAGAGCGATTTAAAAGTTTACAATTATACAATTTTTAGCACTGTTATTCAGAAGTTTTCAATTTTCAATTATTTCATATTAAGCACTTTTAAGTAGAAATTTATGTGAGTCACTTTTATACAGAAAGGGCTTTGGCTTGATTGTATACCAATAATAATTATAAATTTCAATCCCTTTTTAATAATCTTGTGTAATTTTCATACAAAATTTTTGGAAATTTTTCAATTTTGATTGCTTCTGATTAAAATGTTTTTAATTACATACACTTTAAATTTCAAATTAATAGTTTTTAATCGCTTTTATTCAGAAATAATAAAAGTTCAATTCTTCTTCATTCAATTTGAAATATTTTTCTTTTTTAAAAATTTCACATAATCTAAAAATGTTTGGTTTTGAACATGAACAAAATGTTCGGTCATTCTTTATAAAAATAAAAATATTGTTGAACTTTATCAGCCAGGTGCATTGGAGCCCTTCAAAACTTGAAAACTTCCTATTCTACGAAGCAGAAACCATAATTTGAAGAAAAAAACTTTTTCAATCAATTTTCTCTTACTTCCCTGAAAGAACTCGAGAATTCGATAAAAGATGTAAGAATACTTTTCTCAAGATCCCTTTAAATCTAATTATATAACTTGTGCCTATAAATCAAGAAAAATTATATTATAATAAATGTTTTGTTTCAGAAAGTGCAAGGAAGTACAAAGTTTAAGTTAATATAACTTCCAAGATCATGTTATAAATATTATCATACTGAAAATGTAATGCTTTTAACTTTGAAGCAAGTGATTTCCGATGAAAAAGATTAATTACAGAAATAACTTAAACAAATATAGACACAGAAGTTTTGCATCTTGTCTTGATTGAAACTACCTAAAACAGTTAGTCAGCCTGTTCTTTCTCCAGTTAAAAATTTCCTTTCATCTGCAAACCTTTCTTTATTAGTTTATTAATTCTGTTTAACAAATTTGGTGAAGCTCTTATGAACTTCTATTATGTGGTTGTTTCCAAGTTGCTGTAAAGTTAACATCGCCTAGAGGAAGTTTGAGAAAGTACAGGTCAAAGGACACGTAAGTACTATACATGGATATGGGTGGTTGTCAGCCTGAAGATTCCATTAAAGACAAACTTAAGTAAAAAAAGTATAAATGATGATTTTATTTATAATTTAATAATATTACACAATAGCTTCGAATGTATACATGAAATGTAAAAAGGCCACTTTTGATGAGGAGAACTAATCATACAATGTTTTGTTTATACTTCTTAGACCACGATATGGACAGTAAAACCTGTATCAGAGCGTTGAATGACTTGGAACGCATAAAATTGACCTTATAGAAAAAGCTTATGGAAAAAGTTTATAGAAAAACCTTATAGAAAAAGCTTATGGCATAACTTTATAGAAGAATCTTGAAGAAGAATCGTATAGAAGAACGTATAGAAGAAGCTTACACAGGGTGTCCCACCACCAAAAGAACCCGTCGTACTATGTGATAGTGCAAAATGAAATGAACAAAAAAGTCTTTCAGTGAAAATTTGTGAAAAGCTTAGTTTGGGCACAAAAAACTTCAAAGTTGGGCCTAATCTACCAATGAGGAGCGCGTCTTTGCGACCACTTGTACACACAAAACTATCTTAAGGCTTGGGACGCGTACAAGAAACAAGTAGTCGCTAAAGTTCGAAGCTCGTTTCTCAGTGGTTGATTAGGCCTAAATTTAAAGCTTTTTTGTGTTCAAATCAAGCCTCGCACAAGTTTTTGCCATTCAATTTTTTGTTCATTTTTGGTACGCTTTCACCCTGTAGAAAAACGTTTTTAAAAAACCTTATAGAAGAACCTTATGGAAGAACCTTATAGAAGAAGCCTATAGAAGAAGCTTATGGCAGAAGCTTATAGAAGAACCTTATGGAAGAAGCTTGTAGAAGAAATTTATAGAAGACATTGATATAAGAAGCTTATAGCATAAACTTATAGAAGAAGCTTATAGAAGAACTTTATATAAGAACCTTATAGAAGGACCTTATACAAGAAGCTTGTAGAAGAAATTTATAAAAGGAGCTTGTAGCACAACCTTATAGAAAAAGCTTATAGAAGAACTTTATAGAAGAACCTTATAGAAGAAGCTTATGGAAGAAACTTGTAGAAGAAATTTATAGAAGACATTGATATAAGAAGCTTATAGCATAAACTTATAGAAGAAGCTTATAGAAGAACTTTATATAAGAACCTTATAGAAGGACCTTATACAAGAAGCTTGTAGAAGAAATTTATAAAAGGAGCTTATAGCACAACCTTATAGAAAAAGCTTATAGAAGAACTTTATAGAAGAACCTTATAGAAGAAGCTTATGGAAGAAATTTATATGAAAGAAGATTATAGCATAACCATACAGAAAAAGCTTTTAAAAGAACCTCATAGAAGAAGCTTATAGAAGAAGTTTATAAAATAACCTTATATAAGAAAGTTATAGAAAAATTTTATACAAGAATTTGATAGAAAAAGCTTATAGAAGCAGTTTATAAAATAATCTTATATAAGAAGCTTATAGGAGAATTTTAGACAAGCATTTTATAGAAAAATCTTATAGAAAAACCTGATAGAATAACCTTATAAAAGAACCTTATAGAAAAACTTTATAGAAGAAGCTTATATAAAAACGTTATAGAAGAACCTTATAGAAGAACCTTATAAAGAGAACATTATAAAATAACCTTATACAAGAAGCTTATAGAGGAACCTTATAAAAGAAACTTATGGAAGAGATTTATAGAAGAAGCTTGTAGCATGACGATAGAAGAAGCTTACAGAAAGAAATTATGGAAGAAGCTTACAGAAGAAGCTTATATAATTTTATACAAGAATTTTATAGAAGAAGGCTATGGAAGAACCTGGTAGAAGAACTTTGTAGAAGAACCTTATATATGAACTTTATTGCAGTAGAACAGCGGTTCCCGAACTTTTTTTGTAGTTTTCAGGGAGAGGCAGGGCCGCCACCCTAAAACTTTTTTCCCTACTAGAACCCAAGGGGGGTACTTTACTGTCGGACATGCAGAAGGTTGAATGCTTCACGCAAGAGAATTAGAACCGGTTGAAGATCTTTTTGTAATAGAGGAAATGACCAAAATGATTTCATTTTTAAGAAACTTCATTTGGTTTCCATTTTCGCTAAACAAACGGTGAATTTCAGGGAATGTCTCTAGGGAAGCTCGTTAGGATCGCGATAGAGAAATCATAGTCTTCCATACGATCGGCTTGGAATCACTGCCGAGTAACCGTGCTGGTGCAATAAATGTCATGCAGAAATGTTATGTAGGTATTCGCGGTTGCTTCCCTTCCGGTCTCGAATGACCTATATCAATGCACTAACTTGATGTAACATCAAATGCATTCGGATACAAGATAGAGTGAGAGAGACTAGACTAGATAGAACTAGAATTACTAGGGATTTACATTCTGCATTCTACAACTACACGTAAGCGTAAGCCCTTTGCTATTGCTATTCCTGCAAGCAACACTGTTCTGGTTTCTAGAGTTACATGCTACTATTGGTCAATACCCCCTTAACCAGCCCCAGAGACACTGGCCTTAGATTAGGAAGATCTACGTGGTGATCCCCACGAAATGGTTCAGGGTGTCGTAAATTACTAGCAAGGGAGGACACGCCAAAGCTTCGGAGACCATTCGAATAGAATAGAGTATTTTGCAGAAAGGTATAGTAAGAAAGTAGGGTCTTAAAAAATTTTCAGATCTTAACCCAAATTAAGAAGTAAAATTGCACATAACGCACCAAGGGGTTTTAATTTGGTCTCTCAATAGTGTTTGGGGTACTAAATAGGGGATGTGGATCTAAAACGGCCAGTGCGATGATATGGCCAATTTTTAATAATACATTAGGAAAGCTAGATAATGTCGTTTTTTGATAAAGATATATTAATTAATTGAATTCCCATTTTGTAGAGGTAATTGCAAGCTTCAAATATTTGAAGTCAAATAATAGAACACGATAATAGTTTTAGACTTAATGGTGTTAACATTTTTTATTGCTCTTTAGGTATAATATTATGTAGATGCCCTTGTATTATTGTAACTGCTGTTTATGGTAATTTATAGTTTATGCACTAAGCTGTTATCTCAGGAGTTTACAAATGTCAAATAACAAATATTTTAATAAAAATAAACAAAACATAAAAGTACTGCCACTTGTCTAAAATCACCAATTAGATGAATAATATTCTCAATCATAATAGAACTCTCACTTTAAAAAAATTTGTATTTATTTCATCAGAACATCCAAAAATTATAAAATTATTATTTCTATAGATTACGACACACAATGACTTGTTGAATGCTTCTTTCATCGAGATTTACTAACCACTTATATATTTCAAAGATATAACTGGCACTAACTATAAATGAATGAACTCAATTTTAAATAAAATAAGATAAATTTTTAACAAACCTTTTGAATTTGCAATCAATTAGTTGAATTCTTGTCCAAAAAATATAACATTTTTTACTCAAATAAATTAATTTTTTAATAAAAAAGACAAATTAAAAAAAAATTGCATTTACATCCAAAAAAGATAGCAGTTGTCTTTTCAACGCCAAAATATGAATTTTTAACCTAATTAAATTTTTTCACGTATTAGTAAAATTCTTAACAAAACAGTTGAATTTGTAAGCTAACCGTAAATATTTTATCCAAAAAAGGTGTAATTTCTACTAAGATAGATGCATTTTTTAATTTAAATAATATATTTTCAAACAAATATTTAAATTTTCATCCAAAAAAACGTTTCAATTAACTTTTTAACACGGAAATATGATTTTAAAAAAGTTTAATTTTCTATGAGAATAGTTGACTTTTCGACCCAAAAAGACGAATTTTCAATAAAACTATTTGATCTTTCAACCGAATTTTCTTTAATTATTATTGGCTAGGTTCATTTTTCACTCAACAGATTTTTCTGGCACGTAAAGTTAAATTGATATTCAGTTTTTGTACATTTGCTGCGAGTTATTTGTTTCTTTTGCGAATTTCCAAAAATTACATAAATGAGTGAAGGACCCCCCCCCCCCCACCATAATCGTGACAAATCGTAACAAAATAAAAAATTTGAGCTTATGAGAATTTAAATTTTCAAATAAAAAAAAAAATTATTTGTATGACAACAAAATGAATTTTCAAGCAATTTGTTTAACTTTTGACCTAGAAAATTATTAATATACCAAGAATGACTAATTGTGAACAAAATGCACGAATTTTCAACCAAATTACATAATTTTGAAGCCAAAAAGACTGTTCAATTCTCAAGCGAAATGACGAATTTTCCACAAAACAGTAGAATTTTTAACATAAAAGTGCATTTCCAAGCAAATAATTGAATTTTCAACTATAATTTGAATCCCTAATAAAAAATTTAATATTTTACGAAGCAGTTCAATTTTAAGAAAATTACCGATTTTTCAACATTGTAACATTGCATCTTTCAACGAAACAATTGCATTTTTAACCAAAACGGATACATTTTCAACCAAGAAGATTAAATTTCTGGCAACAAAGACGAATTTTTTAATAAAACACTTTGAACTTTCAAGCAAAAAGTTGAACTTTCAACTAAAGAGGATACATTTTTAACCAAATAGTTAACAAAAACGTTTAACAGAAAACGAATTCTTAACAAAGTAGTTTAACTTCTGATAAAAAAGATCACTTTTTAACATTTATGGCGAAATAATTAAATTTTCAACTAAATATTGTAATTTTTAACCAAACGATAGCAATTGCTCACCAAAGATCTAGTAGCAGCCTTCTCAAACACGAAAAAAGAACAATTATGCAAAAATTCAGTTGGTTTTTAGCCCCTCTCAACCGGTAACGTAGTTTATGGATAGTACCGACAGGCCACTTTTTATTTTAGGACTATACCACTGTTGCTTTTTCTATTTGGAAAGTGCAACAATCCGAATATATTGGTTTAGAATCGAACACAAATAAAAAGAATATATTTTATTTTATATTATATTAGAATATTAAAATTCTTAGTTTACAAGATTTAAGGAACAAAGACTTTCTTCTTTCGTTCTGAGACTAAAAAGATAAAAACCATAACTGATAAGAAAATCAACGTCGAATTTGCAAATATAAATATTCTTACATACGCTAACGGGTTTGCTTGAATGCCAGCGCATTATCTTTCGAGTTCGTTACTCTGCTGGACCTTTTGACCCCTCAACATACGAGTCAAATCAACTCTCACTAAAATTGCACAACTTTCCGATACAATAAAAACTAATATTTATGAGTGTGAATGAATGACCTAATTAAATCGCTGTGTCTGTCACAAACTGCTGAGAATTCCGAAAAGAGACATGTGAAAAGAATGAGAAATTTTCGCTTATATCTGTGGTTCTTGAAAGGAGGAACAATGATAAAATAACAAGTAATTATGTACACACGACTCACTCTCGAGAATTTTTCCAAATGCCACACTGGATACGAGAAAAGGCGCTTCTCTATAGGGAGAAATCCAATTATAACTTTTGTTTGAATTTTATTATTTCCTTCATTCTATGTTTCAAGTAGGAATGACTAAAAGGCAACTATGTTCTTTGTGAGCAAAATTTCCACTTCACAGATGTCGATAAAGTTCGAGAGAAATTGATTTGTCTAGGACTGTAGGGGAAACAAACTAATTTCTAGGTCATTTTATTCCACTTTATATATTACTTTTTCTCTTGAGAGAAATAAGAAGTCAACGTGAAATTGGAATATTTAAGCTTGTTGAAATAAGCTCTTATTGTATTGAAGGTATGAACTTTCTCATATTTGGTAACTAGGAAATTGAAATAAATATTAAAATATAAGAAATTTAAATTAGAATAAAATCAAATTCAAAATCCTATTTAACATCCAATAATCAAGTTAATGTGCAGAATTCCTGAAAATAAAACCAATAATCCAATGACTAAATTTTGATACTCACCTTGAGTTGTTCGTAATGTGATTTGAGAAAAGATAACACTTTTTCTACAAAAGAAAAGAAACCAATTCTTTTTTTGGCCAAAAATTAAAAAAGAGAAAATAAAATTTACAAATATTTTTTTATTGTGATTTGATAATAATAAAAAAAAACAAAAGAAATAAAAAAGAGAAGGAAGGGGATTTGTTTGGTTGCCCACTCACTTTTCTTTACTCTTTTTTTATTTTTTGTCCAAAAAAAGAATTTTTTTTTAGAAAACTTTTTTTATTTTTATTTTTTTCAAATTACAATAGGAACATTTTATGGTGGTTATTCCAAATTTGTTCTTTGGATTCTTGGTTTTATTTTCAGGAATGCTGCACATTGACATTTATATTTTAAATAACTAGAGAACATATCAGTATCGAGTAAGTAATATATTTCCGCAACTCAACAAAAATATATATTTAGACTAAAATTTAAATTAATAGGCAGGGCACTCAGAACATCCTAAGGTATCCGATTCTCAACGGGTTTTATTCTTCCGCATTGTTTTAGCAATTTTATTCCCCAGTTTCTCAGTCATGCAAATTATAACACTCGACTGATATAATAGTTGAAAAATACTAAAATGTTTTAAATTTTGAAAAAAAAACACTTTTGTATAATTCAAATTGAAAGACTTCAAATTGCTAACATTTGATGGAGCAATATTGCATTTTCATCAAAATGGATAACTTTTTAACAAACTTGTTGAATCTTCAATCAAAAAGATGAATTTTCAACAGAGGAGTTAGGTTTTCAACAAAAAGGTAATTTTTAACCACATCGTTGAATTTTTTACGAAAAAAAAACGAATTTGAAACAAATTAATTAAATTTTAAACTAAAATGAAGAATTTTCAACCAAAGAACTGAACTTTTAACAGAGTAGTTCAAGTTTCAACCAAGTAGTTAAATTTTCATCCAGAAAAAAAACAATTTTCAACAAAATTGCTGAATCCTCTATATCATTTTTTCATCAAAAGAGATCAATTTTTAAACAAAAAACAACATTTTGCCACAAAAGGTAAAAATTTTCAACAACAAAATATTCGTTAATTTTGAACTAACTACATAGTTGATATTTATATATAAATAGTTGAAATTTTCTTTAAATACATGCATTTTCAAAGAAAGTTTATGAATTCTTTAGAAAAATATAATTGTTGATACTATTTTAACCAAAAATGATTTTAATTTTTAATCAAAGACACTTAAATTCAACCAAAAAGAAAAATCTTCAACAAAATAGCTGAAAAAAAAAGAAAGAAAGAAAAACATATTTTGTTACCAAAAGAGATAAAATTTGAAATAAAAAAGCTGAATTATTATTCTTAATAATAAAATATGTCAAGAAATGAAAAATGACACTCAGGGTAGGTATGATATCTCTTTCTTTTTTTTCATTCGGAAATAAGAAAATCTGTAAAAACTTCGATGCTAGTTTGAGAGATTAATAGACTTCATTTTCGCAATATAAATGTGAATACATGATATTGATTGTTAAATACCGTTTTTTAATTTTATTTAAATCATTTTTTTGAAATTTAAAATGCTAATGTAAACTACCATTGTTAAAATATTATGAATCATCCTTGATATCTATCATGAATTTTGAATAAATTAAGAATTTTTTATTAAAAGTAGCAAATTTAAATGAAAAACATTGATAGAATGTAAAAATATACTCGTATTTTCTAATATCGTTTCAAAATTGTAAATAATATTTTTAATGTATACTGATTTCCGATAAAATCCACAAGTGTAATTTAAAATTGTTATATAATTTTGATTTTCGGCGAAATCAAATTAAAAAATCAACAATTATTATTAAAGAATTGTGAATTTGATGGGTTTGCATTATAAGCTGAAGATTATTGATTATCTTAAAAATTTGATGATTTTTTAAAATTAAAAATACCGATTTTCGATGAAGAAGCTACCATTATATATAAAAAAATTTCAAAAATTGTTAATTTTCTTTAAATTCTATATCGATATTTCGAGCGAAAACCGTCAGCTTAACTTTTATAATTGTTTGGAAATCTTTCAAAGTTTTCAAATATTTTCAATCTCTTTAAAATTCCAAAAATGTATGAATATCTTTTGAACTGACTCGAATTATTTCTAACATAGTATTAGAACCTTCCGCATTCATTTTTTTACATCTAAAAAAATCTTTTGTAATGTTTTTGAATGATTTTAAATATTTCCTTCAAATTATTTGTTTAATAAAGAATAAATTAAAATGTTCTCAGGAATCTTAAGAATCTTTAAACCTTTCAAAATTTTCTTGAGACCTTTAGAAATTCTTCAGAAGTTTCTAAATTTGTTGTTCGAAATCTTCAAAAATCTTCATTTACTTTTAATACAGTTATTTTTGTATCCTTTAAAAACTTCTAAATAGCTTTTAAACTTATTCGAGTTTTTTCAAACTTTTAATTTTGCAAAAACGAAAAAATTTGCTTCTAAATCTTCTACATTCTTTCCCGAAATTTCAGGAAATCATCTAAAATCTTTTTAATTGGTTTTAATCGTTTTTAATAATTTTTTCATTTTTATTAAAGAATCGTTTAGAATTTAAAGATTCTCTTTTAACAATAAACTTTTAGAATTTAAAAATTTTTCACTTGGAAATTGATATTTACAAAATTCTCAATATTTCAAAGAACAAACTGAAAACAGGCACTGAAAGTTACATTTAGGCAGTATGCAGACAATCAGTTTTAATCAATAGTTTTTCAGATATTATACGACCAGAAAATAACAAATAAAGGGAAATTAATTTTTTATTTCTATCAAAAAATCCTAAATTATGAGTTTAAATTACGTAAAGAAGGAAGTTTTTACGAGAATCGAGAATTAGTTATGGCTTGAGCTAATATCAGATTCTTGGAATAGTATTGAGTAATTTATCCTATCAATTTAGGGACTTTAGGGGTGTCCGAATTTATTCCACAAGTCCGAAATTACCCCGTTTGGCGGTACTCTTCTGAAGACTTTGAATTATTCTCCATAACTAACTTAAAATTGTATCCTCTACAACTCTAATTAAAATTTTAATTAAAGTTTCCACTATTTAAAAAGACAGATTCTGTGTGATATATCAGGAGAGTTAACTAGTTGTTATCAACTCAACATTGGTAGCCTTAAGAAAGTGATATTGAAATTCTCTGCTCAGCATGCAAATGAAGGACAGAGGGAACAGGTTAATGAGGATTCAAAAAAATCTTAATGACCGCTTCACGCTTCTTGATTTGAAAGGCTTATTTGTCAATAGTCTTATTTTGGGAGTGCGTGAATAGTCACAGATTTGGCATTGATCCTTTAATGGGATGCTGGTCCCAAGATTAATTGATACATTTATCGTTACTGTCTTTCGGTCTTCGAATGACTATAGGTAATTTTAGTGCTAGAGAAATGATTGATGCTTATGATTAATTGGCTCTGCCATCAAAATGGACATTCCTCGTTATTCGACGAGGATCCGAGGGCAGAGGCTCAAAATGAAAAATGTTTGGTTCATACATGAATTTCCTTCATTAGATTCCGACGGAATGAATAATCCAGACAAACTTTGAAAAAGTTGAAAAATTGCTGATTGATAATAGTTTTCTACTATTTCAAATAGCGCTGATTCGTTTACTGTTCATTTTTCAAGATCTACTAAATCAATGTGTAAGAATATCTGACTAAATGAATCAGTAACTATGTCTCACTAAAGAAATTAGTATTGCTACCAAATGAATTGGTTATGGTGTTGCTAGTTATTATTTTAAGCAACAGTTTCCAATAGATTAAAAAGGTGGTTGTTCAATGAGATAGAATCTTACTGAAATCAAATAGTATAAATTATTGAACACATGGTTAAATTGCAAATTGTACAAAAGATACATCAAATTACATAATTATAACCGCATACTAACCAGATATTTGAAATTGTAGCTTCTCAAGATTTTTATGTTATTTCAAATTTATACACAAGAAAAGGCAGATAAATATTCTACAGCATCTGAATCTAGCTGATTCTGAAGTATGTTTGGTAATTGCTGCACATTATAAGCCTTGAAAATCCTTTATTTTTCTGAAAAAAGGTTTTCGTTTACCTAATTTTTTTCAAGCATACTTCCCCAGTTGCCTTTAAACATTAAACTAAAACTTATCCATTTAAAAAAAAAATGGACACAAAACAATAATATCATTTAAAAAAGCATTCAACCTGCAATTATTTAAGGTCTTTGTAAAAAATCAAATTTCCGCTGTATAAACCCAAATAAAAAATCTCAACATTTTGTGAAAATTATGCATATTATGTAGATTTAGAAACAACAATAACATTAACGATTTTTCAAAAACTTTTTGTTTTTTCGAACCACATTAGTTTACTTACAAAAGAAATAAATAAATTACATTGGTTTGATTGTTCTAACTCATTTGACAGTAAAGAAAAAGTTAGTTAATTTACAAATCTTGAAAGAAATTTAAATTAAATTAATTGTTTTAACATTAAGAGTCATGCGTTTTTTATTTGTTGTCTTTCTCTGCTGCCTTTTTTTACAGTGGTGAATATCACACGCAAAGAAAACCAGCCCAAGAAATCGTTTTTTTTTTTTATTTTCACTCAAAAATTTATATTCTTACTCTTAAAGGTCGCAGAAAAATGGTAAAAATTTCATCATTATATTTTTAAGTTCTAATGCATGATTAACAAGTTTTCTGCAAAATTCATATGAATCCATTAAATAGTACTCTAATTTACCTAATTTGCTAATTATGAATGATCAAATATATTAAATATTTAAAAACACTTTCATATTATTTGTTACTATTGTAACTATAACTTTAACATTTTTTAGACAGGTCTTGGAATCATCCAATCGAGTTATTTCAAAGGTCAAACTTCATTATTTGACTAATATTAGGTGTCTTGTAACTCTTGGTCAAACTTAAATTTTTTCCGTTCTGAGGTAGTTTTAAAGGGCAAACCTTAGACTTCAAAACACAATCTAATAGGTGGCGGTCTTGCGGGCTTGACCTAACAAGTAATTATTGAATAGTAAATACAATGGCGTCCGGTAAGGAGAATTTGAAACACTGCATTCTTGTTTGCATTCTAATTGAATAAAAGGCAGCTTAGGTGTCCGAAATGATATGATCAGCCCTGGGAGAAGGGGCAACACATAAAGCGCGTTGCAAGTGGTGTCAAAGATTTCAAAATGGTGATTTTTTAATTTGAATGCAAAAAGAATGCAGTGTCTCAAATGTTAATTGTCGGGTGCCATTTTAGTCACTAATGATTGTTGAGGTTAAGTCCGCAGGGCCGCCACTTATTAGATTGTGTTTTGAAGTCTGCGATTTGCCCTTTAAAACTATCTTGGGACAGAAAAAAATTCAATTCAGACGTCAAAGCAAAGGCATCAGATTAATTTGTGGAACAAATAATTTGAACAAATCGAGGAGCATTTTCCTCTTCAAAAAGAGTTTTTTCTGAGCTACCCTCATATAAAATATTAAATTAAAATTTGACAACAGAAAAAAACTCGAATTTTGACTACCTTTTCCATAGTGCATTTGACGATAATCTACTTGATTTCGAAAAGAGAGCAGAAAGTGTAAGATTTGTGAACATCTTGGGGGAAAAGCCTTAAAGTTGGGGGATGTATCTGCAGTTTCGAGGGAGCATTTTCTCAACGTTTACTTGCTGAGATAACGGGTTTTCGTTCGATAATAAAAGTTGACACCATAGAACCGTACGTAGCGCTTCTTTAGCTAGGTACACGTTCGCCTGTCTTCCCAAGGGGGTCACAAGTTCGCTTCACCATCCGGGACTTCCACTGGCAGGTTACCTGAGGGCATGGGTAACTGCTGCCAACTCCAAGACAAAAAGTGTTTGTTGCTTTGATTTTTCTGATTCCATCCCTCGACGATGAATCTCCTGTTTTCATGTCTTCCGCTTCTGCCTAGCTTCTGCTTCTCGCAACCGATAATAATCATCAGGCGATTCCTTTTACTACTCCAACGCAGTCATTCTCTGAAACGTTTTCGCGTAACTGTTTTTCCATTATCGACTTTTTCTTATCAAAGATTTTTCGCAAAATCTTAATATACGAGGTCTGTCTGGAAAGTATCCGACTTTGTTGTCTAATGTTGTACCATTTAGAGGGGCCTTCTGTTGGGACACGTTACCACCACTATTCGTCTAGGTCCCAAAAAGTCCAAGACTTCGAAATGTATGGAAGAACATGTATGACAGAAATTGAAGAAAAGGAAAAATGGGTACTTGCTCAAAGTGCATTTTATCATATTTTGCTATCGTGGTACCCTATCATTTTTAAACGAAATAATGTAAATTTGTTCCTTTTTTTTGCCAGTACAATTAGTGCACTTATTTTTGTGAAAATATAATCTATTGAAAATTATTTGTAAAAAATGGAGTGTACATTTTACCCTGAAAACCCAAAACTGCTGCTTTTACTAAAGAAGTCATTCGTTCATAATAACGTTGTGGTTTTAATGGTTTATGGATAAATATTCATAATTTAAAAAAATTAATCTTTTGATTCTACTCCACACTTATTTGTAGTTACGTTTGTAGTCACATCTTTTTTTACTCTGTAACGATACTTCTTTATTTGATAAATGTATAAAATGTATAAATGTATTTCTTATTATTTATTTATTTAAAAATAAAAAAGGAAATAAATTTGATATAAAAATCGCGCGCTACAGAGGAAATCCGTATTAAGTATAATCCGAGAATTGACGCCGCGCCGCACGTAGGTGTGTCAGGAGCTGCGCGGGGTCTGCGTTTGTCACTCAGGCAAGTACTCAGGCGTGAACAAGCAAAAGCAGAGCTGGCTCTAATGAGTGAGTTCTCACCCACCATCAGCCCCAAAATCGGCGCTATAGAAGATTTTCAGTGTATTTCATTTTTTATAAAAAATTTATATTTTTAAGTTAAAAATTAATTTTTTTTATTAAAATGTACATTCTTAGTGAAAAAATAATCATCTTTGTACATGACATGAAACACAAAATATTAAATATTTCGTTGAGAATTCATATTGTTTGTTTGAGAACTGAACTTTACCTTTTTAATAATTTAACTATTATATTTTCTTAAAAATTTAATGATTGTGTTGTAAATTCAACCATTTTTTTAAAATTTCTTTGTGGCCGAAAATACGACTCGCTTTTAAAACTGGCACGACTTTCAAGTCAAATTTAATCTTGAGAGACTGATTGGATAGCAAATAAACATGACGCAAAAATAATAATGCAAGTGTAACAAATCAAATTAAATGTACACCTAAGAAGTATTCTTAAGAAAAGGTTAAATGTAATATTATCATAATAATATTATGTATTATTATTATTAATATTATTATTATAATATTATGTAATAATATTATTGATAGAGAGTATTAATCGAGATGATTGGATAGGTCACTCGAAATCTGCTCCTTGTAAGTTAAGATTTAAATTTTCAAAAAATAATGTAATGAAATTCGCAAATTCACCTTACTTTTTCATGATTCCAGGTACATTTTTACAGGCCCATGTGGGAAATTGAGAATAATAAAAGAAAACTAAAATTGATTTCTGGATTTAGAGGCTGATGTCAACTCTGTTTTGAAAAATATTAGTTTGATCTTCTCTAGGATTGAATTAAATTTATTTTTATTTGAAATATTTTAATCAATGTTGTTTAAAAAAGGCAGTGATCTTAGAATTTAGTTTCTTTGCTTTACTTCATAAACAATAAAATTATCATTTTTTCCTCTGTGTGTAGTTTCATTTTCATTTATTTTTTTCACGGGAATTAAAAAATTTTGTAGTATAAGATTTAATTTAGCGAATTTATTAATTAATATTCTAAAAATTCATGTCATTAAAAAAATTACGTTTTAATTTGAAATAATTCTCAACGTTTGAATCTAAATTATTATTATTATTCTATTTATTGTCTATTAGACGTTACAGCATTTTTCCAACAGCTTTAAGTAACAGGTTTTAAAAAAGGGTACTTGAACAAAAGATTTTTCACTTTTGAAACATTCTCAATTGTGTCACCTAAATTTTTATTTTTTTACATTATATTTATTTACTATTCAATTAGTGTGGAATTGTGAGTAGAATTTACGATCACAAAGAAGACAAAGAAGTACAGTTCAGTTCTCAAACAAACAATATAAATTCTCAACGAAAGATTTAAGATTTCACGTTTCATTTTATATACAAAGATGATTGTTTTTTCTGTACATTTTAATGAAAAAGAATGATTTTTCAACTAAAAAATATAATTTTGTTATCAAAAAAATTAAATAGTTATTTTTTCCGTTTATAAAATTAATTTTTTATTAACAAAAAATAGTCCTAAACTGGTTAAACTTAACTCAAAATATGATTTTTTAACAAAATAGTTGAATCCTTAAACAAAATGGTAACTTTTCGAAACAGAAAATTTTTAACAAAATACATACATTTTCTAACCAAAAATAGTTAAATTTTCCACCTGATACTATGGATTTTTCACAAAATGTACATTTTTTCACCAAGTAGTTAATTTTTTAGATAAACAGTTTAATTTTGGGACAAATAGTCTAATTTTTTTTACTATAATAGTTTAATTGAAAAAATGAACTAGTTACATATTAAATTAAACAACTAATTGTAAACCACAAAGAAATAAAATTTCTACTATTCAAAACTGACTAAAAAATACGAATTTTGAACAAAACACATAAATTTTAAAACAACAACCAAAGTTCAATTTTGCGCTCAACACTATCGATTTTCAATAAATAAGTTAATTTTCCACTAAGTAGTTAATTTTTCTAATAAATAGTTTAATTTTTAACAAAACAGTTCAATTTTCTACGGAAATATGTAGTTAAATTTTTAAGTGAAAAAGATGAGTTTTCTACCAAACCGATAATTTCCCAATCTAAAATGGAACTGTCCAATTTGCAGTTTAAAAAATTAATTTTCTTTCAATTAAATTGAACCTGAAAAAGACGATTTTTCAACAAAAATTATATATATAATTTTTAATTTCGACATTATGAGTTTTTAAAAAAGAAGTTAATTTCCTGCAAAGAACTTAATTTTATAAATGAACATTTTAATTTCAACCATATCACCAAATTTTCTACCAAAATAGTTAAATGTTCATAAAAAACATGAATATTTAACCAAAACACTTGAAATTTTACAAAAGGTTGACTTTTCACCAAAAAGATATTATTTCAACCAAATGGTTGCATTTATTACCAAAAAGATAGTATATATCTGAAAATGTGAAGTTTCAAACAAAAAGACGCATTTTCTTCGAAATAATAAAAAAATTAAATAAAAGATTTTTGACCAAATTGTTGAACTTTCTTCAAACCAGTTAAATTGTCCAAGAAAAAAGATGAATTCTCAACGAAACGTGTGATACTTGATATTACAACGAAAAACGATTCTAATTAAAAATAAAAAACAGTTGAATTTAACCTAAGAAGACAATTTTTTAAGAAAATAGTTGAATCCTCTGCAAAATATATGAATTTTAGACCAAATAGTTAAATTAAAAAAAAGTTCAATCTTCAATTAAAAATACAAATTTTCAACCAATAATGAAATACTTATATTTTCAGTTAAGAAACAAATTGTCTTTCTTTTCACTCTAAACATGCATTTTCAAGTAAAGTTATGAATCTTAGCAAAAAATATTAATTTTTAACACAATAGTTCAACTTTCAACGTGGTTATTGAATTTTCAAGCTAAAAAGAAGAATTCTCAACGAAAAGTGTAATACTGGACATTTAAATTAAGAAAAAAGAAAAAGATTTAAATTTAAATTATATATTCTTTGGTGTAAAATTTGTATTTTTTGGTTGAATATTAATTTTTCTTTGCAAAATATATTTCTGTATTTTTAGTTTAAAATTAATATCTTTTGTCTCTACATTTTAAAATGTATTTTTAAATGATTAAAAATTTTCTTATCTTTTTTTAGAATCCTTTAAAAGTGTACATAATTGCCTGAATATCATAGCCTGAGTAATAATTAAGATAGTTTAAGTTTTTCTTCATAATTTCATTTTTCTCATCTCAGTGAAAGTCTGAAAAAGTTTACAAATAATATTTTGTTAGCAAAATTTTAACAACAAATTTATTTTACGACATTAAAAAAAAATTACCAAGGGGTTATAAGTTGAATCCTTTTGCCATTTTTTGAGCATTTAGTCAAAAAGTTAAGAACAGAATTTTTGCCCTTTTCATTAACGATTCATATACAATTAAAATGTTCACTTTCAGAAATAAATTTATAGAATCAAAATCAATAACATGTTAAATATTCACATGTAAAATATGCATTGCATGGCGATCTTATATCACCCGATTTAAGATACATTTTCTAAATTAATAAGTACTTGCGCGAAATTTCGGTTTGGTCCTTCATTTCTGAAATCTCAATTTTTAGTAATTAATTAACATGATGAAGAGTATCATTCGAGTAAAAGAAGCCTTAAGCGAAAGACCTTGAATACTAATTGGCCCATGCGGAGAGCTGTTCACGTTGACTTCATAAAGCTCTTCGCCTAGGTTGATTGCTTGAAAGATTGATCAGCGAACTGAGTCAGAACAGTGTTTTAGAGTGAGCGTGCTTCATACATTAATTCCTTAATCCTCGACAATATAACGAGGCTTGAACCAAGTAAGTCATGCTTACCATAAAAAGGATTAGGCTTAATAATAAGAAGATAAATAAGTAAAATTCCTAACTATTTTTTACTCATCCTCCAATCACATCGTTCCCAACTTTCTCCCTGGCATGTTTCACATCCTCTATTTATACTCGTCCATTTTCGTATAGAGCACTTGAGAAATGTTCCTCGAAGCAACTCGAGTGGCTTTGCATCGAATGTTTTACAACAAGGGCAGTGATCCCCAGCTTTATTTATCCCATGACATTCGAGTGACGTTGAGCAAGGAGGGAAAGTCGAGGGCAAAGTCCCTCGCTTGCCTCCTAGCTCCTGTCAATTCTTTGAAAATCTTTGGAACTTCTTTCGAGTTTGAAGGTAAGGCTCCTTCATCTCCTTGCTCGACTTTATTCATCGTTGGTACTTGGTGGTCGGGTTGTAACTTTGTATCTCTTCCGAAAACGAGCTTCCGCGACTAATTGGAAAGACTCGTCGCGACAGATTTCTTTCTTCTCTCCCTTGCCTTGCCTTGGTTTCGGGAAGTAAAGAGAAGGTTCGCGAAAAGAGGGCAAAAAGTTTGATCTTGATCGAGGGGTCCAGAGCTTCGTGGTTGGCTGATTATTTCCAACGAGCAACTCCTATCGACTTACGTTTGCTGGTCATCGAGAGAGAATACTTGGAGCAAGTCGAAGTATCGACCTCGGCCTGTCTCGTCGCCAGACCTGACCTCCCTTAACCCTAATGGAGGAAGCTTTTCTTCTAATGTATTGCGAATCCAAGTCGTGACAGTCCAAGTTCCGACTTCCGATTACACGAAAATCGTGGCAAATGTCGAGTGAGAGCTATTCCATGTATTTCTAAAGGAGCATCCAGTAACATTAAAAAGGGGGGAGGGTGTTCGTTTTTCGTTACGATCTGTTATGTCTGCGGGATTAGGGAGGGGGGGGGGGATATTTGGACCCGATTACATAAGATTTTTAATTTATGAATTTTCTGCACCATCAACTTTGTATATCAAAATTTCTAATTACATTCCAGGTACCATAGAAGCCGGTCCGGTTTTGTAATTCGTAGAAATACTTGCCTTCGCATTTTCTCAGAAGGCAGGGCGAGAGACGGTGGCAACTCTCGCCTTGGAAGGGCTTCAGTGCGCGAGTACTCAATAGTGCGCAATATGATGTATTAAAATTTGAAACGGTTCAGATGGCCAAGACTGTTTGTGTTTCGAAGGCACCAATTTAGCAACAAGGCCAGTGCGAGGCAACCCCTAAAATTATTATTAAATTGAACTTGGAATGTGAATAATTTCAATTCATCATAAGAGTTATTTCTAAATGTTTCTAAACATTATTGAAAACAGAAAATTTTAAATTGTAAATTATTGTGTGATAATAAAAAATAATTCTGGAAAAATTTTGAATGGCTTGTATATTATTACAAAAGGATCATTTGAAATTTTACAGATTTCAAAATGCGTGGGAAAAGAATAGGGAAGACTTTAAGACCATTTTTTGTAATTTTTCAGGATTAAAAGTTTTCTGGGTAAACTCAATTTTGCAAGGTGTCCAGAGAATGAATGTTTTGTAATGAATTATAAGAGATAAGTGAACAAAATAACGAAATTTTGAAACTTATTACCTAACAATTTTAAAAGGATTAAAAGATTATAAAGCAAAATTTTGCAGTTTTACCATATTCCATAATTTTCGAAAAAATCGAGTAAGTTTAAGAGATATTCATAAGTTTTGAAACAATTTAAGAATAGTTTAATTTTGTAAAGATTTTTTAAAAATTATTGTGGGGTTTAACGAAAATAAAAAAATGTGGGTGACTGTAAAAAATTTAAATAATTTTTTTATTGAAAAATTAATTCAAAGAGAGACTATTTAAAAAAATCTCAAAACATTTCGAAAATTGTTAAGGAGGAATCTGAAATAGTTTAAGTCAGCTTTTTTAATTTTGCAGAATTAAAAAAAAATTCAGTAAAGACTTAAATCGTGTTTAAATATTAGAAGGTTTAAAGGTTCTGAAAAGATGAAAAAGAAAGAATTCACTAAAGATTCATATAAAAGTTTTTAAACAAATTTTGTTTTTACAACTGAACTTTAAGAGGAAATAAAAAAGTTTTTAAGCGTACCAAACGGTTTCCTAAAATTTCGAAAAAGAGTGTTAAAAATGCTAAAGCAAAAAATGTTTCAATTTCTTGAGATTAAAAAGTATTTTAAAAATCGAGTAATTTCAAGAAGTATTTAGAAAAATTGAAGAGATTGAAACAGAATTTTAAACCTAAACAAAATTTTATAAATGTAGATTCTTAAAGACTTCAAAAGTGAACTTTAGAAGCTTTAAAAGAATTCCGAAAGGTTCCAAGGGAATACAGAAATGATGTTAAAAATATTTTTAGGAATTTAGGACATTTTAAATAGATTATAAATATTTTAAAAACTGGAAACATTTCCGAAAATGTATAAAATATTTCTTGATTTTTTCTAAACTTGTAAATATCCTGAATATCTTTTAAAAATACTTGAATTATTCCTAAGATCTTGTAAAATTATATAAAATATTAAAGAAAAAAAAATTATTTTCAATCAAAAATGTGAAAGTTAAATTTTATATTAAAAAAATAAGTTTCAACCAAAAAAAAAGGAAGAATTTTCAACTAGAAAGATTATTTTTCTACTGGAATAATTAAATTTTCAGATGAAAATTAAAAATTTTAACCAAAAAACAGGGGTTTCCTAACACAATAGTTAAATGTTCAACCAAAGAGATGCATTTTCAACTAAAATCAAAAATCTTTTAACAAAATTGCTAAATTTTCTACAAAGCAGATCAATTTTATCAAGAAGATTAATTTTCTATTGAAAAAGAATCGTTTCCAACAGAATACATGAGTTTTCAAATAAATAGTTAACATTTCAACTAGGACCATTTTCAACAAAATACATGAATTTTTAACTAAAAATATAAATTTTGAACAAGAAATTGGAATTTTCAAATAAAAAGCTACATTTTCAAGTAAGAATATTAATTTTCTCTCTAAAAAAACGAAATTTCAACAAAATACATGAATTCTCAATTAAGAAAGACAACTTTTTAAACGAAAATGAAAAAGTTAAATTTTTAGCCCAAAAAATTAATTATCAACAATTGAAAACTAATTTTCAATCAAATAATTAAACTTTCAACCAAAGTATTTTTAACTGAAATCAAAAATCTTCAACTAGAAAACTACATTTTTAACAGAATATTTCAAATTTTTATTATGTAGTTTTTCCACTAATTTCTCATTAAATAAGATACATTTTTAAAGCAAAATAGGCAAGTTAAATTTTCAGTTAAAAAGAATTAATTTTCAGCAAAAAATTACAATGATTTTAGACCAAAGAAATTAATTTTCTAAGAAAGAAGTAGATTTTTTAACCCAAAAAGACGAGCTTTTAAAAAAAGCCATTGAAATGTCAACCATAAAATTACTACTGAACAAAATTCTTGAATTTCTTACAAATTAATATTTCTAATTAATAATTTTAATAACAATTTCTGACAAGTTACATATTGCACCAAAATAGTCTAACTTTTAACCTAAAAGATAAATTTTTTATTGAACAAGATAAATTTAAAAAAAAATACATACATTTTCAACTAATAAGGCCTATAAATGAAATGGCTAAATTTTCAGTTAACAAAATTAGTTATTAACTCACAAGTAAAAAAAAAACAATTTTCAAGAAAAGTTCTCAACAGTATAGATAATTTGTAATCCAAGAACTTAATTTTCTACAAAGTAGCGTAATTTCCAATACAAAAATACGAAATTTCAAAAACGTCGTTAAATTTAAAATTAAAAGATCACTATTTTAAAAAAGTCTTGAATTTTCTAAAAGGATATTAATTTTTCAATAAAAAGTTAAATTTTCAACTCAAATTATGAATTTTTAATGAGTAAGAATAATTTTCTACTGAAAAAGATAAATTTTCAACAAGATACATGAATCTATAATTAAGAAAGATGAATTTTGAACTACAAATATAATACACTACACTCTCGCTTTCAGTCCAGTGTTGGTGGTTGCCTTCAAATAACCTTGGACTGATTTTGGAGGGATCGAAACGTAAACAGTGAGGGCCCCCTGACTCATTTCCAATTCGAATATATATATATATATATATATATATATATATACTGTCGCAACCGCTCTCGCCTTGCTCCCCTGAGAAACTGCGGGAGCCAGCAGTTCTAGGAAGGCCGAGAACGGGGTGACTGAAAGCGAGAGTTGGGTGTACTTAAAATTTCATTAAAGAAAATTAATTTTAAAAAAACAGCAACAAAATATTTCATAACAATTTGGATTGTCTACGTAAATTACTTCGAATTGCCTAGATTACTCTGGATTGCAAATTAATTACTTGGATTACCTGCATTATTTTGAATACCTGGATTACAAAGATATTAACCTGTATAAAAGATGAATGAAGGTGGATTGTAAGTTGATTTTTTGTATTACCTAAATGACTACAAGTTATTTATATTGTAAGTGGATTACTTTGGACATACCGTTCTGTATATTTTTATCAAATTTTATTATTAATCATCTTTATCAGAAATATGATTCAGTCTGTCAGGATGTAAAATTTAACATTTTTCTGGAATGACCGTGTTCTGTACTCGGGGGTACTCGCGCCGCAAGTTCAAGTTTGTTTGTGCGTGATATCTTGCGTTTAAAAAACCTTAAAAGAAATTAAAACAGAAATATAAAATTGTGACGTTACCGTCGACGTGTGGTCCCGCGAATTACCCATGAGTTTCAAATTGGTATTTCAACAATGACGCACCCAAGACTATACGCACGTCCACAGTTAAAATTTAAATTTAAAATTATAAGATTGTCCCGTCTAAAATTAAATGTTTTCCTAAAATAAAATAAAAATATGAGCAAAATATCAATTCTTATGAAGTCCAAAGAATTTTTAACGTAAATTTCATTTGTTTAATTTTTTTATGCCAATTCGAGCTCCTACGTCTATAGTCCCTCAGTGTGCTAGTTTCGATTTTTCCAACATCATAGGAGAACCTTTTCAAAATTGGATACCCAGGAAACGAAAAACGATTGACCCCGTTTCAATTGTAATTTGAGGCCTTGTGCATTGTGTACCTTGTAGATGTAGATGTAGAGGTAGCGGAATCGCAGATTGCCAACGATAGGTAAGCGGAATTACCGAATCGTAAAAGCCATTATTACAGATGTCACCAAAAGTATTCCGTTACTGATTAAAAATGGGTGGTGAATTTTAATCATAAATTTTAAAAAAATGAGAAAATGACTACTGCTTTTCAATGAAAAA
>NC_046664.1:55855575-55907875 GCF_010883055.1 Belonocnema kinseyi
ATTAAAGAAAAAAAATTCCCAGTCTTAAATATTTTTAAGTCCCTATAAAATTGATTGGGCGCTTTCCTTATTTAAGAAGAAACAGTTTAAAAATATTGGAAGAAGTATAAAAGGTAAAGATTTTCTGAAAATCTTCTTTCCTTGTTTTAAAATTTCGTTGAAGTCAGGCTGACCAAGGCTACTGACTAATGTCTCCAGTAATTACTCCATTTGAAGACTTTCACTGAGTCACCATGTTTTCAAAATTACATTTTCGTTTGAAGAGTTATGTTTTTTGTGCAAAATTCAATTATTTTTTATGTGTTTATCTTTTCTGTTTGTAATTCAAGTATTTGTTTGAAAATTTATTTGTTTTGTTGATAATTTATTATTTTTTGTAGAAAATGAATCTTCTTTTAAAGAAAAATCTTCTCGGTTGAAAATTCAACTATTTGGTTAAGTAGTTAACCCTTTTCTTGAAAATTCAGTTTTTATTCTAAGATTCGTCATTTTAGATCAGAATTCATCTCATAGCTCGGTTGAAATTTTAACTATTTTGCTGAAAATTTATCTTTTTGTTTTGTTTAGAATTAGTTTTTATTATTAAGAATGTAACTATTCCATTTTTTTGTAAAAATTGATTTGTTCTGCTTAAAAATTCATGTATTCTATTGCAAATTTGAGATTTTTGTTCGAAAATGAATCTTCATGGTTGAAAATTGATCTTTTTGGTCAAAAATGCAATTGCTTGGTTAAAAAATAATTTGGTTTGGTTGGGAATTGAACGATGTTATTGAAAATTCGTCCTTTTTAGTTAAATATAACTGTTCATGACACAAATTAAAATTTTTTTTTATAAATTATTACGTTTTACATGTTTTGCTCAAAGACATTTTTTTACACTCAACTACTTGTTTTAATTTAACCTTTTTTGTATAAATTTGTGTTGTTGAAGATTGGTCATTTTTGTTTAAAATTCTAGTATATGGTCATAAATTAACTTTTTTCTTAAAAATTCATATTTCCGGGTTGATAATATACCTTTTTGTAAAAAATTCGTTTTTTTCTGTTGAAAATTAATGTTCTATCTGAAAATGTAGCTATTCCATTTTTGATTGCAAATTTTGCCTTGATAATTTGAAAATTCTGCTATTAGTAAAAAAAAATTATTTTGTTGAAAGTTCGTCTATTTTTTCAGAAGATTCATTTTCTTTATTAAAAATTCGTAATTTTCGTTGGGGATTCAACTATTTTGTTGAAAGTTGGTCTTTTTAGATGAATTCAATTGTTTTTTATTCATGATTAAAAACTTCTTTTGTTAAAATACCGTGAATCGAATTTTATATTACAAATTAATTTTTTGGGTCTAATTTGAATTAATTTTTTTGAATTTATATTTTTAGAAGTAAAAATTATTTTTTTGAACTTAAAATTTAACTATTTATAGAAAATAAACTTTTTTCTTGAAATTTAATTTTTTTTGATAGAAAATTTAACTGTTTTGTAGAAGATCCGTTTTTTTATTATTAAGCATTTGACTGTTCCAATTTTGGTTAAAAATTAATTTTTTGGCTTAATATTTCAACTATTTGGTTGAAAATTCGTATTTGTTGGTAAAAATGTAACTTTCTTGGTAAAAATTTGAGCCATTTGATTCGCAATTGATCTATTCCGTTGAAAATATATTTATTTGGGTCAAAAATTAATTTTTTAGCCTAAAATTAAATCACTTGTTTGAAAATGAACTTTTTCGTTAAAATTTCACATTTTTGTATTAAAAACTCAACTTTTTTGTATAGAAAATTTGTATTTTTTTCTGCAAAATTCGATTTGGTTTAAAATTTATGTATATTGCTTGAAATCCAACTTTTCAGTTAACAAATTTGACTATTTAGTTCAAAACTCATGTATATTTTTTAAATTTCGTCTTTTGGTAGAAAAATAATCTTCTTGGTGAAAAATTGATCTATTTAATTTAAAAATTCAGCTATTAAGCAAAAAATTTTTATTTTGTTGAAAGTTTAATTGCTTTGTTGAACATGAACTTTTTTGTCGGAAATTGAACTTTCTGGGTAGAAAATTCATATGATTCTAACAAATTCGTCTTTTTTCACGAAGGATCAACTATTTCATTGAAGATGCAACTACTCAATTTCGCTGTGCCGACACGGAAACCCCAAATAATTCTCACAATTTATTTTGGCCTCAATAATTTTAATAACGAAATAATTTTGTAGATAATATTGGTAGATATTTGAGTGAATTATAGAAGGGCGTTATAATTAACAACGAACCAATGATTCGCTATCGAAATTCTGGATTTGCCCTAATGAATTTCGCATTGGGTATTCGCTTGAACGTCCTCTGGTTTCCTATCAAATATAGGACTCGATGGCATGAATTCTAGCATTCTAACATAATTACTGAAATCGCCTCACTCAGCGGAATGCCTCGTAATAATACTGGTTCCTGAATTACGAACGGAATCCGCGAATTCGTCGAAACGCAATTATTCTATCCGCAACGTCCCGACACGGAGGTGGGACGTGCTACTTTATAATAGTGCAGCCGCGTTGATGCACCGATCGCAAATAGTTGGTATTCAATTAAAACCATTTTCCGACCAAACAAGTAAACAGGTAACCATGATGCCTTTTGAGGAATGACCAAAATCCCATGCTTTGCTTTTGATATTCAATTGAGGTCAACGTGTGGATTTTGAATTACAAAGGTACGAGGTTTGTCCGGAAAGTATTCGACCTTGTGATGTAACAGGAGTAAGAGTTCATTCTGGTAAATAACGATAATATTCCCTTTAAAGAACTACCCTTCAAATTACTCCCCTTTGGAAGCTACAACCATCTCTCGCTTTCAGTCCCCTCCATTTTCGGCCTTCCTAGAACTGCTGGCGCCACCAGTTTCTGAGGAGAGCAAGGCAATAGCGATTGCGGCAGTCGTGCATTGAGACAAAAAAACGTAAATGGACAATTGTTTTTCTCAAGACAATTATTATCCGATTTCAACTCTTTTTTTTAATGAAAGGTAATCAAATTTCCCATCGAAATGTTTTGGCTGATTTTTAAATTAAAAAAATTTTTTTTATTCAAAAACAAGAATGGAAAAAAATTTGAGTTTTGAAGTATACTGGTTTTTGAAAAAATGCTTTGATTGAATCCAAAATACCTGAAAAACTGAAAGAAATTATCCAAAAAAGATGTCCAATAGTAATACAAATGTTAAAAAATTTATTGAATTTGTCATATACAAATAAGTTAATGAAAATGGTTTCGTGGGGATTGGCGGCGATTCGTCACTTAATTCGCACTAAATTTGAACAATTTATGGCAAAAAGTGTTTTTAGTTAAATTAATAAAAGTTAATAAATAATAATTTATTTTCAAAATAAACCGATCGATTCCGTTAACCGAATAATAAAGTAAAGTACTAATGAAGTTTCTTCAATAAATCATCAATTTTCATCGGCTTATGGAAGGGAATTATTGCTAAGTAATTTTAATTATATTCCACAAGATAAAAAATTGTTAGTTTAGAAGTGCATTAGCCGAAAATAATTTGTTTACTACATTATTAATAAAAATAAAAATAGTGGTTCGTTATCAAACTTCAAAAAAAATTATTAACTGTCATTTGGTGACCAAACATGATACTTAGGTTTCATTTACAAGCAGTATATAATCGATTCCATAAAAAATATTGATTTATTCCATTCAAAATACCTTACATGGATATTTCTTCATAAAAATTGATTTTAAAATAACTCTCACTGTTGAACGAAGATTGCAGTACAAAAAAGTTCAAGTTTAAACCAAATAGCTACATTTCCATCATTCAAATATGAATTTCAACCAAGAAGATTAATTTTCTACTGAAAGACGAATTTTTACAAAATAGATGAATTTTCTACTAAAAAAGGGCAGTTTACAGGCAAAAATGAGATCATTAAATTTTCAGTTAAAAAAATAATTTTAATTTTTATTAACAAATTTTAATAATTTTAACTTTTTAAATTTTAATTTTAAATAAAAACAAGAAAAAAAAGAATTTTCATTTAGTTGAATTCTACCAGAAAAGATGTTTAAACAAAATATTTGAATCATGAAGCAAAAAAAACGAATTATCAACAAATTTTCAATGAAATACATAAATATTCTACCAAACAGTTAAATTTTTTCTTTATACAGGAACATTTTTCAATCCAAAATAGAATAATTAAAGTTTTACGGAATGAATTGATTTTTTAAACGAAATGAAATTTAATTTTCTAGAATAAATTTAAATTTTTAACAAAGCAGGTAAATCTAAACAAAAAATTAACAAAGTAGTTCAACTTTCAAATAAGGAGTTAAATTTTAAACTAAAAGAGATTAATTTTCAATATTTGTATACAAAAACGTTCAATTGTCAATCGAGAGATATAATTTTCCAACAAAAAAGTTAATACTATTCTATCAAATAGTTGAACATTTAAGTAAATAGTTTACTTTTAAACTAAAAAGTTTAATTTTCTATAAAAATAGTTAAATTTTAAATCAAAAATATTAATAGTCAACAAAAAAGTAAATTTACAAGTAAATAGTTGATTTTTCAATTGAAATTATGAATCTTTATTCTGCCAAAAATTAATTTTTTTTTAGTTAAATTTTAAAAAAATTAATTAATTTTTTAAGGGAAAAATATGAATTCTCAACAAAACATGTGATATAGCTCATGTTAAAAAAAAATTATTTTGAAATTGAAAATAGTTGAATTCGAAGAAAAGGGGTAAAGTTTTAATAAAAATATAGATTATTTAACAAAACCTGATTGTTTTTCAACCAAGAAATTTTATTTTGTACCAAAAAAATAATTAATTTTAAAGCCACCAAAGAAACATCTACAAAAACATTGAGTTTCTAATAAATAAATATAATTTTTTAACCAAAAACTTAATATTCTGCTGAAAATATACACTTTTAAATAAATAGTTTAATTTTTAACTAAATTAATTAATTTTCTACCAAATTAGTTAAATTTTCAAACAAAAATATTGCCAACCATAAATATTTATAGTGAACAAAAAAGTTAATTTGCAACCAAATGGTTGAATGATTAACTGAAATTATGAATCTTCAACGAACTAAAAATTAATTTTTTCAGTCATGGTTTTTTAAAATAAGTAGCTTATTTTTCAAAGAAAAAATATGAATTCTTAAGTAAACCTATAATAGATGATATTTTAACCAAAATTCTTTTTATTTAAAATCATAAACAGTTGAAATCCACAAAAAAGACGAATTTTTAATAAAATAATGGACTCTAACCAAAACTGATTGAATTTTCTATCAAGATGTTGCAATTTTGAGCAGATAAAAACAACGAATTTTCGACCAAATACATGAATTATCAACTAAAAGAGAGAAATTGTATAAGCAGAAATAGAATAATTACATTTTTAGTTTAAAAAATATTATTTAACAAAAAAAATACAGTTTTAAACAAAATAGGTAAATTTTTAATAAAAGTTATGAATTTCCAACTAAAGTGAATCTTTAACTAAAATCATCTACCTTCAAAAAGTAAATTTTTAACAAAGGGTTTAACATTTGGAAACAAATCGAGATTTCAATAAAAAAAACGATTTTTAATGAAGAATAATATTTTTTGACAGAAAGAGACGAATTTTCAACTATTAAACATGTTCAATTTTTATCTGAAAAAAGTCAGTTTTTAACGTAAGAAAATAATTTTTAACGAAAAAAGAAGAATTTTTGACAAAAAATAGAATAGTTTAGTTTGCAGTTAAAAAAATTCATTTTCAGCAAAAGAAGAGAAGTTTAAAAAGGAAAATGATTCGATTTAACAATAAAGTAGTTTAGTTTTCAACTAAAGAGATACACCTTTGACCAAAAAAAATATATTTTTAGCAAAGTAGTTCAACTTTTAACCAAATAGTTGAATTTTTGACTAAAAAATATGAATACCAAAATTTAATAGTAGACTTTACAAAAAACAAAATTAATTTTTACAAAAAATAGTTGGATTTCCTTATTGGATTATATTATTTAGTTCGCATTTATGCAAAGTAACCAGGAAAGGGGGACATTTCTTGAAAATAGGGGAAAATGAATAATTCTTTCAAAAGAGGAGGAAAGAGGGGAACAAGAAAGGGGGACATTTCTTGAAAATAGGGGAAAATGAATAATTCTTTCAAAAGAGGAGGAAAGAGGGGAACAGGAGAAAAAAAGTTACATCAATTGAAAGTTTTCTTTTCTGGAAGTCGGAGGTGAAATCTGCCTTTCTGGTGAAGAAGGCTTCTTCTGCTGTTTTTCGAAAGATTTGTTTTCTTGCAATCCGCATTGCGATCCTTACGCTGACCCTGAAAAAAAATTAGAATAAATTATAATTTTTTTCTAGAATGCATTTTGTTAGAGGTTTCTATTTTTCATCTTCATGAGTCATAGTGTAGAAAGGTTGGAAAAGTTGGAAAATGACATCTGAAATCATGTTGAAGAACGTGGCTATCTACAGTTTTTCCAAAAATTGATTTTCTTGCAATCCGCATTGCGATTTTTATGGAAAATAATAGATAGCAACTTTTCCACAAGGATTTTTTCACCAGCTGCTTTTCTTATCGTTCAAAAATTACAAATTTACTAAGTCTAAGTCTAGGAAAATGTACTTATCTTTTAAACAATAATTGGAATCAATTACAATATAAGTGGTACAAGTGCGGGTTTCTAGAATACAAGTGCTATGTTAGATCATAAGAAGAGGCTACAAGAATGGATGTTAAGTCTTTCTTGAGTCTTTTTAAAAAAAAGTGATTTTGGGATTTCAATTTTTTATCGTGGTGAGTGATAGTAAAGAGTGCTTTAAAAAGTTATAGGTGAAATCTTCCAGACTGGTGAAGAAGCTTGCTATCTACAGTTTGTCGAAGGGTTTTTTTTTCTTGCAATCCGCATTGCGATTCTCGTGGAAAAATGTAAACAGCAAGTTTCTTCATCAGCATCTTTTCACCTGATGCTTCTCTTATGGCTCCACATAACAAATTTTCTCAGTCCAAGATTGAAAAAATTTATTTTTCCCTGAAGCAATAATTGGAATTAATTACAATACAAGTGGTACATTTTAAATCATAAGAAGAAGCTAGCAGAATTAATGTTAAGTTTTCCCTTAAGTCTTCCTTTGAAAAAATGATTTTAGGATTTCTATTTTTCATCGTGGTGATTGGTGAGTGATAGTGAAGTGTGGCTTAAAAAGTTGAAGTATAAATCTTCAATCCTGTTGAAGAAGGTTGCTCATTTGCTATCTACAGTTTGACGAATGGTTTGTTTTCTTACAATCCGCATTGCGATTTTCATGCAAAAATGCAGAGAGCAACTTTCTTCACCAGGATTTTTTCACCTGCTGCTTCTTTTATCATTCCACATGACAAATTTCCTCAGTCCAAAATTCAGAAAAATTATTTTGCCCTAAAACAATAATTGGAACCAATTACAATATGAATGGTTCAATTGGGTTTTGAGAATACAAGTGACATTTTAGATCATACGAAGAAGCTGGAAAAATGTCTTTCTCCGAAGAAGTGATTTTGGGATTTGTATTTTTCATCGTCTTGAGTGATAGTAAAGAGTGCCAAAAGGTTTATTTTCCTGCAATCCGAATTACGATCCTTGACGCAAAATTAAATTCTTATGAAAATGTTGCAATCCTCATAGTAAGATGTAGATAGCAAAATTCTTTACCAAGGCAGTAGAATTGCTTCTGATTTAAAAGAGAGCTTCTCCACTCGCCTATCAATATGAAAGAATGTAAGCTGAAGCCTCTTTCAAATCAGGATTTCTAATCGACCTCCCCTTCAGTTTTTTTGCTACTTTCCTCTTATAGATGAGAGGGTGGAGTAGGAATTGTAATTTTTTTTAAGGCGCCGGGTGTCTGCTCCAGGCCCCTTGCACATAATCTATTTCGCCGTATACGTATAGGACTGTAGGTATAGGTAAAGGTATAGGTATAGGTCCTGCAGGACCCCAATTTTCGAAGGCCCAAATTATACTTGAAATAGGCGGCACCGGATCTTCTTTTACGGCTCGGGCACGAGCATGGCAGCTACATCAAGCTCAGAAACGAGCTAAGGCTAAATTATAAAGGCGAACTCGTTCCTGTTTGCGTCCCTCTTTTCTTCTTTGTTTTTCGGCCTGGTCCTTGGAAGGCAGTCAAGGCGAAAATTACGCCGTCTAATTCGCGCGGTTTTTAAATCTTAATACCTGCTATGCTCCAGGCTTCTTCGATGAGTTACGAAGAAATAATTATGATCGTTATCGAATTAATTGAGCTATTGAAAGGGATGAGTTAGTTCGATGCTTCTTGAAGATCTATTAAATAAGAACGTGCGGATTTTTAGGAATTTACCTAAATTAGACAAATAGCGCAAGTTGCAGGAAGAGACTAGTTCTACCCAGGAAACTGGTAAAAAAAAAGTGTGATAAATATTCGACCACAGGGATGAAAGCGCAAAAGGGGCTCAAAATAGGCGAAATAGAGGAAGGATTAAATATGGCGTCTACTGGGAACTAGGCATTAGGGTGGTCCAAAATTGAACTTTCGATTTTTTCGGCTGCCCCCCTCATTTTTCCGAAAAAAGAAATTCCCCATTTTTTTTAATCGGAAAAATTAACCTACGTCTCGGTCTTTTGAAGACAACATAGGATTTTAAATGCGATAAACTCAGTTTTCGAACAAAATGAAAATTAAGTACCTGTTTTTAACGTTTTTGAAATTAAAATTTGAAGACTTCGCAAAGAAATGTTCAAGGAATAATTTCCAAATAGTATTTTGTTCGATTCTCAACCTCCTTGTATTATATGTCCGGAAATGCCTCAAAAAATGCAAAATACCAGTTTTGTATAAAATTCATACTGAAGGAAGTATTATTAAAATATGTTTTTAACATTAACCATATCATTCGATAGTTTTCAAGATTCCAAGTATTTTTAAACTGATTTTATATTGTTTAAAAAATTGTTTGCGCCTATAAATCGCGAAAAGTTATTTTTTTCTAGAAATAATGACGTATTTAATAAATTATAGTGCAACATGTTTTGTGAACTACTCTTTGCAATTATTTAAACAATTCTCATCATTTACTGATGAAGTAAAAAATATTTTAAAGATGTCCAGTGATTTGAAAGTTTTTCAATCGATTTTTCAAGGAACTTTTAAGTATAATTTTAAAGGACTAAAAATATTTCAAAGGATTATTAATTTGTTTAGAATTTATCGAAATTTTTACAGCTTTTTAGGGATTTTATTAGATATGAAGAAATTTCGAAAGGATTTCGAGAGATTAGGAAAATTTGATTGCATATGTTGAGTTCAAAGGACCCTGTTTAGAAATGTCTCCATCTAGCCAAGGTATGGAATTTCTCAATTTTCGAGGGATCTTACAAGATTTTAATGCACTTCAGGCTTAATGTGATTTCCAGAGATTTAACTTATTGTTCAAGAATTTCAAAAGAGTTGAAAAAATAAAAACAATTGAATTGTTAACTAAGAAGTTTATTTTTTCATCAAAAGACGAATTTTAAACAATATACATAAATACTGAACCACGTAGTTAAGTTTTTAAACTAAAAATTCGGATTTTCTACAAAATATATGAATTTCAAACAAAATTGATTGTCAACCAAATTGTTGCATTTTAAAACCAATTTGACAAATTTTCTATACAAAACAGTTGAATTTTTACCCCAAAATTATGAAGTTTCAACGAAAAAATTTTTTTAAATCAAGTGATTCAATTTTAGGTTGAAAAATTAATTTTTGAACCAAAAAAAGGTACCTTCAACGAAGCACATCACTTCTAAATCAAATGGTTTAATTATTAACCAATAAAATTAAATTACTACCGAATAATATCAATTTTCAAACCAATACTTAAAATTCTAAACTAAACAAATTCTTAACTAACACTGCAATAGTTACATTTTCATTAAAAAAAAATTATTCTTTAATTAAAAAAAAAATGGACCGAATAGTTCAATTTTCGACCTAAAATTATTAAAATTTTAGAAAAAGTTTATTTTTAAACAAAAAGTTAAATATTCAGTTAAAAAAATTATTCCTTAATCAGAACATTTACTTTAACTTTGAACAAAGAAGTTGAAAACTTAACTAAAAAATATTAATTTTCTACTAGATAAGACAAATTTCCACCAAATATAGTTTAATTTATAATCTAAAAAAGATCACATTTTAACCAAAAATGGAATAGTTCAATTTTCATTGAAAAAATAAATTTTCATTTCATAAATTCGAATTCACTGCAAAGCAACTGAATTTTTTACACAACAGTTGAATTTTCTACCAACTTGTTAAATTTTTAACAAAAAAAAAACTGAATTTTGTACAAAATACTTTAATTTTTACCAATTTATTCCAAAAATATATTTTCTCAACAAAAAATGATGATTTTGAGACAAACAGTTAAATTTCTAACTAAATTATACATCTTAAAAAAATAATTGTTAACAAAGTAGTTTAACTTTGAATCAACTTGTTCAATTTTGAAACTAAAAAGACAAATTTTTAACCTAAATAATACTCCATGCAAAAAAGCTTTTGTCATGCAGTCAAATTAGCCAAAAGGACTTCGTTTACAGAGTATAAAATAAGCTTTTAAGTTATCGGGCTTTTGTTATTTGATTCTAAAATTGTACAGTTCAAAGTTTTAAAAAGCAGGTTTTTTGGATCATAGAATCTAAAAATGACAGAGAGGTGGGGTGAAAAGTATGCTTAAGATATCAACAAAATTGTTCACATGTTTTATAACAAATCGTTACAAATAATGATTCTTGTCCATATTTAAAGCTGCCATCGAGCTTTTGTGAAAATCTTTTTACAAGTTTCTAAAATAAAGGTTCTTTTGCAACAAATTTTTGCAAACAAATATTGAACCTAGTATTTTGGAAAAATAAAAATTAAAACCCACATTTTTGCATGGTTATACACAATCCTGTCAGATTTTTCTGGCAACTGTAAGCATGGAAAGAAAATTGTTCTACACAGCGATTTGTTACAAACAGTTTGAACAATTTGGTTGACATTTTAAATATAATTTTTACGCCAAGTTTTTTTTCATAAAATATGAATGTTAAAAAAGTAAGGTGCTCTCCCACTCTTTGTCCTTTTTGATTTTTGAATTCTGAATTAACAAATTTATATCTTGTAAAATATTTATCGTAGGACATTTTCTATAAGGGCTCATTTTAAACTTTATTTTGTACTCTAGAAACAAAAATGTATACAAAATGTATATAAAATGTATAAAAATGTAAATTGAATGTCCATCCAAAGATTTTTAAGATAAAAATCTCCGTGTCTATAGCTGTGAGCTTTACATAATGACTTTGTGAAGATCTTCAGCTGGGGTAATCGCTAGAGAGATTGATCAGTGACCTGGGCCGTGGAAGTGTTGCTGTAAGAACGCGTAATGGTAAAATAATAATAATAATAAAAACAAAAATAATATGTAGGTGCGTAAATAAATAAAGATGAGAATTAGCCGAGAAATGTAGCTTTTGCTCTGAGAACGATTTAATCCGGTCAATTTGAACCGGAGCTTAAAATCCGCCCTGAGGTCATATATCTGGGATAGCATATTATAATCCCTCATCGACCAGCGAATATTGAGACCGTATTTCATCAATGTCCAATGTGTCGATACAGTGACACTAATTCTCTTCACTTTTGAGTAAAATTTCTACTAAGGACTTAAGCTTTTAAGCAGGAAGAATCATCATTGAAACGATAAGTCTCTGGATCCGTATTATCGTCCATATTTTAAGTTGAAAAGGACGAATGGGCATTGGGAAATTTATTTAAAAAATGTTCGAAGCTGAATTTTCCATTCATTTTTTCCTCGCATCAAATTATTATTCAAAAGTATAAATTATGAATGAAAAGAATAGGGACGTCCACTTTTTTAATAGCTGCCTTTTAATCCTATCTTAAAAATGAAATTTTGAAAATTTAAGCTAATTATAATCTCTTTTAAGGTTTTTTTTGCCAAAAATCAGGAAATGCGAAAAAAAATTTTTTTAATATGATATTTAGCAAAAGAAAAAACATTCTTTTTTTTTATGAAAAAGTTTAAAACTTACGAAAAATAATTATTTTAAATATAGTTGATGTAATTGCGTCTTGTATTCTGTGAATAAGTCATGACTTTTTTTTCGGATGATACATTCCAATATAAGTCTGTTGTTTTAAATTTTGAAAAACGCTATATAATATTCAATTATCGTTATTTTTGTAAAAATGGTATCTTTAAAAAAAATTGTATAACGATTTCAACCCAAGAAAAATTGATTTTCAAAATTGTAAACAGTACAGTTGTGGAGAATTTTTCCCCGAAAAAATAAGCCATGATTTATTAAATAAATTTAAAAGCATTATTAAAATAAATAATTTTTTTAGGTGTCACAACTTTTTCATTGAAAAATAATATTTTTATTTTAAATGGGATGATCACCAATAATATTTTGATTCCTAAAATCACACAAAAACTATGTGCTTTTAAAGTCTTTTACGCGTTTAAATTGAAAGATGTAAATTAAAGAGTAAATGTTTGGAAATATGATTCATGTTTTATGTATGGAAATAACTGCTGTCCAACGAAAAACCCTAGTAAGTGATTTTTGCCATAGAGGTTATTTTCTCATGCTCATGTATCGGAAAATAGTCTCTGGCAAATGTCACTTACTAGGTTTTTCTGTTGGACAGCAGATAAGTTGTTTTTTTTTTTACTATAAAATCATAATGTTTCAATGAAAATTTAAATTTTATGAAATTTTAGGTTGTGCTAGTTTTTTTCACTCCTAATTAACATTTTCAAATAAAAATTGCCATCATGATTGCCCTTTTTAAATTACTTTTAAGTATTTTCCATTTTTAAGCTATTTTAAGCTATTTTCAGTGAAAAATTATCAAATTTTAAATGGTTAATTTTGAGTTTAAAGGTCAGAGGTTTTTAGAAATTTAGCGCTTAACAATCAAGTTCAACGGCGAAATCCTTAGAAATAAAAAAATATAAAAATCAAATTTGGACAATCGTTTTAATGCCTTTATTCAAATGTAAGAAAAAATAGAATTTTTAAAGAAATAGTTCAATTTTTAAACAAAGTGATAAAATTTCAACCAAAACGATTAATTCTCTACCAACAAAATAAATTCTTAACAAACTAGTCAGATCTTCAACCACATCGTTGAATTTTCAAATAAAAAAGAGAAATTTTGAACCAAAAAAGAAATATTAAATCTTCAATAAAAAAAATTAATTTTTGACAAAAAATGTAATAGCTGATATTTCTATAAAAAAAACAGCCTAATTTTAAATCAACCAAAACAGTTTAATTTCTTAGCAAAAAGTTGCATTTTTAACCAAAAAAGATTATAATTTTTGAGAAAAAGGCTTGAATTTTCTACCAAGAAATATTTTTGAGTAAAAAAGGAAATGAAATTTGCAACAAAGTTTTGTGCTTTATACAAAAAAGTTGAATTTTCAATATAAAAGTCGATGTTAAAGTAAATTCCAAAACCTATGAAAAAGTTGTTTTTGAGAAAAAATGGTTTGTAAAATAAATTTTTCAACTTTATAATTTCCTCAAAATAATTAAATTTTTAACTGATCTATTTAATATTTAACCGAGAAAGATTAATCCTCAAGAAAAAATAGAACAGTAGACTACTGAACCAAAAAGATAGTTTAAAAGAGCTTAATAAAAAATATTTGGATTTGGGCTAAATAAAAAAATATAAATTTTGATGACTAATAGATCAAAGAAAAACAGTTTTTAAAACTTGACCGTTTTACCGAATCAACGTCAATAATAATTTTTTATAATTTCTAATTTTAACGTCTTAACTGTTAAATTCAGCAATTATTCAAATTGGTTTAACATTGCAGCATTTAAACATGAAGCACCAATAAATAACTTTTTAATTATAAATATTAAATAGTATCGATTACTGGTCTATTATTTTCGAAGAAACGTGAAAAAATCTGCCTCAGCCCGGATTTGAACCGGGAACGCCATTATACATACGGGGGTTTGCAATTTCCATCTCTAGACCACGTGAATTTTTTTTCTTTATTAATGATTTTGTTGACCAGGCCAGCAGGGTATTACCATATTTACTTTATGTGAAATATTAAATAGTGTCGATTACTGGTCTATTTTTTATTTACCGTTATGTTTTCTCGTTCCTACAAAAATAATAGACCCTGGTCAACAAAATAACATAATTGTTTACCAATAAATAAGATATTTCCTGACTACTCGACATGATTAAATGAAACAATTGAAAGAGACACGAATTAAAAGGATGATCAAGACGTGGCTAAGGAAGACGTGGAGTGTTTGCAAAAGAATAAAAAAATATAAAGTTGAAGGAAAGCAATGGAGGAACTAGTCGTTGCCATTCGTCACTTCCGCTAGATAAACCGGGTTTTTTCTTCCTCCGCAGACGTCGGTCGGCGAGAGAATAAAAAGAGCTTTGTCTTTCTATGAGTACACAGGCGTCCACCCTCTTTATGCCTTCTTCCGGACTTCTTTTTTAATCTCCGCTTTCTCTCATCCTCTGACCTTCGACCTCCACTTCCTATTTCGAATCCTTTGCATCAATCTTTTACCCCTTATATAGAATACAGGCGCCAAAGAAAAAATGAACCCCCTTAACCACGTGCCCTTCCTTTATCACCGAAGATTTTAACCCTCAAATGAGAATTTCATAAGGAAAAAAAAGAGGGAGTACAAGAATTATTAGACGAGAAAAGTGTTTGCTACCTCCTTCTGCTTGTCAGATAAATCTTTTGTGATAGATAAAGCGATAATTATCTGAATATACTGTCAAACAAAAAATAACTATATTTTTTAATTTTTTGCCTTTTAAAAGATATAAACTAACGACGGGTCGCACAATGTTGCAGATAATTTTTTTTTCTTGATAAATTATAAAACAGGTTTGTGAGAGCCCATTTTTAAATTTAATTTTTATCAATTTTTTATTTAACAACAAAGTTGAGACTTATTAGCATTTTGCAAGTACAGGTAGTGAGGGTAAATGATGTGAGGAAAAGTAAGGAGACAGGAAATTAGGAGAGGGAATGAAGGAGAAGTAAGGAACGGGAAATTTTGGGAGAAGGAATGATGGGAGGGAATTTTTAGGACGGAAATGAAAATGATGGGAGGGTAAGTAGTGGAAGTTAGGGTAGGGAATGTAAGAAAAGTTAAGGGAAATGATGGGTGGGGAAGTAGGGAAAGGAAGGGGTATTAGGGTAAGTAGTGGAAGTGAGGGAAAGTGAGAAGAGGGTAACTAGGGAGGGCAAGGGGTAATAAGGGGAATGATACGGACTGAACGAGTAGGAGAAATGATGAGATGAAAAGTAGAGGAATTGAAGAGAGGGAAAAATGGCTAGAGAGCACAGGCTAGGGAATTGAGGAAAGAGAAGGTGAGGGAAAATGACGAGAGGGGGAGTAGGCTAAGTGGGGGTAGAGAAGTTGAGGAAGTGATTGAAAATGATGGGACAGGAAGTAGGACAAGGGGTAGTAGTGGAAATAAAGTGAAGTGAAGAATGGGAAGGAGTGAAAGGAGTGGAAGTAAGAAATAGTGTGAGGAGGGGATCCAGGAAAATCGCGGGGTAAAGTATGAGTATGAGAAGAAGTGTTGGGAAATAAGGACAGGGCAAGTGAGGGAAATAATGGTAAATAATAGAAGAGGGACTAGGGGTAATGAGGAATAAGATGTGTAAGGGATAAAGGGAAAATTAAGAACGAAATATAAGAAGTATGAGTATAGGAAGAAATTAGGGGAAATAAGGACAGGGAAAGTAGGGGAAATGAGGGGAAGTGATAGGTGGAAAAGTAGGAGAAGTTAGAGAAGGGGAAGTATATGAAATTATTAAAATAAGGGGCGAGTAGGGAAGGGTAAGTGATGGTTGGTGAAGGGAAGTAGGGGAAACGGAGAGTGTTGACTGGAGTAGCGACGCCTTCCTCATTTTTTGGATAAATAATGTAAATTTTGAGAATTTTTTTTGCTTTTCTGAAAATGATGCTTCTTGTCATTTAACTGTTTCTACTGTGACTCTCTTTAATTAAAATTCATTTTTAGACGATTTTAAATTATGTAAAAAAATATTATAAGAGCGAAAACAAAACATTATATTCAAAAGTGCTATAGGAATGAATATATAAAAAATATTTTTCCAACATTTTTTTATGAAATGGCGTTATTCGTAAATGACATTTAAATATTGGACAGTGAATCTATATTAAAAGAAGAAACAGAAAAATTTTCACACCGGTTTAATTTTGTTGTGGCAGGTACGCGGATTAATCTGACACTAAAGAATTTGAAATGTACATGGCAGAAATAATTTAATGAACAACGTATATTTCAGTTTAAATGAGTTGCGCTTTAATTAAAAATGTCTAACTAAAATATTTCATCGGATAAATTATTTTGATGAGTCTATTTTTTAAGCTTGAAAATCATTGTCTAATTGTACATTTCTGTCCGGAATGGTGAAAACCTTCATGAATATTGACAGAATTAGTCCATATCCAACCTTTTATAATTTAATCTTCGCTCTTTTATTGGAATTGATCATTTAATTATGTGTCTTGCTCAGGTTAAAATTTTAATATCACCTATATTCTGATAAAAAATTTCCATGATGGAATGATATTCTAGAAAATGTCTCATTCGTTGTTTACATAAGTTTATATGAAATATGATTGTAAATTTAATTGGATACAACTTTAAGCGGATTCTGTCAGTTTGTTCTTTTTAGTTTTCTGGAATTTTATTAGTCGCAATTTCCAAATGAGGAATTTAATTTTGGAACATTTATTTCTAAGAGAGAAAATTTATATTTTAAATGATTCTTTAATAATAAAGGCAACCATATTGTTTTTAAGTTTTTGACCGAATATTTAAAAATTGGTACTGACGCTTGTTCATTATAAATTATGTGATATGTATATTTATCTAATGAATTTTGTGCATCAAAATGAACTTAGTAAATAAAATTTTTCCAATATTGAAAAAGAATCTGGAAGGTTTTTAGAAATTTTTATTATTTTTGCAGGACTTAAACAAATTTTGGAAAAATTTTGATTTATATCAAGAGATATTTCAAAGCTTTAGAAGGTTTGAAAACATTAAAAGTAATTAAAAATTGCACATATTTCAAGAAATTAAAAATAAAATGTAGATTTTTTTACATTTTGTAAATACGATTTTGAAGCTAAGAATCGAATTTAAAGTTTTTTTTTCAATTTGTGACTACAAATAATTCAACTGCTGAAAATCAAAGTTGCTTTAATTTTCAGCATTTGATTTTTACACTGTTTAAAATTGAAGAAAGTTGACTGTTTAACCGTCGAAAATTGTGCAAAACTTACAAGTGAATTCTCAACAGACGAAAATTCAACTTTGTTTAACTTTTAACAGATAAAATTCAATTTAAAGTTTTCTTCAACTTTCAATAGTCGAAATTTGAAGAAAACCTGAAACGGAAATCTCAACAAATGAAAATTCAATTTCATTTGATTATCAAAGTTAAAAATCGAAAGAGAAGGTTTCTTCGATTTTAAAGAGTGGAATTTTAGACTTCTGAGAATTCAACTGCTGAAAATTAGGTTTTATTTTATTTTCAATAATTTCAACTGCCAAAAATGTTTGAAATCTTGAAGTTGAATTCTCAAAAGATGAAAATGCAATTCCCTATAATCATCAACATTAAAAATTCAATTTTAGTTTTCTTCAATTTTGAAGAATTGAATTTTCAACTACAAAAAGGTCAAATGCTGAAAATTAAATTTTCCTTCATTTTTAATAGCCCAATTTAAAACGAATGGAACATTGAAGTTTAGAATTTTTAATTGTCGACTTTTGAAAATTTCATTAAAACGCGATTTGAGCATTAGAAGCAGGTTTTAAAATTGTTATATTTTCATAAATTCACAAATTATTATTTATTTATTTACTTTTTGAAAATAGGTCGCCATCAGCAAATTATGTTTTGCCTGATTATTTCCTTGAAGCAAAAGTATTTTAAGATAAATGAATATTTATTTGTTTGCACTGGTATATTTTTGAATAATTATTTCTAGAAGTATTTAAATATTTATATTTTTTGAATAAATATGCTCTTTAAGTATGATATTTAATTATAATTCAAAACAAAATGTCATTCGTGATGGAGGATGATAATCGGACGGTACTGATTGTCTTCATTCCATTATTGTACACAATGGATGACTTGGTAATGAAACACCTAGTCTACGTGACTGGCAAGTTTGTCGCATTTAGAGAAGCATTTTATCCTTCATAATTGGATAGTGTAAAAACACTACCTCGAGGGTAAAAGGGAATGAGGGCTCTCGTTGAAGCCAAAAGAAAATGAAAGTAAAAAATCCGGATATCATCTCCTCCTGCTGGCAGATTACACGTACCCAGAAAGATTGTACAAATTATGACGTGTTTGATCAATTTTTAGATATTGAATTTGTTTCCCCATCACCGAACAAAAATTGGTCAATCAAAAATGTTATTTTCTCTTTGCTTGTTTTGTTTTCGATCGGAGAATACGTACAAATCTTTATTTCAAGTACGAAAGTTTTAATTAAGTAATAAATCTTTAACTAGATCTACTTTCATTTGGAGAAAGGTAAGATCAATATATTTATTAAATTCTCCAGAAACCAATTACTAAATTATTTTGTAATATATCAACTTTTATTTTCTCTAACGCAATTTTTAAATTAAAATATAAAATTATTATTATTAATTAAAAGAAAATATTATAGTATCTATTATTTCAAATGAAAAAAGAAGCCTGGACAATATTGTTTATCATTGATGGAAATTAATTTTGGGTATAGCTGTTCAAAATTGTAAGTGACATTTTTGAAATCGAATTATTTTTATTTAAAATAACCAATTTTCGGTAAAAGACGCTAAAATACTCTATTCTTGTTAAAATATTGTGAATGTTCTTTGACATATAATAATTTCTTACCAACATAAGAAGTTTTGGACTAAAAAAATTAACGTAACAAAAAAGAGTTTACAATTGTAAATCGTCTTTTAAAAACGAAAGAATATTTTGTACAAAGGATGATTTGAATATTAGCAATTTTTAAAATTTATAAATTTTTGGATTTTTTTCATATTTGGAAAATGTAATAATCTTAATAGATTTGTTCAGAATTAACCACACACCTAAAATTGTTTTAAAGAACTTTCATCTTTAAGATCCAATGTTTTTTAATTAAAATAACCAATTTCATGTATAAAACAACAACAAAACTAAGAATTGTGAGAAAATTGTAAAATAATTACGAATATAATTACTGAATGTTAATGCGAATTGTAAATCTTGATTGAAATTCAATAATTTTTGTCTAAAATAATCGATTTCGGGTGAAAAAGTTAACATTAACTTCAATTGTTTAAAAGCCATAAATCATCTTCTTTGAAATCTATTATTTTTAACTAAAAATACCGATTTCCGATGTTAAACATCAACACAACCTAAAATTGTTGAAATAAGTTGTTGATTTATGTGGAAAAAATACAAAGTTTCGATGTAAACCCACAATGTAACATGAAATTATTGAAAATTTATTAATTTTTTCTAGAAAATGTAATAATTTATTGATCAAAATTTTAATTTCTTACAAAATAAACGCTAACACCACCTAAGGGTGTTAAAAATGGTCTGTTTTACTTTTGAAATCATATTATTTTTGTTTAAAATAACCCATTTCTAGTGGAAGCCGCTAACATAGCCTATTCCTGTTTAAATTTTTCAAATATTCTTTGTGATCTGATTATTTTTTATTAACAAAAGCAATCTTAAACTAAAAAAAATGAAAATAAAAAATTGTTTTATATTGTAAATTGTCTTTTAAAAACTCGAGCAAGTCCTAATATTCTTCCACAAATTTATATCTTTAAAATTCAATGTTTTTTAAATTATAAATACTGATTTCCAGCATAAAACATTAACAAAACAAAAAATTGTAAGCAAATTTCTAAAAAAATTCAGATTTAATAGCTGAATGATAATCAGAAAAAATTTAGAATATCAGTTGGCTTAAAAATACCAATCTTGGACCAAAAATACAAACATAAAATAACAAAAAATTGTTTTAAATTGTAAATCTCCTTTAAAATTAAATAATTTTTATGTAAAATAACCGATCGGCGGCAAATAAAGTTAACGCAAACATGTTCCAAAATGGTAAAACGTTTTTCAAATCGGTATCCATATTTTCCATGAAACACGCACAAATAAATCGAAATTTTTCAAAAATTGTAAATGATTTTTGAAATCTAATATTTTTTTAATAAAAATAGCTACTTTCAGTGTATAACCCACATAACTTAAAGTGGTCAAAGTATGTTGTAAATCTTCTTTACTCAATTAAATATACCAATTTTCGACAAAAAATACTAAAGTAATCAAAACATTTTTAGAGTCTGCATATATTGAAAGTAAAACTAGAATGAAACCTAAGATTGTTAAAAATTTATCAATATTCTTCGAAATATATCGATTTTTCAATAAAAATTGCAGTTTTGACAAAAAATGCTAACACAATCTGAAATTCTTCAAGCTTGCAAATTTGTTTATTTTTAAAAAACATCATTGAATATAAAGCTAGTCGTTTTTCTTTACAATTACTAATTTCAGGGGGAAACCACGAATATAACCTAGAGTGTCAGAAATTTTTAAAAATAAAAGTCACAATAATTCCCGACGAATAGAGGTAACATAATAATAATAACCAAAAATTGTTGAAAATTGTAAATCTTGTTCAAATTCAAAAAACTTTTGTTTCAAATAATAACTTTTTGACAAAAAAAGCCGTTAATAACATATAAAACTGTTCAAAATTTGCAAATATTATTTAAATTATTATTATTTACATAGTTTTTAAAGGTCAGTTTTTGATTTGAAACATTCACATAACTTTAAAAAGGATTATTTATAGTTTTAATTTTTTAAATTTAAGATAGAAAATAACTTCAAGTCATGAAAAGCCAATCAGGCTTTTAACAACAATGATTGCGAAATTTTCGAGTCGTATCATTACATTACTTTTTTAAATTGGAAATTGTAATCCGTCTGAAAAGTGAAAACAATTTTAATTGCTCAATTTTACTTATTAACTTAACTTTATTAATTTATTTTTTTACATATTCAATGTAGTTAAACTTTCATCTTTTTTTGGTAATGCTTCAAAGTCGAAAAATTGCAAGTGGCTTCAGTTTAAAAACAATTTGCTTGTCACCAAACCATAAATTTTAATATTAGGAAAGAGGCTTTGGGGATGCAGTCACTTCAGTTTGAATTTTAGAGTCCATAATAATAAGATTTGACCCTAGTTCTGTTTCCTTTATTACGCCTGTCATAAAAGTTTTACCTGACATTTAGGGCAGACTGGTAACCATATTTTCCCTGAGTTTATGTATTTCTTACAATTTGAAAAAGCTTTAATTTTTTAATTCTTTGCAAACAGTGAATGTATTTTTAATTATTTGTTAATTTTTGCTTAAAATATTCATCAAAATATGGAAAAATGCTTAATATGAATATTATAGATACTTAAAGAAAAATCGAATTTGTTTTTCATTTCTTTTTTGAAAGCCTAATATATATATATATAAATAGTTTTAAATTCTTATTATCACATCGGTACATATTTATTCAAATGAAAACATTTTTTCGTAGAATCTTAGATCGGACAACTTTCATTTTCTGAATAAGTACACATTTTTAATTTAAAAAATCATAATTTTCAACTTAGTAGTTCAACCAAGTAATAGAATATTATATTAAATAATTTCTAGACTTATTTAGTAAAGTTCCCACTCAAAAGCCTCCCTTTTCTATTATTGTTTTAGTTTACAATCTTATTTAAATATTCTAAAACTTCTCTTTCACTAGGAAGAAATTTTAGCAGAAATTATAACAGAAAGAATCAGTTTTTAGTATGCGAATTATCCTAATGCTTAAATATACCCTGCGAGTCCGAAATTTAAAAAGAATGTATAAAGAGAAAATGACGTAAGTCCCTTTGACAAGTCTCTCTCGTGAGGGACGTAAGATTAACTTTTTCAACTCTGGACCTAGCGAGGAGGATAAGTTGTACGTATATCGGAGTGACAGGCTTCCAGCAACACGAAAGACTCCAATTCCATCTTGTGGCTGCCGAGTCACGCGAGTCATCAAAGATTCAAAGCCCGAGGGCCCAGCAGATGGTCCCCACTTCGTTAAAGTTGCGAGCTGGCAACACTGTATCCTCAATCAGGGTTCAGGCGAAGGTAAGAACCACTCTGCTTCTCTGGCTTAGGTATGCGTTTCTCGGTCGGCGTAGTCGGAGTACCTGGACCCGTGAACATATGGCAACACTGTGGGGGCCCGAGGCAGGCCAGGCTGCATGTCAAGAACCGGCTGGCCCCTGACGTCGCCATTGTCTGGGCTCTCGAGAGTGCACGGTGGTTAGTCCCCACTTTCGATAACATGAGAGTGGGGAAACCACTAGAGTCGTTTCTCGTCTCCTTCATTGCTTCGAACCACTACGAGTCTACGGCTTCCTCCCACCACTCCACTTCCCTTCTCCATCATTATGCGTCTTTTCTGGGTCCATGCCCCCTCTTCAAATCATGTTTACCGCGTGCCAACGTTCTGACCCCTTTTATCCTGCAGAGGCGAGTGATCTTTTGGGCCCATTACTCTCCGAGAAATGTCTGCTCAAGGTGACGATCGGGGATTGAAAGTAACGCGTTCATGGTGACTTCTTCATTCAGTTTGATACTTTTTGTCATTTTATTGGGACCGAGGCTTTGTTAATTGTCAAGTGGGAGTTGGGTTCATAAGGGGGCCTGAGTTTCAAATTCCGGTTTAGCTTGCCTTGGACTTGAGAGTTTGAGAATTTTATTTGTAATGAGAAGGTTCTCCATTCTGAGGTTCTAAGATAGAAAATATTTCATGAAGTTTCGGCGAATGTTTTCAGAAATCTTGAGAATATATACTGCTGAAAAGGTTAGCGTCTGTTTAAAAACGACCACTGGCTGGTTTCAACACTTTTTCCACATCGCTTCTTCGTCACAGATCATCACACAACGTTTGAACCACCCGGGGCGGCGTCACAAATATGACCCCCCCCCCCCATAAATTCAATTTTTTTCCTTCAATTTCATTTGACACATGCTTGAAAGAAAACACGATACAATATTAACAGACTTCAAAGCCAAAAATGGTCTCAAAACAGGGAAAATAGGGCGAATTATCACGAGAATAGGAGAATAAATTCTGAACGTTTAGAAATTAGAATGTTTTCGATTTTTTTAGATCTCCCAATTTAGAATTTTTTAGAAAACAGTTGAATTTTTAAATTGAAAATTTGATTTCAATCACAAAAGATGACTTTTCATCCAAATAATTGAATTTCAAACAACAACAAAAATTAATTTGAAACCAAACAGTTGTGTTTTCAACCAAATAGCTGAAACTTCAAGCAAAAGAGACGATTTTTCGATAAAACAAAAGTTTTAATTTGGAATAAAAAACAGTTCAATGCAAAAAAAAACGAATTAAAAAAAAATTAAGTCTGAAACCAATAAAATGAATTTTTAACAAAACCGTTAAACTTCAACCAAGTAATACAATTTTTAATCCAGAGGATTAATTTTTTACGAGCGAAAGTAATGAATTGAGAACAAGATACATACATATTTAATCAAATAGTAGAATTTTTATTCAAGAACAAAACCAATTCTTAATTAAACAGTTGTATTTATAACCAATTAAAATTTGAAGAAAAAGAAATGAATTTTCAACGAAATAATTAAATTCTATACCCAATTTTGAGTTGTCACCAAAAAAAGAATTAACTTGAATCACAAATAGTTACATTTTTAACTAAATAGTCGAATCTTAAATTTATAAACTTCTGAAGATGAACTTTGTAAAAGACTGTTGAATTTTTAACCAAGAAAGATAAATTTTCAACCCAGAACTTTTCTATACCAATTAACATGAATTTTTAACCAAATGAAATCAATTTTCAACAAAATAGATCAATCTTCAACCAACAAAATGAATTGTTTAAAAAAGCAGTTCAACTTTCAATCAAGTAATCGAATTCTAAACCAAAAGTATAAATTTAAATGAAAAATTAGTTATTTAAATTGGCAACTAAAAACGATCAGTTTTTAACCAAAAATAGAATACTTAAATTTTAAATAAAATTATTTTATTTCCATCCAAAAAGAAACAGAGTTTTGAGCCAAATGGTCCAATCTTCCACGAGTAAAATTATTTTTTAACTAAAAGTTTCTTGTTTAATTAGTAATGTAGTTCAATCAAGTGGTTCAGGTTAAAAAAAAGAGGAATTCTCAATGAATCTTCAATAAAAAAAAAAAACAAGAATTCTCAATGAAAAATTTAGCAGTTGAATTTTAACCTAACAAATCTTTGGGTATCTTTTTTAGAATGTTGCTAATCTTAAAAGTGGAAAATATGTTTTAAACAATTCGAATCAATACGAAAGTTCTAATAATATTAATTTCGAAGTTTCTTTGTTTATATTAGAAATTCGGAGAAATTAATTTGTAGAAGTTTCATTTTCCTTTTTTAATTATTTTTATCGCAGAGCACTTTAAATTCTCATACGATTATAACGCTTACTTACAAAAGCACTTGAACATGGTAAATTCTCAAAACGAAAAATCGTATAGAAAAAACTAATCCGAATCCTAAACTTCTGATTCGGAAGATAATTTCCTGCTTTCGGACGATACGTCTTCATTAAAATAAAGTTATTTTCTTCAAGTCTTGTCAAGAATCAGAGCAGATTCTCTTAGCCGAGGGCGGAGAATCATAAATCAAATTCTGAAATTCATCAGGCAGGAAACGTACCCTCTTGCATAACAATCGCAGTAATCTTAACTTTCGGAATCTTCCATCTTTCTCTAATTTCCTTGCTTTTCAATTTTCTTGTTTCTGTAAATTTATATTTACAGCTGCTTTTTGCATTTAAACTAAATCTGACGAATTTTAGATTTCGTTGAATACATTAAAATATTCTGCATGATTTTGTAATATCCTTGAAAGTTCTAGAATTTTCCAGAATGTTCTGAAATGTTCATTGGAGCAATTGATAGTATCTTTGAAAAAAATTAATATTCATTTTATTTACAACATATTATTTGATTGTTCCTGAATGTTCTTGACTTTTTGGTGAACATTCTGGAATGGTCCAAACTCAAGGATCTTCTCGTCTTGAATATTCTGGAATGTTCTCGACCTTTTTGAAATTTTGTGGAATATTATGGACTTTTCGGAAATATTTTCGAATGTCTTTTCACAGGCTTTAACTATGACTTCTAAACGCTAGTTAAATTCTTTCTATAGCCTATTTATATGCTAGAAGCATCGATGCATTCACCAGATGAATCGCACTGAAAGAGGAAGCAAGCCATGAGGTAAATTTAGCTCTTTGTGTTACACGCAAAGGGTTTCGGGCATTGGAATTTTTTAATTAACATTATTTGAAAAATTCCGTAATACTAGCCCTAGTAGAGAATATTGATTTCCTAAATTTTACGTAACTTAGTTCATTAAACCGAGGACATTATGACATTTTCTTTATATTTCATTGTTGGTCATGTAAAATAAAGTATGGAAATATTTCATGCGAAAATATAAATTATTAATAAAAATTCATAAAAATTGCATTCGCATTTTGGTAAAAAACAACACAACTACTGAATAAAAATTACCTGACAATTGGAAGTGAATAAAAACATGTTTCTATTTAAAATAGGGTGGAGTGGTCCAAAGTCGGCATTGTTGATTAAACCGACACTCTCGCGTTTCTCAGAGATGGCGCGCCTGATAACTTAACCATTTTGTCGTATGACTCGCCGAATTCCATTTTCTTCCATTTTTGTCAAGCAGCTACAGGTGTGTAAATATTTTGAAAAGTTCAAACGATTAAGTGCGTTGGGTTTTGTGTACTGTGTGCTTCCGTCTGATAAACTCGGATTTTCATTCGGATTTGTTTCGCGTGAAAATCAGCATGAAATGTGTAAACATTCGCAGCGGTCCTGAGTCGACAACAAACAGGTGGTCCTGAGTCGGCACCTTTTTTTGTGCTGAAATTTTCAAATCTCTTTTGTTTAAAATAATTAAAGTTAAAAAGAATTTATTTTCCTCAAACTGATAAAAGTTCCATGTTTAAAAAACGAATTTATCCTTGAGAACACTTAATAATGCAGGCATTAATTTCAAGTTCTTCAGCAGCGTGGCCGCTGCGGGAAATAATGGGGAATTTATTGTAAACGGGAAAAACGGGCAATGACATTGAAATTATATTTTGACCGGGTAATCGTACAGATTTTTAGAAAAAAAATGTATACAATTTTGATGATTTAAACAATTAAGAATTAAAAACATTTGAATTTGAAAATCCTTGATAAAAAAGTTTTATGTCAATCGGCTTTAAAATTGAAAAATAATTGAAAAAGCGATTTTCAAAGTCGAATAGTAGTTCAAGTGTTGAAAGTTTAACAATAACTGATTGAACAATTTGTAGATTTTAACGTTCAAAACTATACTTTTTTAAATTGAAAGATTTAGTGGTTTAACAAATTTAAACGCAACAAATAAAACTTTATGAAATATTGTTATTTCCAATATAATTAATAATTAATAGATTCATAAAATAACGCTTTTATTCGCTTTTAAAAACTATTTTACTTTTTTTATTCTAGAATATTCCATTTTTACTCTATGCAGTTGGGTAACTATTAAGCAATATATGTATGTTTATTAAAATTTCGTTATTACAAATCTTATATTAAAAAAATTAACAATTTGAAGCTGAATTTTATTTAAAAAAAATTTAATTAATAACTGACAGTGTTGAGTTCTTATGTATAAATAAGAATTTGGCGTTTATTAATTTAAAAAAAAGGTCAGAAATTTTAGTATTTTTATTTTTTCCGATTTGGAAGAGAAATTTTCTTTTATATTTGTATTGGGTTGAAGTCGAGAAAATAGTGTATTTTTAAAAATTAAAATATTTTCATTGAGTTTGAACGAGGAAATTTTTTTGTTTCATATTTTCTTAGTTGGAAGAAGGACCAATTTTAATTTTTAACTTTTTGATTGGGTTAACGGCAGAACTTTTTTTTCAAATTTTACCTGAATTGAAAGAGGTTCTTCTTTTTGTTTCTTATCATTTTTATGGAGTCAAAAAGAATACATTTTCGGGATTCAAGTTTTTCAAATTTGAAAGATATCAATTTTTTCTTTTTAAAATTTGCATTGAATTAACGAGGAAAAATTTGAGGTGCTTGACATTCAAATGAGAGGTGAAACTTTTTATTTTTAATCTTTTACGGAAAATTTTAAAAGTTGGAACTTTTTTTTTTAAACATTAAAAACCTAAAAATGAAGTCAAATATAAATTTTAGGAAATCAGATCAAAGATTCTAACAATAAACTTCCACAGATTTGATTACTTATAATATAATGTATGAAACTTGCCAAGGGTTTTATAAACTTCAGCCGTGAGAATATTGATGTTCATACTATTGGCTTCAAAAATGATGATCTCTCTACAAAAGTTTGAATAATTTAGTAAAAAAAAATCGTTTAAGATAATTTTATCCCGCACAAATTCTATTTTCATGAGACCGTCATACATTTATTATAAATAAAGTTACAGTTAAGTGAAGGTGTAAAAACACTGTCAACGGCGGTGGCAATTTCACGATAGTGAACTTTGGTTTGCTATATTCCGTTGAAAACTTCTCATTATACCTTATGTTCAAACACAATTTTTTTTGTTTCACGAAATTTAAAGTTCATTTCTCGATAAGTAGCACATACTTTACTTTGTGTTATTTTATAATAGATTGGTATTAACATAATACAATTCTTAAAGCAAATTCTTATATAACAGAATTTTCCCTTTTAGACTAGATACTTTACACAACTTTTTTATATTATTTGTACTTATGTGTTGCAATAAATTCTTAAATAACTGCAAAAATTATCTAATTGCAGTAGTATGCTCCATTTATAGAACTAATTGTAAGTGAGAATGGTGTTTTAGTGCCATTTTAAGTAACAATTGCATTATTTATTTATACCAAATATGAACTTCAACCGACCAGAGCGACGTGCGCTGATATATGTTCTGTAATTTTTCGAAATTTTATAGAGATGTATTCTTTATTTTAAATACGGATAGTTTGTGACATCAGAGAATTCCAGTTTCTCTTGAGAGAAAGTAAGTATCAAATATGAACGTAAAATCGATGTGCATGATTGATAGGTTGAAAAGATTTATTGATGAATTCTGAAAATTTGTAACCGTCTTCTTATAGTACCTATTATGATTAATGGCAATCAATATCCATTTGAATTAAAATTTATCTATTTTAAAACATGGGGTCAATGAAACTGTATCATTAATATAAGTGTCCAGCATATGAAACCAATGTTCGTAACTTTGAATGCGACTCGATTAATAGTGTATAAACTGGTTCTTCCAGAAGGAATTAGTTATACAAGCAACATGTTATTTTTTACGATCCTCATTTGACGATACCAATTTTTGAATATTTTTGAACCCCATTTCGATTTTTAACAAAATAATTCAACTTATACTAAATAGTTAAATTTTCATGTCAAAAAGACGAACTTTCTCGAAGATTGTTGAAGTTTCAACCAAAAGGTTCTTTTTCCAGCAATAAATTTTTAAAAATAAAGCAGTTAAACTTTCCGCAAATAAATTTGACTTGAATTGACTTTCAATTTGAATTTTAAATAAAATAATTATATTTTTTCCAAAATAGTTGTCTTTGTAACTAAATATCTGAATTTATCAAAATATTTGAAGGTTCCACCTAAAAAGGTGCATGTTCAACTCGAAATATTGAATTTTAAAATCAAAAAGTTCATTTTTAACCAAGAAAGATGACTTTTCTACTGTAAAAGATAAACTTTCTGTCGAAAGAAAATAATTTACAACCATTTGAATCAAACGAAAAAAAAACAATGAAGTTTTAATAAAATTGTTGAATGCTTTACTAAATGGATCAACTTTTTATTAACAAGGTGAATTTTAAACCAAGTAGTTACATTTTCGTGTAATAAAGATGTTCTTGAATTAAAAATAGAATCGTCAAATTTTCAGTTTCAAAAATTAAATTTTAACAATTTAAATTCATTAAAAAGACAATTTTTCACCAAATAGTTGCATCCTCAATCAAATAAATCAATTTTTGATTTATAAAGGAGTAATCCCCCCCCCCCAATGAATTTTCAAAATGTAGTTAAACTTCTAACCAAATAGATGAATTTTCACCTTAAATGATGAATCTTAAACAAAAGAAAAGATGTTTAAATTCTTAAAAGTCTACTAAAAAATTACTCCTTATGAGGTAAGTGTTTATTTCAAAAAATAAAAATTAAGCATTGAGACCTTAATAGCGTTTCGAAAAGGTTGAAAAATGAATATTTTTTAGTTATTTTAATTATTTAATTGTCGAACATTCCTTAATGTTCAAGGTATCTTTGTTCATGTTATATGAAAGTTTTAAAATTCTGTTGAATAAATCTGATTTCATTCAATTCCATTTTTAATTGTGTAATTTAGTTGTTCTCAAAACTATAATGCTTATAAATAACATAAGAGTGAGTTTTAACCTTGTCCTCATGCTTTTAAAATCAACTTTCGTAAGGAAGAAAAATTAATTAAATAAATTGATGAGATAAATACGTTCAGAAAATATTGATAATTATTATAGTTGAGATTTATTTTAAATTATGCCGCAACCGACTTCGGCGAAATAAAATGAAGTGACCAAATAATCATTTTTGATTCTAAAGTTTATATATTTAATATTTTACGAACATATAAACTCATACTTTATATATTAAATATACTTTATATATTAAACATTAAGGGTGTTAAAAAAATAGGTTTGAGGAATTTCAGCTTGCAGTTTCTATTTTTTTTTTCTTTTGGATCGAAAATAAAACACGTGTGAGTAGAAATAAATCTGATAAAATTTAGCGGTTGCTCATCGCGAATTTCTTTGTTTTCATATAAAATTCCATTTCTCTTGATAACGCTAGTTCGTGAAGCAACATTATACAGACAATAAAAGATGCAGTTCATTAAAATTAGTTTTTTCTTCAAAATGGCTTTTTTTAAATTATGCATACAGAAAAAAGCGTATAAGAAAGGCTAAAAAACACCAGACTTAGCGATGGGGAGAGAAATAGACGTGAAAATTGTTACAGACACAAAAAGAGGAAAGTGAAACTACTAGCCAAGGAAGTTGAACATAAAAACAAAAAAGAAGAAGAGGAGAAAATACAAAACAATATGAAGGAAGTTCAAGGTACAGAGTTAGGCAGCACGAGAAATAGTAAGAGTGAAATACAAGATGATACAGACGGGACACTTGACTTTTAGAGAGACTCTTTTAAGGAATTATTAGGAGATGAAGATGTGGGCCGACAACTTCATCTTCCAATAATTCCCTAAAAGAGTTTCTCATAGCGTCTAGGATCCCATATTTTTCATGTACGATTTCACCTTTGCTATTTCTCATTCTGCCAAACTTTGTACTTCTACTTCCCTTAATACCTTTATAAAACAGTTTATTGCTTCCTTAAAAGTCGTTTTGTATTTTCTTCTCTTCATCTGTTTTGATTTTATCTTTACTTTTCTTGATTAATAGTTAAATTTTCCTTTTTTGTGTCTGTTTTATTTTAAAGTCTATTCCTCTCTTCATCGCGAAGACATGTAATTTTGAACAATCAGTTGTGCGCTTCTTGCTTTTGTTTTTGGGCTGTCGGAGTTTCATCATTCCACTATGTATCATCAGACGTTCTTTCTACAACCGCAGTACGACACATTATAATCGCAATCCTATCAGTGATATTCTCAAGCAAACTCGATGACTTATAGCCTAAGATTCATGGAGCATTTCGTATAATTAAAAAAATGCAAAAAGAAATTTGAAGGAATGAAGAAACTGTCTTATAAATGGGTGCAGATCAATATGAAGGGAGGCAAAACTACAAAGTTAGACAGAATGAGAAATAGCAAGGTTAAACGCTAGGTGATACAGTGGGTTACTAGAGGCTGCATATTTTCTGACGATCCTAACGATATATAAAATTCATGTTCGATTTTTCGTAGATCCTGTTTTCCTAAATATCACGGGAGTATATATGTGGCAGTATATTATTAAATTCGTAATGAAAGTATAGATATAAATATCCATTTGGCAACAAAAGTACCAAATGCAAAAAAAAGTCACAATGCATTTTCCAGGAATCATAAAATATGAAAAAAAATTTTTATTGTTTTGTGGTATAGTGTGGACTTTCCGTAGGTACAAGTGGCAAGTGCTTTTCTCGGTAGTGATTTCTGACACGTAATATATAATATTGAGCAGACCTGGGCGTCGGTGACTGGGTAACGCCTTTACTGCCAACATTGCAAACCTCGTCTTTGACTGCTGCAACGTGCAGATCGCATCGTGATTTCCTTTACCTTTTCAAAGTGCTCTTTAGGGTCAATTACACTCCAGAAACTTGAATCTAAGGTACGCGTTCAAGGACTCGCCAGGGGCATCGGCCTAAGTCAAACACCAAGAACCATATTCTTAGTCCACAAATTATATTTTCCGAAGAAACTGTTTCAAGTGTATAAATTATTATAGCACAAAGAGAAAAAGGTGTCTTGAAACAAAAGCATTGTCCTCGTGCCTGTTTTATTTTGAACCGTAGAAATATATTTCTTATACAAGCAGAATTATTTGGTTGCAAGGTTAGTAGTTAGTCGCAGCCATGTTCATTGGGGTGGTCCGAGAATGCGTTGGAATATATTTTTTTCCCAATTTTCATGTATAAGCCCCGTTTGACTCTAGAAAAAAAATAAATTCCTTTAAAAAAATTATAGTTCGAAGTTCCGCAAGCTCCATTAAGTTTAACACGAATTTCCCATAAAGACAAAAAACATTTTTATAAATTTTACTCAGTACCGTCAATATTAGGTGGATGAAGATAAAGCGCAACATTTTTCTTCACAATTAGTTATAGAATACAAATAAATAATTACTTTTTGAACATCACCCCCCATAAGTCTGTTTTATAGGTTTTAAAAAAACTTCATAAGTTTTGCCAGTTTCTGATACTAATTATGAGTTTTTGACGGTTTTTTTACACAAATTCTTTCTAATATATGAAATACTACTTTTTACAGACAATTAGATCTTTAAATAAATTGTTTAAACAATTTATTATTCTTTTTAGCAATTTTCTTTCAGAATGGAGTTAAAAAGTCAAGGTTTTTCTAGAAGTTTCACCTTATTTGCAATTTTTCAGTAGAAGTAAAGCAATAATAATTCAAATTCAGGAAAAATAATTGTTTAAACAATGTATTCTAATGTTTAATAATATTTTCTTAGAATAATGCTAGAAAGTTGCAGTTTTTGTATAAAAATTATCCACTTTTTGTCAAACTTTCAATAACTGTGAGGTAATAATTAATTCAAGTTAAAACATTCAAACAATTTATTAAAGTTTTTAATAATATTCTTTTTAAATAATGGTAGAAAGTTACCATTTTTTCGATAGTTTTCAACTTTTTGTTCATTTTTTCTGTTTATCTTATACTATCTTATACTATAGTATTTTGAGACAATTGCCGTTTTTTAAACAATTTATTAGTTTTTACTAATATCTTCTCGCAGACAATTGCTAGAAAGTTACGGGGTTTTGAACCTTAAACTTTGCTTATTGCTTTGGCTTTTTAGTTAGGAACAAATAATAAGTAAGCCATAGAGAGAAACATGCTACTTTATATTTTCTATGTTGATCATAGTAAATGTAATTTTTTCTTAAAGTAGTAACTGAAAGCCGTTTTATGTATATTAATATCAATATTTATTATTTCTTCCTCACTAAAAAGTTAAAGAATAGCTGAAAATTCAAGAATAATACTCAATTTTTTAGCTTTACAATAATAGAATATAGTTATAAAAATAATAAATTATTTAAAAGATTATATTTTATTCACTTGCATTAATTATTATCTTATACAATGAAAAGGGACAAAGTTTATTAAAAAACCCCACAGTTCACTTTCTAGCATTACTACAGACATTATTTATGAACGATAATTTTTTATTTCAAGAATTAGTTTTGTTAAATTTAATTATCATGACCTCGCTTCAAGTAAAAAGTTGAGAAAATGTAGAAAATAGAAATCATTCATTTTCTCAAAACAATTACCTAAATGACTATTTCAACTTATTAAATCATAATTTTGGAAATATGATGATAAGACCTTTGTATCTTAAGATAAAATTGTTTTTAGAGATACAAAATATATTTCTAATTTAAAACCAAGAAACTAATTATCTTTAAGTACATAGGTTAATGATACAACCTTAGAAAAGTTTTCGAATATTTATGACCACCCTGATATAATAATCTTGTTATTAAGTATTTCTTTGCCTTGAATTTCTTTTTCTTTTTTTGCAGTAATTTAATTTTTGGTTAAAAATTTAATGACTCTAATGAAGATTCAAATGTTTTGTTGAAAATACATTTTTCTTTTGACAATTCTTCTTTTTGGTTTAAAAATTCGTCTGTTTTAGTAGAAATTTAATATTTTCTGCATGCAAATTGGAGGTGGATTCAACTGTTTTGTTGAAAATTCATCTCTTTGTCAAAAAACTTCTTTTTTCTTTAATTGAAACATAAATTTTACAATTGCAAATTTAACTAGTCAAATAAAATATGAACTATCTTGTTAAAAATTTATTTCTTTGGTTGAAGGATTATCTACTTGATTTAAGTATCACTTCGGTTCAAAATTTAACTATTTTGATGGAAATTCATATTTTTGAGTAGAAAATTCAACTATGTCACAAAAAATCCGGCTTCAGGCTTTAAAGTTGAATAATTCGCATGTTCTTATTTTGCTTTCTTAACTGAAAGAACTAGATTTTTGAAAATTCATTCAGTGGGTAGGAAAATACATCATAGTAGTGTAAAATTTATCTTATTGGATGCAAATTTGACTACTTTGTTGAAAATTCCTTTTCAAAAATCATATTTTTAGTGGAAATATTAACTTTTCAATTTTTGGTTGAAAATAAATTTTTGTCTATTGGAAATTTGGTTTTTTGACATTTTATGATTTTTTTAAAAATTAGTATTTATGGTTAAAAATCTAATTATTTTGATGAAAATGTAAATATTTTGTTAAAAATTTGTTTATTTCTTTTTGATGGAAACATCAATTGTTTTTGGTTGAGGTTTAATCTTTTTTATTTGAAAATTGAAATGTCTGGAAGTTTTTCAAATATTTAAAAATCTTGACATCTTATGAAAATCCTTCAAAACTTTTGTAAGCTTTTGAAAATCCCTTGGAATATTTTACAAATACTCTATATTTTAAAATATTCTAAAACTGCAATTTTTTAACTCCTTAAAATTCTTGGAAATTTTTTCAAATCTCTTCAAAATCTCTTGAAATTTTCTAAGAAATTCAAAATTAATTAAATTCTTTATGATTCCCTTGAAATGTTGTAAAACTTTTGAAATTCTCTTGTAATCTTTTGAAACGTCCTTAAATTTTTTTAATTCTCTAAAATATCTACAAATTCTTGAAATCTATTGAAATTTCTGGGGTTGTTTTAAAGTAACACAAAATCGCTCAATGTCTTTAAAATTCTTGGAAATCTCTAAAATCTTTGGAAATATCTCGATTTTTTTAAGTTTTTGAAATACTTTGATGATTCTCCTTTACATTTTTTGAAATCTTTAAAGTTTTATGAAATCCTTTCACCTTCTGGAAAATGCATTAAAATACCTTAAAAAGAATCCTTAAAATCTTTAAAAATTACAAAAATCTTCGGAAATGTAATAAAATATTGTCAAATCCTTCAAAATTTCCCGCAAATTCTTTTAAACATTTGGATATACTCTAAATGCCTTTAGAATCTGTTAAGACTTCTTGCTATAACCTGATGAACTTAATACATTTAAAATGATTTTGTTTGCGGGTAGTAGTAATATCAAAAATTGAGAAAAAATGTTGTTTTTACTTAATTATTTTTTAACTTACTGATAAAAAATATCAAAATCGCCTAGACTCAATGAGAATTTTAAAATAGTGTCAATAGTAGCAAGGTTTTCAAAAAATATGAGCAAAATATTGCCATGCAGTTTTCTAAATAGTAACTCGAAGGGTTGAATATTTCTTTAATCTAGTTTTCAATATAGATCGCTAATAAAATTGCGTTAAATCCTTTCAAATCATTTAAAGTACCCTTCAAGCTTCGGAATTCGTTTAAATCGTTTTAAAAAACTTGTGAATGTTGGCGAACGTCTAGAATGAATTCCTTAAATATGGTGAAATTTCTAAAATCCCGGAAACCCTTAACAATTGGTAGAAATTGAATTTGATTAAATTAATTCCCGTAAGTTCTCTAGAAATTTGCTAGATTTTCTTAAAATCTTTTAAATATTATTGATATCCTGGATACATTTTTTAAATTTTTTGAAATTTTCTGAAATCTTATCAAAATGTTTCAAACCCCTTACAAATTTTGAAATCTCGTTAAAATCCTTTGATTTTGGTTTGAAACCCCTAAATTCTTTAAAATCCTTTAGAATATCTTGAAATTTTTTAAATCCGTAAACGTCTTGTATTTTGTTAAATTCCCTAAAGCCCAAAATATTTGAAAATATCCTAAAAGTTTTGGGATCCACCAAAAATCCCTTAAATCTACTGAATTACTTAAAAAAATGTTAAATATTTTAAATCCCGTGAGGCCCCATAAAATCTTGTCAATTAATTTCTGAAAGGTCTCAAAAAATTTTTCGAAATTCCCTAAAATCCTTAGAAATTCTTTGATAACCTTTTCAAATCCCTTACACATTTTTTAAATAAATGACTAGTAAGAATGCCTTTTCCGTATCATTAGCCATAAAAGAGTTGGAAGAGGGATTTTTTACGGATAATTCCGTACTGGTAGGCTGTATGATTGTTTAAATCTTTTGAAATTGTTTGAAATCTGATCAAATACCGTAAGGACATTTAATCCTTGAAAATTAATTACATTTTTTTAGTCTTTAAATTCAATGAAGAACCTATAAAACCGCGTTTGTTTCGTAAAATTAAAATCTTTGAAATTCTCTGGAATCCCTTGGAAGACTTTAAAATACTCTAAAACCTTCAAAACTTTGATCCTTTCAAAATTTTTAAAGTCAAAGTAAAAAATTCGCGGCATTATTAACGATTAATTTGAGAAAATAGAAGCATCAGTGTCATTTATTTAAAATAAAAGCAAAATAGTTGTAACATTAAAAAAAAGTGTCGAAATGTCTCAACAGTCCGGCCAGAGCCAGGCTTGTATTTTCCTTTATAATGGCCTTAATTCTTAATAATTAGAAAGAGTAGTTAACTACTTGATTTTTTTTTGCATTTTTATGTCACTCACCTTCTTTGTTCTGAAAAATAATAAAATATCAGCTAAACTCTATAACGAGAAGTAGAACAATGGTGAAATCAGGGCGTGGGGAAAAAGAAGCTTTGCATAATGAGAAGTAAATCCTAAGAAAAGTACTCTTAAAAGAAATACGTCCTAATTTATGACTGACTAATGCTAAAATACTTAGCTCAATATATATATTTTCTCCATCAATATGAGATTGATTTTTTACCAATTACGTAAGTATAACTTTTTATTTTGTAGACCCCCTACCTCTCTATTGTTACTATATGTAAGATATGTGTGACTCCTCCCTCCTTGTTACGATTTTATATTTTTCAGTCAATGTATCAATAATATATCAATTATTTCCACTGCAAACAAGATTTTCGGACTTTAAGGGATTTTAAAGGATTTTAATAGATTTTAATGGATTTTAAGGTACACGGAAAAAAATTAATATTGAATCAAGAAAATATCCTTGCGAATACGGATATTTTCTAGGTTAAACAAAAAAATTTGTTTTCGCAAGGTAATGTACCAGATTTTCTTTATTAAAGTACATTTTCTTGAAACAAAAGATAAACTTCCTGGATCATGAAAAGATTGATTTTATCATTTGTATACGTATCGATATTTTTTTTATGCAATGATGTTTTTTCGTGTATTTCAAAGTACTAAAATTATTTCACAGAATTACAAAAATTTTACCGAGCTCAAAGATACTTCCAAACGGTTTTGAAAGAGTCATCTAAATATTTCGACTGATTATTAAGGATTTTGAGGGACTCAAGGAATTTGTTATCTAAAGGTTGCAAAGAATTTTAAGGCATTTGAAGAGATTGAAAAAGATTTAAAGGAATTTTTAGAATTCTTTTTAATGTCTTAAAAGTTTTTCAAAGTTTACGAAATTTTAAATGATCTGTGTAGATTCTAAAGGAGTTTCAAACATTCAAAGGGGCACCAAAGATTTTACTGGATTTAAAAGATTCTTAAGGATTTCCAATGGATTTAAAAAGATTTTAATAAATTTTAAAATGTTCTTGAAGAATGGAAAACATTGAGCAAGATCCTCACGGATTACCAAAAGTTGTTATGGAATTTTGAAGATTGTAAGCGATTAAAAAAATTTAGAAATATTTGATGGAATCTCAAATAATGTTAAGGGCTTTTACATGTATGATATTTATAAAATGCAAGAGATTTCAAGGAATTTTCATCTTATTTGAATGATTGCAAGCTTGTAAGGTATTACCAAAATTAAAAAAAAAAAAATGTATCGGATGTCGAAGAAAGAATTTATTGCATATATCGATGTGCCCAAATGCCAAAGTTTCATGTCAGAGAAACCAAATGAAAAGGTGCTAACTCGACGGAGCCAAATAAAAAGGTGCTACAAAGTTGAGGACGCTGATGTTCCCAGCACAATATTTATATTGGATTTTGAAGCTTCGAAGATTCGAAGCGTGAGGTAGCACCTTTTTATTTTATCTGCATGAGTTAAAACCTTTTAATTTGGTCTCTCAGAGATAGAACCTGTTCATCTGGACACAACAATATACAATATGCCAGAATGATCATGTTCTTATCAGATATTTAGCTTGAGGTAGATTACAAAAAAAGTTTTTGACTAATCAAAAAGTTTTATGTGCATTTCTAGACCTGGAAAAAGCCTACGATAAGATTAAAAGAATTAAACTGAGGGAAGTTCAGAAGGAATGTTGAGTCAGCGGTTGGTTTCTAAAAGCAGTAAAATTAATTCATGAAGTTAGTAAAATGAGCGCGAGGGTAAATGGACATCTGAGTGATTTGTTTGATTTTTATGTTAGGCAGGGCGTTAAGTAAGAATGTGTTATGTTCTCTTGGCTACTTAATTTATGGACAAATGTCTAAGAACGGCTCTATTAGACGAAGAAGGATTTGAGGATGTTGATCTCGGGATTGTGAAGGTGCGTGGTTTAGCATTTGTAAAATATAAGGTTGTTGTGGCAGAATCAGTCCATGATTAGCAGAAATTTTGAAATATATACTGTGTTTGGAAGAAGGGATGATAAAACAGTATGCAATATTGTCTTGTACGAACAGAGGATAGAACAAATCGATGATTACGTGCATCTTAGAAGTTTATTTCCCAATGAAGTAAAGAGAGATGAAGAGATATCTAAATGTGGACAACAAAGATAAAATTGCAAAATATAATTCTGTAATTGCACACCCTGTGATGTACAGTAGGGAAACCTGAAATTGCCAAAAAAATGATAGCAGTAGTCAGTAGTGTGAACGCGTTTGGTGTGGAACTTCTTCGGAATATTTACGGTAAAACACTAATGGACAAAGGCAATAATGAGTGTGTTTTAAAGGAATGTTGCACTGAAGAAATACTAGATTGCAAGGGCGAAAGAAATTTCTTGAAATATTGTGGGCATGTTGAGAGAATGGCTGAAGAACGTTTAACAAAAAAAGTGTGCTTAGGTACATCTTAAAAAATGGATAACGAAGGTTTGACGAGACAAGTGAGTTTAGGTTCATGTTCAGGGAATGACTGAAGAAAGTTTGATAAAGGAAGTGTATTTAGGTGCATATTGCCAAAAATTTCTGAATAACGTTTGACGAAACAACTGTTTCATCCATTATTTTGAAGAAATGGCTGAAAAAGGTTTGATGAAACAAGTGAGTTGCAGTTCATTTTTAGAAAATGGCTGAAAAGCTATTGAAAAAACTAGTGTGCTTAAATTCATGTTGAGAGAATAGCCGAAGATTGTTTTTGACAAAACAAATGTTTTTAGCTTCAAGTTGAGGGAATGGCTGAAGAACGTTTGACAAAACAAATGTTTTTAGGTTTATGTTAAGGGAATGAATGAAGAAGTTTGATGCAGAAAGTGCTTGTAGTGTCATGTTGAGAGAATAGCTGAAGAACGTTTGACAAAACAAGTGTTTTTAGGTTCATGTTAAAAAAAGGATGAAGAAGGTTTGACGAAGCAATTGAGTTTATGATCATGTTCAGGGAATAGCTGAAGAATGTTTGACAAAATAAATAGGTTTACGTTCATGTTAAAAAATGACTGAAGAAGGTTTGACGAAGCAAGTGACTTTAGGTTCATTTCCAGGGAATGGCTGAAGAGCATTTGATGAAGAAAGCGTATATAGGTGCATATTGAGAAAATGGCTGAAGAACGTTTGACGAAACAAGTGTTTTTAGGCTCATGTTGAGAGAATGGTTGAAGAACGTTTTCGACAATTCAAATCTTTTTAGGTTCATGTTGAGAGAATAGATGAAAAGCATTTGATAAAACAAGTGCGCTTGAGTTCATGTTGAGAGAATGGCCGAAGAACGTTTTTGACCATTCAAATATTTTTAGGTTCATGTTGAGGGAATGGCTGAAGAACGTTTGATGAAGGAAGTGTATTTGCGTTTATGTTGAGAGAATGGCTGAAGAACGTTTGACAAAATAAATGTTTTTAGGTTTATGTTAAGGGGATCACTGAAGAAGATTGATGCAGCAAGTGCTTGCAGTGTTATGTTGAGAGAATAGCTGAAGAACGTTTGACAAAACAATTGTTTTTAGGTTCGTGTTAAAAAAAGGATGAAGAAGGTTTGACAAAATAAATAGGTTTACTTTCATGTTAAAAAATGACTGAAGAAGGTTTGACGAAGCAAGTGACTTTAGGTTCATTTCCAGGGAATGGCTGAAGATCATTTGATGAAGAAAGTTTATATAGGTGCATATTGAGAAAATGGCTGAAGAACGTTTGACGAAACAAGTGTTTTTAGGCTCATGTTGAGAGAATGGTTGAAGAACGTTTTCGACAATTCAAATTTTTTTAGGTTCATGTTGAGAGGATAGATGAAAAGCATTTGATAAAACAAGTGCGCTTGAGTTCATGTTGAGAGAATGGCTGAAGAACGTTTTTGACCATTCAAATGTTTTTAGGTTCATGTTGAGGGAATAGCTGAAGAAAGTTTGATGAAACAAGTGCTTTCAGGTTCATGTTGAGAGAAGGGTCGAAGAACGTTTGTCAAAACAAATTTTCGTAGGTTCGTGTTGAGGAAATGGCTGAAGAACGTTCGAAGAAAGAAGTGTTTTTGTGCTCATGTTAAGAGAACAGCTGAAAAATATTTGACGAAGCAAATGTATTTATGTTCATAATTCGAAAGTGGCTGAGATAATGGCTCCGTAATAATGATGGTATATGGGCAGAAACACGCTGACTGATTAAAAGGTAATCATTTTAAAAGTCATGTATTTTCCATTTCATAGTAACCTCACATTAAGCAGCATCCTTTCAATCGATGTTTTGCATTTTAATGTCTAAATCGATACCAATCGGCAGATGTAAACTGCCAACATTTTCGAGAAATCAGCTTTCGCTATCCCCTCGGAAAGACCGTTTAGAACAGCGGGACAAAAGGGGTCAGAAAGTCAACGTACAGTAAATACATTGAGTAAAGAGAAAATTGCGTCGAGTGAGAGGCCCCTTCCCCTCTATCAAAGGCCCAGACAATGTACGCGCAAGGGGCCAGACGGTAGGATATCGTATTATAGCATGGATCGCACGCGTACGACATTTCTGGAGAGACCCGTTGCCATAGTTATTTATTGACTCCTCATTCGTTCTAACAGCGATAACTGTACTATGTGCTATTTTCTTTTTTCTGTCCTTTCCATTCAGGGGATACCTATAATCATTTTTCCGTCTAATTCGACAAAGGACCATATGCGTGTAAACAAAAATTGTCGACCAATCCCAGGTATGAGGTATTTGCTGCGTAAAAGCTGTACGCAATAAAATAGGACAATAGATTCAAATTGAAGATAAATTTTGTTACAGATAGGGGCTTGAGGCAATTACGCGTTTTCTGAAATTTTCTTTCGGATAAGGAATTTATCAATTTCCCATTTTTTTTGCTAATAAGATAACTTTATTTTTGAACTGGATTTTAGTATTTTGTTATATACAAGGAATATTCAGTTAGAACTTAATTACCGTGAATTTAAATAATTTTGTGTCAAGTTAGATGTTTGGAATACTTTAAAGGAAAACTTCCAAAGCGAATAAACTGCAATATAACTTACAGATTGAAATATTAAAAACGCTTTAATTTGTACATGAAGTCTATAGCAATTTTACAATTATCTATTCCTATTTCAGATCTATGTTTATCTATATTTGGAATAAAACGATTTTTAATGAACAGATTGAACAGCTTTCTAAATTTCATGCGTTTAGATTAAAATATAATAATGGCAGAAATTATTCACATACCTGATTTTTGAGCGATTGCTAAATTGCCCTAATTTTTATAATATTAACATGAAACTTTTTCTCTTAAAATACTGCGAAAAGTAATGAAATTCTGCATATTATAAGATCATTTTGAACGTGAGTTATCACTTTTATAAAAATACATCGTAAAAAAATAACATATTTTTGTAAAAAAAAAGTTTAACAGAGTGTTCAACAAAGTAGTTGAATCCTCAACCAAGTAGAAATATTTTCAGGAAACAAGATTAATCTTCTTCACAATCAGAAGAATTTTCAACAAGATAGTTGAGTTTTTAAACTACAATGTCGATTGTTTTAGAAAAAAAGTAGACTTTTGAACTGGAAAAGAAGAATTTTCAACAAAAAAGTTAACTTTCAATTCAGGGAGATGAATTTTAGATGAAATACTTCAATTTTCTACTAAGAAACATAAATATTCAAGTAAAAATGGAATCCTTAAGCATTTAGTTCAAAAAACTATTTTTTAACAAAAAAGAAAAGAATTTCCAACCGGTTAAATTCAACTAGAAAATATTATTTTTTAACAAAATAGTAGTTGAATTCTCAAACTAAATGATGGATTTACAAGAAAGATTAATTTTCTACACCAATTGATAAATTTTGAACAAAATTAATAAATATTCTAGCAAATAATTGAAGATAAGCTTATACAAAATTTCAAACAAAAATGGAATATCTACATTTACATATGAAAAAATAAATTTTAACCAAAAAAATCGAAATTTGAAGATAATATTAATTTTTTAAATTAATATAGTTAAATTTTGTAGTTAGTTGAATTTTCAACCAAAAATATTTATTTTTAATAAAAAAGGTTAAGTTTTTACCCACCTGTTCCATTTTCAAGCTGAATAGATCAATTTTCTACTGTTGAATTTTATTTTCAATTCGAAAACATATAAATTTTAAACAGAAAAGTTAATTTGTGACTAAGTAGCTGAATTTTTAACTAAAAAGATGAATCTTTAACCAACAAAATGCATTATGTAGGAGGTTATTTAACTTTAAATCGAGTCGTTGATTTTTTTAACGCAAATAATGATTTCTCCACGAAAAATGTAATAGTTAATAGTTTAATAAAAAATATTTTTATTTCAATTTAAAAAAAGACAGTTGAATTCACTAAAGAATACCAAATTAAAAAAAAACTTATATTGTTAACCATACAAAAAATAATAATTTCAATTTAAAATATCAATTTTTGATTGAAAAATTGCAGTGGGTACGTTTTCAGTGACAAATATTAATTCGTAATCAAAAAATGAGGAATATAAGAAAAAAAAATGAATTTTCAAGTAAAGAATTGAACAATCAACCAAGTAGTTCAATTTGTGATTTAAAACGATGACGTTTCAATAAAACAGTTGCAGAATGGTTAAATTTTATAATTAGGTTCTTATTGGGTTCTATTAATACAGTTCAAATTTAAGCAAACAATCTATAAAAAGGGAAAAATTCTTGAAAAGAGGAAGGAAGAAAAGATTTCTTTATAAAGCGAAAAAAGTGTTTATGGTCGGCCACAATGGTATACAATGATTGGCCACTTAAAGAATTTTTCCAGTTCAACTTTTGCAAAAAACATTATAGGCGTCCAACGAAATCTTAAAATACACAGCTGGATAATAAATCTTATTAGGTTTACAATAACTATAGAAAGTTGAGCGTTAAAATTAGTAGAAATTTTTATGCTTAAAGAAATTAAAAATAATTTCATAGACCACAATGATTGACCACGATAACATAGTGATTAGGATAGACCAATGATTGAATGATTGACCACTAAAATGTGGCGATACATAGGCATTTACCACATCAGGTTATATAGATTACTGATTTTGAAAGCAGCAATTAGTCTCTAGATCGTAACACGATTATCCGGGGACATAAATGGTTGTCACATGATTTTCACTCATTAATAGGAAGAGAAAGTGACAATCATATAGATAGTCTTTGAAAATGTTTAACAATTTAAATTAATTTTTGCAAAGACATTAGTAATAGGCTTTTCAGACATCGTGGTCAATTATTATTTTCCCGCTTTATTAACGATGAACATTATTGGACACTAGAGTGGCCCAAAAATGCATCGGAATTTTTTTCTCTCGAATTTTTATGAATACCGGCCGGAAACTTGTTCGACTCTACACAAAAATAAATCCATTTTTTCGTTGAAAAAAATTATATTTATAGGTGCTGCACGCTCCATGAAGTTTAACACGTATTTTCCATAAAAAAGACGCTTTTTTGCATTTTATTTAGGATCCTCAATATTAGCTGAATCGAGTTGAAACTCAACATTCTCTTTCACAATTATCCATAGAATTTGAATAAAATATCATTTTTAAATATTACCCCCATAAATCTTATTTTATGGGGTCCAAAAAACCCTATAAGTGAAAAAATTGGATATGTGAGATTTTGGCGCTAATTGTAATTTTGTGGTGGGTTTTTAAAAAGAAAATTGGTTGTCGTACATAAATTACCATCTCATACTATCACTATCTCATATATCTCATACATTAATTATTCAAACAATTTTTTAGCAATTTTCTCATAGAATAGAGTCAGAAAGTTTATTATTTTATTTTTAATTTTGACTTTTTGTCCAATTATTAATTATTGGGAGGTAATAGTGCAATCATTTAAACAAGAATGATTGTTTAACAATTTATTATTATTTTTAATAATATTCTCTTAGAATAATGCTATAAAATTGCAATTAAAAAAATCACTCTTTTCTAATTTTCAAGTAAAGTGAATTAAATGATTAATAAGAGTAAAAAAAAATTGCTTAAACAAATTATTATCTAAATTTTTTTCCGCTTCGCAATAAAATTTTTTTGTAATTAAAAAAAAACTGTTGTAAGTGATTTAAAGACCTTGTCCTTCCACCTGCTCCTTATTTATTCCATTTTTTGTTTTTGTCTCTTGAGTAAGCTAGATTTTTTGTTTAAATTAATTTTTTTTAACATTAAGAAAAAAATGAAAATAATTCACTCAAAACAATAATATTATTTGAAAAATAATTTTTGTCGAGATTGACTTATTATCTATTTATAACTAAAAAGGCGAAGCAAAGTTAAAGATTTCAGAATAAAACCGCAACTTTCTATCACTTATCACAAATAAGATATTTATAGACAATATTGAATTGTTTACACAACTTATTTGTTCAGTTTTATGAAGTTATTACCTTATAAGTAAAAATAGGACAGAAATGTAAAAAATGTTAGGAAAGAAAGAACTATTAGGCATTGATGTGGATGAAGATAGTCATAAACAACAATAATTTGTTTACATTTTTTAAAATAAATCTAATTAATTAATTAGTCACTCCTTATGTAAAATAGACAAATATGAATTAATTATTACTTTACTCTAATTGAAAAATGGAAAAAAAGCCAGAAATTTCAGAAAAAACCCGCATCTCTCTAGCATTACACAAATAAAATATTAATAATAATAATAACAAATTGTTTAAACAGTTAATTTTTTAAATCTTATCAATTATTCAACTCATTTGAATTAAAAATTGGACAAAAAGTAAATTTGTTTTAAAAACTGCAATTTTCTAGCATTATTATGAGATAATATCATTAACAATAATAATAAATTGTTCAAACAATCATTATTGTTCATATGATTGATCTAACACCTCCCTATAATCGAAAATTGGAAAAAAGTGGAATTTTTTTGAATAAACGGCGACTATCTAACTCTATTCTATGATAAAATTGATAAAAACAATAATAAATTTGTTTAAACAATTTATGTAAAAATCTAATCATCATTATAAAGTGGCATTTTATGTACAATCAACAATTTGCATTGAAAAAACGCCAAAAAATATTATAATCAGCGCCAAAATCTCGCAAAACCCATTTTTTAATTTATGTGGTTTTTTGGAACACTATAAAATAGGCTTAAAGGGGTGTTATTTGACACGTGACATTCTATTTAAATTTTATGTCTAATTTTAAAGAGAAGTTTTGAGTTTCAACTTGATTTAGATAATATTGAGGATTCTAAATAAAATGTACAAGAATGTATTTCTTTCTTATGGGAAATACGTGCTAAACTTCATGGGACTTATCATTTTTTTCAACAACAACAAAACTGGATTTATTTTCGTGTGCATTCGAAAAATTTCCGGCCGGTATTCTTAAAAAATTCGAGAAAAGAAATCGAGGACCACCTTTTTGGCCATAATATAAAATAATTTTTAATTTAAAACACATTTAAATAAGGTGGCCAATCATGGGGTGTGGTTAAACATTGTACCAATTACCCTATATAAAAATCGTTAGAAATTGGCTGTCTTGTCGGATAGACGACGTTGCGTCGCCGCGGAAGCAGCACAGCGACGCGAGAGTCACTCGTTAACCTTATCTCTACGACAATTCTAGTGGATTGTCGAGGTAACTTTTGTTGGAAGATAAGCGCAAAAAGAAAACTTCTAGCTTGTTCGAAAATGCGAGAAAGAAGGCTGCAGATGAGAAAAACGAGGAAAAGAGTGTATAGAACAAGGAATGTTTCCGCGGAAAACTGTAACGCTTCTACGTTTCTGCACAACGAATTATTCCCGCGAGGAATCCGTTAATGGCGACAAACAAACGAAATCTATATCTCCTTTTGCTCAGAAAAAGGCATCAACTATCGCATATTCTCTTAAGAATCTTCTTTAGATAAACCTCAACTACTTTCTTTTAACGAGACACTTTTACACTACCGCTTGCTTCATTCAGGGTAATCAGTACAATCCAGATTCTCGGAACTATTTTGTCTCTCTCCAGTTTTTTCTCTTTCTTGTTTCTCTCTCTGTTTTGTGACGCTTGAGTGAGCACAGCATACCCTTCCGCAGCTCCTCTCACCAATCTCCATCGCGTGGCGTCAATTGTCGGAAACGTTAAATGGAGGATCACTAAATCCAGGTTTGACTGTATATTTATATATAAGAATACTCTGAAGTTTAACTACTAATAAATAGTGTAAGTAGATATAATTATTTTCAGTTTTTCATTCGAATACTTATTGTAAATCATGAACAAAACAGTTTTTGGCTCCAGCCAATTACACTATTAAAACCTGGATTCCCGTTAACTGGATTTATACGTTCGTATAATTACTCACCTCGTTAATAACGTGATATGAGGAACCGCGGGGCCGATAAAGAGGTATTGCTCACACAGGCGTGAGAAAAAGCATGAGGGCCGCACACTCAACGCATTAGTTGCAGAAAGTTGCGTCATGCGTTCATATACAACAGAAATTATTCATGCGATCCTGCCTGTTTCTATTCCAGCACATTTCAGTAGCCATTCATACAGTCATTGGCCTGTGATAATCACAGTGTCATCATGGCCAATCATTGATTTTTTGACATTACCTTTAATTTCTCTAAGTAAAAATTGTCTGCTGATTTTAACGCAGAAAGTAATATGGTCACTTGAATATTTATCAAATTTATTATATATCTGTGCATTTTGGAATTTCTTTCTACAACTTGGGGTAATTGCTAGAGAGATTGATCAGCCACCTGGGTCGGAGCAGTGTTGCGGAACGAACGTGTTATTTCCATAAATGACACGAGAATTCTGGATCAATCTGAAAATACTCTATCCCTTCTACACACTACTCCTTTTCCCCATCGGGTGAGTCACGCCTACCCCGAAAGGGAAGGCTTTGTGGTGTAATAATAATAATAATATAATGCCTTTTATTAATTGTTAAACTAGCAAAATTTGTCAATTGGTCAATCACTGTTGTGTCGTTTATATTTGAGGCGATTGAAAAACTGCATAACGAAATAAATTTCATTTTCAACAAACCAGTTATACCTAGAACCAAAAAAGACTGATTGTCTATCAAAAGAGATGAAATAAAGATGAATTTTAAAGCAAATAGCTAATTTTTCAATAGAAACATTAATTTCAGAGCAAACAGTTGCATTTACAACACAAACTTTGCGATATCAAGCAAACACGACGAAATTTTAACTAAATAATGGAATATTCAACAAAACGATCAAATAAAACAAAATTCGTTTTTCATCGATGAAATTACGGCTTTTGAATTACTTAAGTTAAAACCATAATAATTAAGTTGAATTTATAACCAAATAGTTAATTTAAAAAAATATTCCAATTTTTAAAAACAAAAGATTTTACATGAATAAACAAAACTTCCAACCAAATTCAATTTCTAAGTCTACAAAAAAGCGTATTTTTTAAAATACAATTGAATTTTTAATTCAGAAGGACGAATTTTCCATCCAAAAAGATAAATGTTAAGAAAAACTTAAATTGTCAAGAAAAGAATCGAATTTTCAACAAAATAGTTCAATTTTTAACCAAATTTTAGCCAGAAAAGCTTTTTCAGTCAGAACAAAAAAATTTCCATCAAACATTTCAATTTTTAAACTATAGTTTGACTATATGTAGTTTAATTATAGTTTAAAAATTTAAACATTTAGTGGCATTTTTTTACAAAAAAGACAAAACTTTAAAAACAGTTGAATTTTCAACAACAAAAAATTGATATTTCAACCCAAAAGTTAATTCTTAAACAAAATGTTTGAATTTCGAACAATAGTTGAATTAGCAGTTAAAAATTTTAAGTGTCAACTCATAGATAACGAATTTTTAACAACACAGTTAAATCTTCAACTGCAATTAAATAAATTTGGAACAATTTATATTAACTTTTAAACAAAAATACTTGACAAATATTCATATTAGACCAGTAGACAAGAAAGAATTACCATAAAATTATTTACGGCCTTATTTGGTCAGCACCATAACATCAAAAATATACGAAAAATTTAGATGGTTAATTTTATCTAAAAACTTTCAATTTTCAGCAAAAAATGGATAAGTTAGACTTTTACTTAGGAAAATTAATTTTTAATTTACTTGAAAGGAAACGATAAATTCTGAACCAAAAAATATAATAGCATACTTTTCTCTTCAAAAGAATGAACTGACAATTCTTTTTCATCTTTTATCAGAATGCAGAACGAGCGACGCTCGATTTTGATTTCACTATTGGTTCTGGCAGCGGTTCCAACTTTCCGATTGGTTTTAATTAAAAGCTGCGACACACCACTACTTGGTACAGATTTCTCATCTGTTTCGATACATCGATTAGTTGCAGTTTTATTGCCGGATGCTCTGTAATTGTTAGGAAAAATAAAATAAATATGGTATTTTCTGATTGGCTGAATTGCTGAGTGGTCCACTCATTTAAAGATTTTACGGAAAACAATTACCAGCATGAGTAGTTTCAAGCAAAACTCGCAGCTTAAAATTATTGGAATAGCCTACCAAACGAGACAAAATCTCAATTAAAATTTATATCATTATATTAAGTTCCAAAATGTAACCGTGTTTAAATGTATTGTATTATCATTTTCATAATTAATAAAATTTACAAAGAAACAAAACATTTTTTGTAATATATACATTATAACAATTTAAAAATCTTGTTTATAATTTTAAAAAATCTCAATTGCAGACATCACACTCCTTTCCATATTCCTCTCTCTAGGTGAATGTTACTAAACACGATTTAGTTATAATTTCAACTATTTGAATGAAAATCAATTTTTTGTTAGAAAGATCAAATTTTCTATAGAAATTTTTTAATTTTTTTTTTTATTTGGAAATTCAACAACTTGGTTTAAATTTTATTTTTTTTATTATTAAACACTGATTTTTTGCTTGAAAGTTGATAATTACAGCTAAAAATTTATCATTGGTTTACAGTTGAACTAATTTCTTAAAAATTCGTTGTTTCTTTGATTGATAATTAATTTTTTCAAATGACAATTTAACTGTTTTATTTTTGTTAGAAAATTGATCTTTTGTGTTTAAAATTCCACTAAGTAGTTGGAAATTTATTTACTGTTTGAAAATTTCACTATTTTTGTAGAAAATTCGACTATTTGGTTGAAAAATGATGTTATTTTTTTAGAATATTTATTTATTTGGTGGAGAATTCGTTAATTTTGTTAAAAATTTAACTTTTGACAGATGAATAATCTTTTTGGTTATAGATAATTAATTTCTTTTTAACTCAAAAAGTGACTATTTCAGTTTTGGTTGAAAACTCATTTTTAAATGATAATTTTTTGTTGTTAAAAATTTAACCATTTTGTTGCGAATATACACTTGTCTTTGTTAGAAATTCGTCTTTTTTATACAAAAGAATTAATCTTTTTTTGTTAATAATTCAAATATCTGGTTAAAGATTCATCTACTTGCTTGAAAATTCGTTTTTCATTGGTTTAAAAATTAATGCTTTCATTTGAAATTTCAAAAAAATTGAAATTCTTCATTTTGGCGAAAAATCATTCCTTTTCACTGAAAATTTAATTGTTTGGTTTAAAGCCACTATTGTTTTAGAAAATTTAACTATTTGGTTGAGAGTTCGTGTATGTTGATGAAAATTCGTAATTTTTATAGAAAATTAATCTTCTTGGTTGGTAACTCGACATTCTAAATAAAAATTTAACTTCTTGTTGTTATTTCTTTGAAGAATAATTTTTTTTTATTGAAAATTTTACTATTCCCTTTTTTGTAGAAAAATTGATAATTTAAGTTGAAAATTCAACTTGTTTTGTGAAAATTCATATATTTTGTTAAAAATTCGTCTTTTTTCAGAAAATTATACTTCGTGGTTAAATTAAATATTTCTGGTTGAAAATTCAACTATTTATTAAAATTTTAACTATTTGCTTGAAGATTCATCTTTCCAGCTTTTAGGCGGAAAGTTATTTTTTTAGTCGAAAGTGCAACTAGTTGGTTAAAGATTGATCTACTTTGTTGAAAAATTCACTATTTTTATTGAAAACTCAACTATTTGGTTCAAATTTAATCTTTTTCGTACAAAATTCAATTATTTTTTTGAGACTTCATGTATTTTGATCAAAATTCGTCTTTTCTGCCGAAAATTAATCTTTGTGGTTGAAAACACATTTTTGTAGTTGAAAATTCAACTTTTTCTTTTGTTTGTTAAATATTAATTTTTTTAATTTAAACTTTGACTACATATTTGGTAGAAAATTGATCATTTCAGTCGAAAACTAAACTAGTTGGTTGGAAATTCATCTACTTTGTTGATATTTCTATTATTTTGATAGAAAACTTGACTATTTGGTTGAAAATTCATGTATTTTGTATTTTTCTGCAGTAAAATTGATATATTTGTAAAAAATGCAACTATTTGGTTAAATATTCATCTCCTTGGTTGAAAATTTAAATATTTCTTTGAAAACTTGTTCTTCTTTGTTGTTGAAAATTAATTTTGTAAATGATTAATTTAAATACTTCATTTTTGTTATAAATTTATCTCTTTTAGATAAAAAATTAACTATTCGATTCAAAAATTTAAGTAATTTGTCGAAAATTAGTCTTTGTGGTAAAAAATTAATCTTCTTAGTTTCAAATTCAACTTGTCATTTAAAAATGCGTCTGTTTTTGTTGAAAATGCAATATCTTATTATTCGTAATTTGAAGCGTTTCATATTGAATTTAACAATGTATCTACATTCATTTTACTAAAAAGAATTTTCCCCTATTTTCGTAAAAAAGCACCCTATTTTCCCTGGTTTGAGAACATTTTTAGGTTCTGAATTCTTCAATTTTCAAATTCAGCCATTTTGAAAAAAAAAATTATAAAACAGGGATTTCATTTCTTCAGTATAATTATTATCGAAGACTTCCGGCAAATAGTGAATCCAGCTATAAACCGGAAAGACAGGATGCTTCGTAGTTGAAGCAGCATCCGTTTATTTTTATGCCTTTTCTAGATTTCCATCAAACTGTTAAAGTCATTATGTTATTAGAAATTGAAAAAGTTGGCACACCTGTATCTTTAATTATGATTTTACCATAAATAGGTTAAAATTATTCTTAGCTTGGAGAAACGTAATTGCACTGAATGAATACATAATTAATTTACTATTAATTGTCTCTGTGTAACCAAAAAATAATATAAAATGGTTAGACTTATAATTATTCTCTATGCATATATACATAATTTAATAATATAATAACATAATATATTTGTTTATGATAAGGTTTTATTGATATAATTGGACCGTTTTAAAATCTAGTTGATCCCGTGTAGAAATTGCCCAGTTTGAGCAGAAGAAGGTTTCTGGTCAGAATCTGACCGGGTCAAACCGGGTTACTATTTTGTCAAATTGCCCGGCCGGGATTTGACCAAGTTCTCACCGGGACCCAGTCGGGCCAAAAATGGTGCATAATAGAAGTTCCATAACCTTAAAAACATCTTAAGAAATATCAACAAACAACTGCCGTAAGTGGGTCGTTTGTAAATATCTGACAGGCGAAAGACCAATTTTTTGTGTTTTAGGTGTTTTTTTATCAATTATGAAAGAAAAATTATACTAATTTTA
>NC_046664.1:55907975-55910798 GCF_010883055.1 Belonocnema kinseyi
TTATTTATAAAGGTAAGTGAATTATTTTGTTATTAAGTAAGCATTATTAATATTCTTGAACGTTAATGTTAAATCAATTTTCTAAACCGGTTTCATAGGTTACGATGTCACGTGAAACCCCTGAAATTTATTTTATCTCTTGTAAAAAAACTTATACAAACTTAGTTACGCTTAGGACAAATTTGTTATGCAATTTAACTTTAATTTCTTACAGAAACTTAAGAATCATAACCTATATTTTAGTACTTACATTGAATCAATGTTTGTAGTTAATATATTTATTATTATGAATGTAGTTCCTAAATTGAAATTCCAACATCTTTTTACAGGTGGAAATAAGTGCTGACAAAGATTCTTACCTCTACCATTTGGTAGAATATGTTTGCTGTGGTAAAAAGGCTCCAGTGAAATGCGATCGAGGAGCCCAGTCAAAAACCGATCGGATTCCGACCAGGTTACCCTGTTTGTATCCGGAATCCGATCGGGTAAGCCGCCCGGGAGCCGACTGGGTATACCCGGCCGGGATCCGACCAGCGCAGCGTGACGAAACCAACCAGAATCCGACCGGGCAGCCTGACCAGATTCCGGATACAAGCAGGGCAACCCTGCCGGAATCCGGCCCGAACCCGGGCATAATTTCTACACGGGATATGAAGAACAAGATACTATCATTTTTGTATTGCGAAGAATGAAAAGTTGAAAGAATGGTAATGATTTTTATATTCAAATTTAAAATCTCGAGAACCGTAAATTCTAGTTTCGCAATATTCGTATATTTTGTTTCGCGCCTAAAGCACTATCAATGATAAGAATAATAGCTTGAATTATATTTTATATTTAAGATTTCATAACTTTTAAAAATCAATTTATTTTTAATCAAAGTGTTCTAGAAACTTCAAATTCTTTATTTGAAAGAGATTACCAGTATTAAAATTAAACAATTACAAATATTCAAAATTGAGAAATTTTAAATAGAAAGTATATCAATCTAACTGTGAATACTATACCTGATGATTCCACTTCGTTTTTGTTTTATAATTATATGGGGCTGATTTGATGAATACTTTCCTTCTTTTCTATAATTATTATTCTATTAATTAGCATATATATTTCCTTTCTCCTACAGGATGCAAAAACGATTTTTTTATTTATTGAAAATTATTTTTATTTTTGCACAAACTTTTACTTATATTAATAAAACCATTATCCAGTATAAAAAATCGATTTATTAAGTATTATGTAAATCACCATAACTTCCTCAATTTTTAGTAAAATTTTTGCATTAACTTTATATTTTTTAAATACTATAAATATTATAGTATTCGTCTCAATTCAAGAAAGTAATTATTTTTTGCATTAACTTCGAATTATTTGAATAAAAAGAGTTTTACTATAAAAAAAGAAAAAGAAAACAATTTCAAAACATACATTTTTCAAATTGAGAAAAGTTTATTTTAACCCAAATAGTTTAAATCAAAAGACGAATTTTTGAGAAGACACTTAAATATTTATGAGAGAAACATGACTCTTTTATCATAAGAGATTAATTTTTTTAGGAATTTTTAATCCAAAGGAAAAAAATTCAACAAACAAGTTGCATTTGCGAGATAAAATATGACTTTTTTCAAAATACTTGAGTTTTCAACCAAATAATTGGATTTTCAGCAAAATCGTTGAATTTTTTATGAAATAGTAAAATTTTTAATATTCAAAGATGAATTTCCATACAAAAAGATTAATTTCTTAACAAAATATGTATATCAATTTTCAATAAAGTCCTTGAATTTTAAACTAAAAAAGATAAGTTTTTAACCAAAAATTCAACAGTTGAATTTGCAGCTAAAAAAGAAATTTACACCAGAAAAGCGAATTAGTATATTCAGTTGATTTCAACGAAAAAGACGAATTTTTGACAAAATAGTTAATTTTTCAAATTAAAAATACAATTTTTTAAAATACACTTCATTGTTAAACTTTTAAAGATAAATTTGCAAATCAAAAGTGAATTTTCAGTTAAAAAAATGAATTTTCAAGGAAATAGTTGAAATTTGATTTTAAAAAGATAAATTTTTAATCAGAAATGGAGTCATTAACCAAAGTGATGCATTTCTAGTGAACAAGATTAATTTTCTAGCCAAATATACGAATTTTCTATCAAATAGTTAAACTTTCAGCATACAAAGGAAAAAATTTGAAACAAAAGATGGAATGGCTACATTTTTAGGTAAAAACCTTAAATTTCATCCTTAAACAAAATAAACTTCTAACAGAATAATTAAGTTTTCAATTAAATAGTTCAATTTTTAGCCAAAAATACGACTCAACCAAAAATGGGAAATTTCAACAAAAAGTTAATTTTCAGTCAAACGTTTACATTTTCTACCAAATTATAAATTCTAAATTTATGATCAAATTGTTGATTTTTCAAATAAAATGATGAATCTTCAAACAAAAAATTTGATTGGTTACAAAGTAGTTCAAGTTTAAACCAAATAGTTGATAGTTGATTTTGTGACTGGAAAATAAATTATTAGTCAAACATGTAATAATTACTATTTTAAAAAAAGAATTCAATTTTAAATAAAAAACATTTGAATTTAATCAAAACGTTCAATAAATTTTCAAACATGAAAATTCATTTTCTACCAAAAAATGTGAATTTTCAACCAGTAAATTATTTATAAATTATACTTATATTTTATTTGTGATATTGATTTTATTATTCATATTTATATTTATTTATATTTATTTATAAAATATTATTACCATTATAAGGTAATTATTGCATCCTGATGTCTTCCGAATATACCTAATCTCTTTCGG
>NC_046664.1:55910898-55918994 GCF_010883055.1 Belonocnema kinseyi
AGATCAGAGGCTCCTATTATTTTTATGTTTTCCGCATGACGCAAGTTCCTTGAATTAGACCCTCGATTGGACCCCGGGTGGGCTTTTGTCAATGTGTGGCTCTACCTGCGGCATCAGAAGTTACAAAAAGAAGGAGTCAAATGGTACCAGCAATAAAAACCAATAGTCCATAAATTTTGTAATGAACTGCAGTCTCTAAATATGTCTTATAAACATTATTTACGTCCTTTCCCTATTCACATTTTATCAAAACGATCATGTAGTCTAAAACTCTAAAAATAAATGTATGCTACTGTAGAAAATATTTGTTTGGTCGAAAAAAAGTTTGGTTCCCCCATCAAAATTTTGTTGTTGCTATGAAAACAAGAAAACTGTTTGGTTGAGCTAACTGAATTATCGTTGGATCGTTTGGGTGATCCAATCTGAAATTTGGGTACGCCCAAGAAAATTTGGTACTGGTATTTTCTTCGATGTAATAAAGTATTTTACTTATGGGACAAAACAATCTAATAAGAAACATTGTTTTATTCAGTAAAATGCGTTGATTAAAAAAAATAAATATTTCTTTACTATTAGATTTCATCAGCATTAACCATGGTTATAAACTTCAGACTTCTCACTCGTTCCTCAATTCTCGTTTTTTCCTATTTTTAAATAAATTTTTTTTCTTTCCGTGGTCTTAAATGAAATTTCCCTATATTTTTGGTTCCAAATTAATCTTCTTTGGTCGAAGATTGTGTTATTTGTGTGAAAATTTAATTAATTAATTAATATTTTTGATTGTAAGTATTAGATCTTTTTCAGTTGAAATATTGTTTAGTTGATGATTCAACTATTTTATTGCAAATTCGTCTTTTTCATTTAATTCGTATGGTTTTTAATTTAAAATCAACATGTTTTTGTGTTAAATTATTCATTATTGTACTTCAAAGTTAAACTGTTTATTTGTGACTTAACTTATTTTTAATTCGTCCTTCTTTGTTGATTTAAACCTATTGAATATTTTTGTCTTGTTCAAAAGTAATTTTATCTTTGAAAATTTAACTATTTCGTTTATAATTCATCAGTAAGCAGAAATATAATCTTGTTGGTTAGAAATTCAGATATTTGCTTAAAAATGCAAATATTTTGTTGAAAGTTTAATATTATTTCGTTGAACTCGAAACTATTTTGTTAGTCATCTTTTTTCGTTGACTTTAAATTATTTTTGTTTGAATATTCGACCATTGTACTATTTGGGTGAAAATTTAATTCGTTTATAAAACTTTATACTATTTTGTTGAAAAATTCATGTTTAAATATTGTGTTGAAAATTCATCTACTTTGTTCAAAACTTTAAATTTTCGGTTGCCAATACAATCGTTTAGTTGAAAATTTATTTTATTTTATTAAAAAAAACAACCTTTTGGTTTGTAAAATCATCTGTTTTGTTATAAAATCTTTTTTGGTTGAGAATTAGGCTATTTTGTCGACTACTTGTCTATTTTACCTAAAAGTTTAATTTTTGATTTGCCAATGCAACAGCTTTGTTTGAAATCAATTATATTTTGTTAAAAATTCGTCTTTTTGTGTTGAAAGTTCATCTCTTGATTAAAAAAATTATTTCGGTTGAAAATTGTTCTATTTTGTTTAAGAGATTGATTTTTTCAAATTAATAAATACACAAATAATTATAAAAAATAAAAAATAAAATAAATAAAAAATAAGAATAAATAATTTGTGAGATTAATTAATTTATAATTTTGTTCGATTTGATAGATTATTTTTTGTTTGTAAATGAAACGATCTTGTTTTAATCTTATTTTATCTTGTTGAAAAATCGTCTTTTTGAGTAAAAAATTTATCAGTTTTCATAGGAAATCTTTTTTGGTGCAACTATTTTGTTGAAAATGCAATACATTTCCCACTTGCAATGTTAGGAATTTAAAGTGTTTTTATATTGGTTTTAATATGATATACACAATAATTTGATTTAAAAGAATTTATCCCCCTATTATATTCCTCTATTTTCTTGAATTATCACTCTATTTACTCTGTATTAGGAGCCAGTATTTTGGACTGGGAAGTTTAAAGACAAACGTTTTATTTGAGCCAAAAAAATTGTTTTGTTACACCAAATACTTTTACAGTAATCACAACCAAATTGTTTTAAATCTAAGAAAAACTTCTCAAAACAGTGATTTGGCTAACGTAAATTTTCCCTGCTTAGTGTGTCAATAATACAATTTCACCTTTTTAAAAAAAGTGACCACTCAAAATCTTAAAAGAGAGTTTAATGCAATTTCCTGCAAAACTCAAGGAGCTTACCCTATCAGAAGAATTTCAAAGATGCTTCAAAAATATTTATAATTATTCCCGCTATATTTCGCTTGCATGAAATATAGCGAAAGACTCTCGATTTCTCTGAAAATTGACTGGCATACTTCATTTCCTTTCTTTGATCCAATATTTTAACGAGAAAGTGGATATGAAAAAGTGGGTCGCATGAATATAGAAGAGTGGTGCAGTAACGCAATTTTGTGAATAATCACATAAATCGAATGACTGGCTGTGTTTAATTTTGAATGCATGCATTTTCATACTATAGATATAGCTAAGTAATGTGTTATTCAAACAATTCCTTTGGTGAACGTAATGCTTATACTGGCAGCGTATCGTCACACTCATGCAACTTCACGTGCATTCCATCATCTATGCAACATTGCAACGGTACAGCGATGCCAAGACGGCCCCTTAATGACATAGTAGAAGATAAAGGCCACTGGAGATGAGCTTGCGTAAGATGTAAAACAGCAAAATGAAAGGTGCATGCGGAATAGTCTATGTCTATACTATAGAAATAAGCATCAGCCATATAACAGTCTATGAATAACAATATGTTAACAAGATTTTTAAATCTTCCTCCATTTTCTAGGAATCTTAAATAATAAATTATAATTATATATATAATTATAAAACTAGGAAGCCTCCACATACACTGCAGTCTCAAAAAAAAGTTTCCGTTACAGAGGGCAAGGCGGTCCAAGGGGCATTTTCAGTCTGTGGCAAAAATGTCGCAGGACATTCGCTTAAGTTCGTATTTGGTCACTTAGTGTTCAGGTAATGCCCGTTTCGAAGAAGTCGAAAGGAAACAAGAGGAAGCGTTTATCATTCAAAGAAAAAAATAAGCTTTTAGACTAAGTGAAATCAGGTGCTTTTAAACAGTCTATTTTGAAAAAATATGGTATGCGTGAGAGCATGCACAAGGTGATAAGAGCTCGCAAATTTCTTGTAAGAAACAAAGTTGAAAGTTGTCAATTTGTAAAAAAGGAATGGAAAACTTCGATTCTCATTTCAGCTAAATATTAAGTTTACCTTTGTTTCAGACAAATGGAATGCATATCATGCATAAAGTAGAAAAGTTTGTTTTGAGATTATGTTTGGGGTATTAAATCTCTTTCGAAGATAATGTTTATTGAGGCTAAGACCCATACTATAAATGTACTTGCCCTAAATTATAAAGAAAGTAAATTAGTTGAAAAAATTATCAAAAGTAATTATACAGGCAATTAATTAATTCATTAGAAATGGGAACCCTATTTTTGTCAAAGGCAATCGAAAGAGCGGGAAATTTTACGTCCAAGCATGTACTTAGTGTTGAGTCAAGGATGACCTTGAACTTCAACTGAAGGTCTTTAGGCTTGACCCAGGTATGGGTCAAGTCCAATCTGTACTGATTCGGCTTACAAAGAAGGTCGAGGTCATTCTTGGAGGTCTAGCTCAAGGTCAAATTCAAGATTACTATTGTTTTACTCGTTAAAAGTCACTCCAAGAATGACCTCGACCTTTTTCGTAAACACCTAAGCCCAAGCAGTACAGATTGGACCCGACCCCTACCTGGGTCAAGTCTAAAAACCTTCAGCTGAAGTTCAAGGTAATCCTTGACGCATGACATGAGTACATGTTTGGTCGTAGAACATCCAGCTTTTTCGGTTGCCATTGTCAAAAATATGGGTTCCCATTTAAAAAAAAACCAAGTTGACTTTCAAATAAACTTGAAGGTCAAGCTCAAGGCCAAATTCAAGGTCAAATTCAAGGTCACTACTGTATTCCTCGTTAAAAGTTACTCCAAAAAGGACCTTAACATTTATGAAAAAATATTTTACCTGAAAAATTATTTAGGTATTTCGTTACGTTTTTGGACACCCTGCATAATTATATATTATAATTATAACATATAATCATATAATATATTATATATAACTGACGAAAATTATCTACATATTCATTTGGTTGGGTAGAAAATAAATACTTCTAAAATGCAAAATCACACATGTAGAAAATAATTCTCTTAAATATCAAATTTATGATTTGGAAAGCTGCCATAAATCTAATTTCGACTGTGAGCTGATGTAGATTTCTTGTGATCTAAAAAGGTTCATTCAAACATTTTCACGTTCATTATGACATGATAAAACCAAAATGGCAAACAATTTTTTTTAAGATGAAACTCCAACAGAAATGATTCACACGGCCCTGATTGTTTATGGATTAATGAGTCCCGAGATAGTAAGAAGGAGATAAAGGGTATTCTCGAAACGGCTTCTAAAGCGGGACTGAAGTGTATTTTAAATGATTTAAAAAATTCTCAATAGGGTATTTTTATTAATTTTTCAGGATTAGAAGTAAAAATATAACAAATAAAGTTAAAATTGCAGTATATGATTCTGTATAGAGTCCAGCTTCTCAATAGTGCCACGATCGGGCTTGTAGGGGAATAACAACTTTTCTCGAAATGAGATTCCCCCACCACTGTCACGCTCCCGAGCGTGCATGAATTTCGGAAGCTCTTTCTTAATAGTGTCGCGCTGACATTAATGTCTTGTTCAGAAATAAAAGTGTAAATTTCTATAAGGGATCGTCCATAAACTACCTTACCACTTTAGGTGGGAGGGGGAGTGTCCCACAAAACCTACAGTTTGAAATCGGAAGGGGGGTTCCCCACTTGGGTCCATTAATAGCCAAGGTCTTTGTTTCAGGCGTCGTTCAATCTAGTGACACTCTTTTTATTAACTATTTTCCGCCATACTTTCCTGTCCTGGCATACTTCTCTAGCTTCTTTTATGTCCATGCATTTTTTCATGCAGGCTCTCGTGTTTCTGTGACTTCTTATGTCTCTTCTAAGTAGGGTCTCATTCACACATTCTAACCATTCTTTCTGCGGTCTACCTCTGGGCACGTTGCCATTTACTTTACCTTGATACACTTGTTTCGTTAGTCGTTTATTTGGCATTCTCTCAACATGTCCGAACCATCTTAACCGATTTCTTTCCCGTGTGTCTACTAGCGTCTCTTCTGCACCACATTATTTTAGAATTATCTCGTTACTTACTTTGTCCATTAGGGATTTCCCGCTTGATTTTTCTAAAAGTACATATGTAATCATTTTCGTACTTTTCTAGATAATAAATTATGTTATTGGTACAAAATTAATGTTTTTGTCTAAAAATTTAGGTTTTTAGTTGAAACTTCAACTTTTTGGTTGAGAATACTTGAATTTTATAAAAAAATCGTTTTTTCTTCGGTTAAAAAATGAACAAATAGGTTTTAAAGTTTAGAAGTAAATTAATCTGTTGGTTTCAAATTTTATCTTTTCGAGTTGAAACTTCATCTTTTTGATTCAGGATTCTTGAATTGCGCTTGGCAACTCGTTGAAAGTACACAATGAAAGTTAAATAAGTATTAAAAAATTATGTTTTTTATCAATATATTATATTTTACTTCAAAAAGATTTAAAACAATAATGGCAGACATTCCTTAAAGAAACCTTAAAATAAGAAAAAACTGCGCTTATTAACGACATCTTTGATAGTGTATTCAGCTTTGTTTCTCCAAAAAATGTAAACAAAGCTATGCTTGTGACACCTTATAATGCAACAATGTATACAAAATGTAAACGAAGTTGTGATTTTTTCATTGATCTTTGAATAGTGCACAAACAAAAAAAATAATAAATAAAAAATTGTCAAGCCTACGGCGCGCGAATGTTGGTTCTCGCGCTTCGCGCTCGACTTTTCTGCACAGACTATTTAAAACTAAAGGTAAAAGTATCGACAACAGTAATTTAATGATTGTCAATTCTCTTTTGCTAAAGCTCCTGTGGTTTTAACGAACACATTCTTATCACGTACCTCGTGCTTCGCACTCGAGTTTATCCCTGAAATTTTAAATTATTCCCATAAATGTATATTATTATAAATCGTAACTTGCACTGGTATTAAAACAGACGAAATTTCATGGTTCCGTTTGAAAAAATTTGATAATATTTTGTGCTATTTATTTAGAATTCACCCTAAAATATTATTAGTTTATTCTAAATTTTTTACATTCTTCTAAATTTACTCAATTCTATTCACTCGATAAAGTTTTTTAAAGTTTTTATTTCATTCATCTTGAAGTGTTTAAAAATCACCCTAAATTTGTAGGCATTTGATCAAATTCTTTTAAAGTTTCTTTAATTTTTCCCTAATTAATTTCAAACTCATTTTTGAATTTATTGAATTAAGATTGTACAAAAGGTAGAACTGATTTATTTTGAAAGTGGTTAGTTTAAATAAGTTTGTTTTGGAAATGTTATATTAAAATTTTTTTAATCTTATTGAAAATTATACATTTAATTATTTTTAAAAATATTATATTTGTTTTAAAAGATATTATCATAAAACTATTCAGCTTCTACGTTTTTAATTTTTTAAAGAATGGTTGCGTATAAAATTCCTTCATTCAGAAAGTGCGTTTTAAATGCTTTGAATAATAATGTTTGTTTATTTCTCATGTTTTGAATTTGATACGCCCTTATGAATATTTTAATTTGTCTTTTGCCGTTTCTCCAAACAGTCAATTTCATTATTTATAATGTTATTTTTTACAATTAAAACGAAAACCACGCATTTTATCACGAAATTATTTCAAAAAATTTTAGATTTTTTTGGGTTAAACAACCTTTCTCTTATATCTTGTGTCATTTGACCAAAAATGTAATTTTTTTATTTTTAATGTTGTTATTCACGATTAAAATAGAAACTACTAATCATATAAAAAAACATTAATAAAAATTGTTGTTCTCTACTTTAGGTAAAAAATGTTATCTATTTATTTTTTTTTAGCTTGTGTCATGTGTCGAAAAATTTAAGTTTTTTTTTCACTGTTTTTTTATAAATAAAACAAGAACTACGTGTCTTATAAAAAAGTGATTCATAACAAGCATGTAGATATTTTTCGGGTGCATAATGTTTGTCTTATAATTTTTTACCTACCTTGCATAGTTTGACAACAAAATACAATTTTTTATTACTTTTTGTTAGATCAAAATTTGAATTATTATAAATTTTTCGAAAAAATTCAAAAAGTTGTTACGATAATCTTGTAGGGCTTTCGAAAATTAACATTTTACTTTTCAAGTACTATGAACAAGTGTACAGAAAATTTTTGAATCATGAAAAAATGTAGTCTCAAAAACTTTCAAAATATAATCACTTTTAGAATTTTTATCCAAAATGGCTGACCAACGAACTTGGCATTTAGCTTAGGACACAAAAAGAGTGAAGAGTGTATCAAAGGCCAATCTAATAGATTATTTTGTTCAAAAGTTATCGTGCTCGTAGACAGACAGACACAATTTTTGTCTCTTCATCTTTTACCGTATTTTGCATGGCTTGGCAGAAAAATGTAATTTTTGGATTTTTCATAATAAAATCAAAATATGAAATTTTGATTTTTCAAAAAAATTTAAAAAATTGTTATGATAATCTTCTAGAGCATTCAAAAAGCTACATTTTTCTTCTGTTGACTTGTTTTAATATCGTTCGTTATTCGAATATTTAAATACTATGAATAACCGTACAGAGAATTTTTGAAAAAGTGGTTTCAAAAATATTCAAACTGTGCCCACTTTTTGAATTTTTATCCAAAATGGCTGGTTAATGAACTTGAGCTTTAGTTTAGTACACTAAACGAGTGTACGAGGGTAGTTCAATAAGTCCTTAGAATGAAGTATAAAAACAATTTTTTTTGGGTAAATTTTTTTTTATTTTTCAACATAATCTCCTTGGAGCTCT
>NC_046664.1:55919094-55942714 GCF_010883055.1 Belonocnema kinseyi
ATCTAGTCGGGAGTGGTGCTGACTGAAAACAGATGATTTGGAGCGATTCGCGCGCCATCTGTTGGTCATTCTAAGGACTTATTGAACTACCCTCGTACCAAAGGCCAATCTAATATATTAATTTTTTCAAAAGTTATCGTGTTCACAGACAGGCAGACATACATACACAGGCGTCATTCACAAAATACGTGATACGTTTAAGGGTGGGTGGGAGTCTGCCGAAGTATCATTCTTCATTGTAAGACCAATGGAGAAAGTATCACGCAGGGGGGTGGTGTCAGAAGTTCCTGAAAAACGCATCATGTATTTTGTGAATGGCCTCATACAGACAGACATATTTGTAAAAACCTGTTTTTCGGATTCAGGGGGTCTCAAAACTTGGAAATTTGACAAAAACTGGGTGGGGGGGGGGGGGGGGGGGGGGGGGTCAAATTTTACACAAATATAATACATTCTCTGATGAGAATGTAAACATTATTTTAGTAAAGAGCGAGAAAAAATAAGGAAAGAATGAGAGGTGGGTTTTGGTTAACTTTCTCCTTTTTCCCTCTATAAGAAATCTTTTGATTTAAATTTGGTACAAAGTGTGTTTTAAAATAATATTAGCAATTTTTACAAATGTATGAGTTTTTTGGATCACTTTTTCCCTGATTGGAAAATGTAATAATCTTAATAGATTTATTCGTAATGAACCACAAAAAATAGTTACTTATTAAATTTCAACATAAAATTTAGGTGCGATCTAGTAAAAAATAGACTAACGTAAATGAGAAATTAGAATAAAAAATTTTACATTAAAAAACTTATTGAAAAATTATAAACTTGCAACGGCATCATGAACGGATATAATAAACCGTACACTCGTTTCGTTTTCTCATATATAAAGCACAGTTTAGCTGAAGATAGAGGGCTCTCTGTAAAGTCAACAAAAAATTCTATATGAAAAAGTGCTCCGTAATCTCTGCTCTCATTCATCACTGATTACAGCATACCAAGAGCAAAAGACTCCAGTTTCAAGTAAGAAATCACTCGCAGCACATGTTTAATATTACGCTCTTTCCTAGAAGTCTTTCAGACCGACGAGAATATTTAATGACTGTATAGTAGACAGTGTATAACTGTATATAGTGATTCATTTTATAAGGTAACAAAAAATTATTTTCCAAGATAAAAACGCACACTAGCCTTAACTGGACCTTTTTAAATAATAATTTTTTAACAAAAAATATCAAAGTCGGATATGAGTTAGAGGTCCACTAACTGAGTTTTGTTATTTGTATTGATTTTTGTTTTGTTTTTATTTCCTTAATTTCTTGATAATTTATGTGTGAAATCGTTATAGATATTGAAATCTCCCATTTTACATTACAATTGTAAATAATTTAATGAAAATTATTAAACTTAGTTTTAAGGAAAATAATAATTTCATTTTACTTGTTTTTCGCTCCTTATAAGAATTTGAAAAGCAATGTGTCAGCTATAGAAAATACAATAAGTGAAATAGAAAAAGTGACTTATTCGGATCCGATTTTTAGTTAAAGTGGACAATGAAATTAATGTGCAGAATTCTTGAAAATAAAACCAAGAATCCGATGAGCGATTTTCGACAACAACTATAAAATGTTCCTACTGTAATTTGAAAAAAGATAAAAATTTTCCAAAAAAAGGAAAAAATATTCTTTTTCGGACAGAAATAAAAATGAAAAGGTAACCAATCAAACTCCCTGCCTTCTCTTTGTTATTTGTTTCATTTATTTATTTTTGTTATTATAAAATCCCAACAAAAAAAAATGTGTAAAAAATAATTACCAATGTTTCGGCATGAATACAGCACCCTTCTCAAGGCAACCCAAATTTGAGCAGGTAGGAACAGCAACGAAACCACGACGCTCTCTCGTGGTTTCGTTGCTGTTCCAACCTGCTCAAATTATTTATGGTTGTTGTGCAAATTTGATAGTTGGATTCTTGGTTTTATTTTAAGGAATTCTGCCCATTAAACTTTAATAAATACATTTTCCAGTACAAAATTACTGCTTTGTTTCGAGACTAGTCTAGTCACACCATAAACCTTAATTATTACCGGTTAGAAAATTTTATCGAAAAAATAATTTTAAAAATTAGTTAAAATAGGTGCCATGCGCCTACAAAGAAGATGTTTGTAACCGATTTAAAACGTTTCATCTAACAGGAGAGGTCCAAAAAATTTTGTGTTTAGTGCATTTCAACAAAAGAAAAAAATTAATAATTTTCAACTAAAAAGATTCATTTTCAAGCAAGAAGATTAATTTTCTACGAAAAAAGATGAATTTTGAATAATATACCTGCATTTTCAATAAAAAAGTCAAATTTTCAAATAAAAAAAAATAAATTATAAACTGAAAAGTGAATAGTTAAATTTTCACAAAAAATTCCCAACAAAAAGAACGAATTTTTGACCATATAGTTAAATTCTCTAAAAAATTAAATTAATGTTTCACTAAATAGTTTAATTTTTAGCAAAAAATTTAGATAAAAGAATAAGTTTTATCAAATAATGAAGTTTTTAAAGTTTCAACAAACGGAAAAAAAAGATTCTTTGACTAAAAAGATTTATTTCCGAGCAAGAAATAAAATTTCCTACAACAAATTTTTTTTGAACAATATACATGGATTTTCAATCGAAAAGTTGAATTTTCAACTCAAAATATAAATTATCAACTGAAAAGTGAATAGTTAATTTTTCACCAAAAAATCCCGACAAGAAGAACGAATTTTTGTCAATACAGTACAGTTAAATTTCTAAAAAATTAAATTAATGTTTCACTAAATAGGTCAATTTGTAACCAAAAATAATTAATTGGATTATACATAAATTATTCTTCTTTATATGTGGCTTACTCAGAATCACAAGTGAATAACCGTGGATTGGAACTAAATTACTTCACATTTCATTCGGATTACAATGGATTACAAGTGGATTACTCCGAAATGCTTGAACTACGGAGGATTACAAGCATATTACGCTGGATTACATTGGATTGCTCAGATTACATCAGATTACTAGTTAAGATACTCGATTGTTTCACCTGATTACCAAAGTTTTTTTTCTTTGGAAAACATAGAATTGTAAAATTATTGTTATGATAATTATTTTTCGTAGTTTTTAAAAAATTTTCATAAAAATGAATTTTTAAACAAGTAGTTCGACTTCGAAGGAAGTAGTTGAATTTTAGAAAAAAACCAATAATTTTAAACCAAAAAGATTAATTTTCCACCAAAAAATACATTTTTTCGACAAAATAAATTTGTTTTCAACCAAATGTTAGAATTTTCAATTGAAAACAATCAATTTGCAATTATTACAAACGGAGTTGTTTAATTGTCAGTTAAAATAATTAATTCTCGACTTGAAAAACGATTTTTCATCAAATAGTTTAAATTATTTACGAAAATAGTTCAATTTTGAACCTAAAATATAAATTTTCAAACAAAAATTATTAAGTTTTTACCAAAAAATCAACGAGTTTTTCAGGCACCTGTCCAGAAAAAAATTTCACGGAGGGTTTTGAAATTTTAGGGGCTGGCGTTTAAAAAAATACATGAGTTTTCAACACAAAGTTAAATTATTATCTAAAAAAGATAAATTATCCACTAAAAAGTTTAATTTTCTTTAAAAAAACTTCTCAACCAAACAAAAATTAATTTTCCAGAATACAGTTAAATTTCCTAAAAATTTAAATAAATTTTTCACTAAATATTTATTTTATTAAGAAACAATGTGGATTTCCAACTAATAAGATTAATTTTGTACTTAAAATGGCACATTTGATATGAAATACACGAATTTTTAACTAAAAATAATTACATTTTAACAAATAATGTTATAGTTAAATTTTCTGTTAAGAAGATTAATTTTTCGAAAAACTTGGATTATCTAAATTACTTCGAATGAGCTGGATTACAAATAGATTACATCGGATTAGAACATTATTGCTGAGATTACAACAAACTGACACAAGTTTCCTATCCGAAAGAAATTAATTACAAAAACTTTGTTTAAACGATTATTTTTTCAAAGTTTCAAACTTTTATCATAAAATCATTTTTTTTCTCTCTTGTGAGAAATTATATGGCTTAATTACATATTGGAAGTAGAATTTGTAAAAAAATATTCTGAAATAAAATTTTAATGCCATAAGAAGAATGAGCGAAACTTCTCAACGGATTCTTGGAATGAAGGTATGGAGTTCGAAAGGGCCAATGGCCCATCGTCAGACTCTAATTTTAGCTTCTCTCGTTTTCGAATACCAACTCGAACCCACGCGACATACAAGGGCCATAGGTGCTTCACCTTTAATTTTCACCTCCGAGCACATGGTCGATATTTTACCATTATAGCTTTTTGCGGCACAAAGAAAATTGCGCAAGCTAATCTCATATTCTGTTAAATGACTCCTTTGCTAGGGACCATACATTTTCACAAATCCAACCCCCCCCCCCCCCCCCCCCCCCCCCCCCCCCCCCCTATTCAGCGTAATATCTGCCGATTAATTTTTTTTACGAATTTATTTAGGGGTCATCCAAAACTGCAATCCACAATAAATTAAATGCAATTTCAGTACCGCAATCCACGCATCCCCAAAGAATCGAGAACTGAAATTATAGGAACGTCGTAAATCCAGGTTTCAGTGTAGTTAAATTTTAATGCAAAACAATTAATTATTTAAAAAATACATGAATTTTCAACAAAATAATTAAATCCTCAAAACTAAAAAAAGACATTCATTTTTTTAAACAGTGACATTTTTAACCAATGAAGAGGATAATTCTACTAGAAGAGATGAAATTTCGAATAAAAAAGACCAATTTCTAACAAAAGTTGAATTTTCAACCAAGAAAGATTTGGCAGTGAATGAAAAAAAGGAAGAATGTTAAGTCAAATACTAAACATACGAGCTTTCAATAAAAAGTTCACTTTTAAGCCGAATAAATGATTTTTTAGTAAAAATGGTAAATTTTCAACAACCAAGATATTTTGCTACCAGAAACGGCAAATTCTTAGTCAAATACATAAATTTCGAACTAAATATAGTTGAATTTTTAACCAAGTGTATTAATTTTCTACCAAAAAAGACGACGTTTCTACAAGTTATGTACATTTTCAAACAAATAGTCAAATTTTTAAACCAAAAAAGTTTGTTTTGTAACCAGAAATGGAATGGTTAAATTTTCATTTTCATAAATAATTTTCAATGAAAAAGAAGGAATTTTGTACAAAGAAAATTTAATTTTCTGCAAAAACGTTGAACTTTCTTCACATAAAGGAAAACTATCAAAAAGCTTAAGTTCGAACTATAATGGGGTAAATTTTCAACCACCAAGATAATTGTTATAGCAAAAAGACGAATTTTCTACAAACTATACAAATTTTCAACTTAATAGTTAAATTCTCTAATTAATTTGAACAGAAATGGAATAGTGAGCTTTTTATTATCAAACATTACTTTTAACAAAAAGCGAATTTTATAACCAAAAAATTTGTCAAAAACAGATAAATTCTTAACAAAAAGCTTAATTGTACATTTTTCAACCTATAAAGGTTAAACATTCAACGAAAAATATTGGGATTTTTTCATAATTGGTTCTGCTTGGCTGAAAATTTAAATACTGTATTTGTTGAAAATTAATCTTGTTCAAACATCATCTTTTGCGTTGAAACAAAATCTTCGGTTAGAATTTTATCTCTTTGATTGAAAGTTTGACATTTTTTTTAAATGAATAATTTTGGGTTGAGAATTAATGTTTTTAACTAGAAATGTAGCTATATAATTTTTGCTTTAACTTGATATTTTTAATTGAAAGTTTATTTTTTCCTTTCGAAAATTCAACTTTTTGTCTAAAAGTTAAAGTATTCTGTTGATAATATAAACTATTACATGCTTCGTTAAGAATTCGTATTTTTTGTTAAAAAAACTTTCAACTTGGTTTAAAGTTAAATTACTTTAAAAACAATGGTTTCCTTTGGTTAAGATGATTTTTGGTTGAAGATAAATAAATTGATTTCAAAATTCATCTCCTTAGTTAGAAACGTTACTGTTTTAAAATTCGTTCCATCTCTGTAAGAAAAAAATAATTTTTTCGTTAAAAATATAATGAATGAATTGTTAAATTAAAAATTTATTTTTTAAGTGAAAAATTTAAATATGTTGCTAAAATCTATCAATTTGGTTAAAAATTCAACTACTTGATTGAAAGTTGATCTAGTTTATTAAAAATATGTTTCTTTCTTAGTTAAAAATACATTTTTATACACTGTAAAAAAAGGTTGTGGAATTTTAGTACTCTAAACGTACGTAAAAAGTGGACTCATGCGCAGCGGCGTGAAATTAGTATAGAAATGTCTAAAATTGTACAAAAGTGTAAAATTCTCAACTAAACTAAATTTAATATGTGATGTTAAATAAAACAACGAAAAGTGGAAAATTTCTCAAAAATATCAATCTAACCTCAAATACTTAAATCATTAAGATAATATTAAGAATATATTTATAATTACGTAAGAGACGTCATTCTACACATAAAATGTGGAAATTTGCTTTCTAACTTGTAATTTTAATGAATCTAAAGTGATATTTTATATGTGTAAATTTACACTTTGAAGTGCAATTTTAGAACGTATTTTTTACAGTGTATCTGAAATTCTAACTATTCCATTTTTGGTTGAAAATTCTTTTTTTTTTGTTAGAAAATTAGTTTTGTTTGTTAAAAATTCATTTTTTCTGGTTCAGGATTTAACTACTTGGTTACAAAATTGCCTTTTTTTAATTCAATTGACTATTAAATCGTTTCTTTTTTGTTGGAAATTAATTTTTTAAACTTAAAATTGAAAAATTCAATTTTCTTTGAAAAATACGTCTTTTTGGGTTAAAAATTTAACTACTCGTTTAAAAGATCAATAATTTTGCTGAAAATTCATCAATTTTGTTAAGAATTTCAACTATTTGGTTGTCAATGTAACTATTTGGTTCAAAATTAATTCTTTTAGATTAAAAATTAGTTATTGTTTTGTTTTGAAAGTTTATCTCCTTTTTTGTAGAAGATCATTAGACAAAGAGGAACGAGTGATAGGAGAGGGGGATAAAAATAGCCCAAAATTCGTGAAGTAATTTATAGACGGCTCCATACAAAAGAATTAACAACAAGAATGTTTTTAGTGAAAAAATAAAAAAGTTATATTTTTTAATGACAATTGAAAAAACCTTCACATATAATTTCATATCTTTGTTGATGACCATAAAACAAATGTTTCTGGAACACATAACATTAACCGCAAACTGAAAAAAGAAGATAGAGTAGAAAAAACAAGTTTAACAGATACTGTCTCTCATATCTCAGGGCTGATATGAGGCACATTTTATGAATGTGCTACTGTTGATTAAAGTCTCGTAAATTATGGAAGTTAATGTTTTTATGCAAACAGGAAATGCGTACGATGTATTACCGTTAAGCGGATTTCAATGCAATCTGTCAGTAATAATCTCTAAGAATAGATTATTATTTTATTCTTCATTTATCAAACAATTCTGCAATTTCTTACGTTCAAGAAATTAATGAATTCAGGGAAAACAACTGCTGAAAAATGTAATTTAAGACATTAAAAATTTGTTTTTTATTAATATCCACTCTGCTTCAACTACTGTTCCTCCTCTCCCCCCCCCCTCCCACAACCCTCCTTTTAATTTTCCAACATCTCCATTTAAACCTCCTATTTCAGCTTTCCACACTTCTTTCCATCTCGTGTCCTACTTCCCCCTTCTACTACCCACCCATACTTCTACTTCTCCTATAATTACATACCCTAACTCCCACTCTCACGTTTCCTATTTCCTCTACTTTTCCTCCTTTAAAGCCCCCTCCCCACGCTCACCTCGTGAGTGTTCGTAAGAGGAGGATTATCCCCTCTCACCCCCACTCACTTTCATTACTCCTCACAATTCCTACTCCACCTCACTATCCCCTTTCCACACTTTTCCTCATTACCCCTTCCATTTTGGGGTGAGAGTTTATTATCTTTTTTGGTCGTAGTCGGTACAATTTTGTAAATATTTTTTTATTTTGTTTAAAAAAATAATACAAAAATAAATAGGTGAATGGAAAAATAGACAAGGGAATTCAGAGGTTTCCTTCTTTTTTCCCCATCTTTTTATGCTTTTGTAGCCTTGGTCAGTAACCCTTATGGTATTGGTCACAACTTACAACTCACATCTCAGGGAACTTAAAGAGAATTCAAACGGGGAGGGGGTAGAGGAAGTGAAGAGAGGGGAAAGTAGATGAGAAAGGAGTTGAGGCAGGAAGGGGAAACGAAATTTAAAGTATGAGGAGGGGCAGTAGGGGAATGGGGGTAGGGGGTAGGGGAGAGGAAGTATGGGAGGGGCTGATTTAAACGATTTATTTACTTGATAGACTACAAAGTCCTTTTTACATTGACTAATATTTTTGATTTCGTTTTTTAAATTTCCAAGAATTTTTTCGTTGAATTTAAATGTTGGGCGTTAAAGAGGAGTTTAATTTTTGATTTATTCTGACTTTAACATTTTTATTTAACAAACAAAATTTTCTGTTACAATACTTTTGCATCAATATAAAAGGCCTTGAAATTGTACTTTTTTGCACCAGAGCATTATTTTTAAAATCTAGAGATTTAAAGAAAAAATCGGCTAGTAGTGTTTTTTTTTTCTTTCAATTGAATTACAGTGAATAAACTCTTTAGTAGCGCCGAATTTGGGCTGACGGTGGGTGAGAGCTATCTCATAATATCCCGCTCCGCTTTTGTTTCTTCAGGCTTGAGTGCTTGTCTGAGTGACAACCGCAGATTTAGATACAATAATACAATTATTGCAAAATCCAAAATGCTTTAAGCGAATCGATAATCCTTAATGAAAATTTGCATTGTAAGAAGTTCACATAAAAAGTGGTCCCTGAATCAACAAAATATTGAATTTGTATATTGCCATAAAATATCCAACATAATCATGATTCACGGTAGAAAATTGTTGAAAAATACACATTTCTTATGTTTCCTAATCCTTGCTTGTAAAATGTTGTATATTTTATCGTAAAAAAGTAAATATTTTATTTTTGCAATCGGCTATAGCAAAATCTATGAGTCCAATTAACGTAAAGTTGCTATTGAGGCAAGTTTTCTATCTTTTTTCAACATATTAGACCAGTAATAGAAATTATTTAATATTTAACATCAAACGTCAAATATCATTTCTTCAATTTATTTGGCCAACTATGATTTCACAACAAGATTTAATTGTACTTGGGCAAGTTTTTGAGTTTCGAAAGGGCGAATTTAAAGACAAAATTATTTTTCAATCAAACGGCTGCATTAACAAATAAATAGATGAACTTTCTAGTGAGATATTAGAGTTAAAAAAAAAGTTGACAGATTTAAGCAGATAGTAAAACTGTGAAGCTAATAAAAAACGAATTTTTTTGAAAACAGTTGAATTTTTAAAGAAAAAGTTATACTTTTTAATCAAGAAAGATAAGGAATGAATTTTCAATCCGAAAGGATAAATTCGTAATATTACAATGTTTATTTTGGACAAAGAAAGATGAATTTTCTATTATGAAAAATGAATTTTACAAAAAAAGAGTAATAGTTTGAAGCTAAAAATTCGAATATTTTAGAAAAAATTGAACTTTTAATTTGAAAAAAAAGAACATAATTTTGAATGAAAAACAAAAAAAAATCTTACAACCAATTTGATTTCTCAGCGCAAAAATATGATTGTTTAACCAAAACATTTTATTTTTTAACCGAATAGTTTAATGTTCTACTGAATTGTTGATTTTTCTCCAAAACTGTGGACTATTTAACATAAAAGTTTATTCAAAAGGAAGCAGTTGAATTTTTAACTAAAATTAAGAATTCCTAATTGAAAAAATTATTTTTTTTTACAAAGTAGTTAAACTTTAAATCTAATAATCAACTTTTTAACCATCAAAGATATTTTCTCAACAAAGCCTGTAAGAGTTGAAAATTTAACCAGATAATTGCATTTTAATCAAAAATTATACATTTTCCACCAAAAATATTAAATTTCGATCAATAAAGATGAGTTTTCAATAAAAAAATTCTAACTTTGAAATAATAAAAATAAATTTTAAAACGAATTTTTATATTTTGTAACTAAAAAATACCAATTTTCTACCAAAACTGGATCAGTTTAATTTTCAATCAAAAAAATTTATTTGCAACCAAACACGAAACGAATTTTCATCATAATAGTTCAATTTTTCAAACAAAAAAATAAATTTTCAACTTGAAAAATTAATTTTTAATACAGTGGTTGAGTTTTTGATAAAAAAAAGTCTTCTTTTTGATAACAAACTTGCCTTTTCAATAAAATAATTAAATCTTCAACCAAATGGTAGAAATTTTTAACAAATGAGGTGAATTTCGAATCAAAAGTATAATAGTAGCCCTGAAAGTGATAACATAATTTATGGAAAGTACCATCAGGTTACTTTTTTTTAAACTTCACCACTATAGAATATCAAAATCTTTCGGGGTAACCTATTCCAGTCTTTAGATTAAAACATGTACTTTTAAATTAAAAATCGAAATTAAATCCACTATATTATGAATAATTTTATGCCCGAACTCATATCATAAGGAAAGTTAATAATTCAAAACTAGATCTCGAAACTACCTCCTTTTAGGCTCATTATAGAGACAAGTACAATATTTTTAAAGTTCTTTTCATTGCGGCAAAACAAGTTTTACTTCATTTGTCGAAAAAATTCTTTTTCATTTAACTTTTTTACAACGGATGTTTTAAATATTAGAAATTTCACAAATGTATGAATTTTTCGGATTATTTCTATTCCTATTTTGAAAATGTAAGAATCTATATGGATTGGTTCAGAATCAGCCACAAAAACAATCAATTTTTTTCGACAAGTGTAATTTTAAACATTATTGAGTAATAGCTTATTCGTTAATAGGATATACAAATTGAGTAGTTAGCCATAGGATATTAAAAATCTGAATCCATGAGTCACTTCAAGTTTCCGCTAATTGCCTCTACAATTTTCTTACAATTAGTCCCAGGATTAATGGCAAGTAATGTCAGTAAAATGTGTAACGGTGCCAAGGAAAAAAAAGGAATGTCATTATTTCCTTCTGTACTGCCATGAGTATTTGCATTTTGTAATTATATATGTATTTGCAAGTTGCGATTACGTATAATCTGCGTTGAAAATTCATCTTTTTTATACATAAATCGTCTTTTCGGGGTTTAAAATTAAATAAGTTTGTTGAAAATCTATTTTTTTGGTTAAACGTTTATCTTTTCGGTAGAAAACTAATCTTCTTGCTCGAAAACTCAACTTTTCGGTTGAAAATTTAACAGCTTTGTCAAAAATTCCTTTTGTTTGTTAATTTTTTTTTATCAGAAAATTTAAAAATTCCATGTTTGGATAAAATTTTATTTTATGCATTTGATAAGTTGAAAATTCGTCATTTCTGATAGAAAATTAATCATGTTCAATAAGTCATCCTTTTGGATGATAATTTAACAATGTTTGTTTGAAAATTCTTTCTTTTGTATTCAAACTTATTTTTGTATCTGAAAATTTAACTGTTCCATTTTTAGTTGAAACTTGATCCTGTACAGTGTATATATTAAAAATCGAACTATTTGTTAGAAAATGCATTTACTTTGTTGAAATGTGGTCTTTTTGGACCGAACATTAATTTTGTTTTTGATAATTTAACTTTTATGTGGGAAATTCAACTATTTGTTAGAAAAAATATATATTTGGTTGAAAAGTTGTCTTCTTGAGTAGAAAATTATTCTCGTTTTTTTTTTTATTTATTGAAAAGCTAATACTATATTTTTGTTTCGAAATTCATGTCGATTGGTTAACAATTCCAATATTTTTGTTGAAGATTTAAATATTTCGTTAGAAATGGAACTATTTTGTAAGAAAGACATTTTTTGTATCAAAATCCAAATGCTTAGTCAGAAATTCATTTTTTTAGTTAAAGGTTTATATCTTTGGCTGAAAATTGAACTATTTTGATGCAACTTCTTTTTATATTTAGTTAAAAATATATTGTTTAAAATGACAATTAAATGATTCCATTTTTGATTGAAAATTTACCTTTCACAGTTAAAAACTAATCAAATTTATATTCTTTTAGTAAAAGTTAATCTTTTTGGTTAAAAGTTCATGTATTTTGTTGAAAATTCGTCTTTGTTGGTAGAAATTTAATCTTCTTGTTTATAAATTTACCCTTTTTGGTTTGAAATACCGTAGTTTGGTTGATATATTAAATGTTACATTCTTCATTGAGAAACCATATTTTTCGGTTAAAAAGTCGATTATTTGACTTAAAGTTGTACTACTTCGTAAAAAAAACTTTTTTATTCAGAAAATGCATATTTTTTCTTTAAAATTCCACACTTTGGTTAAAAATTAAACTATTTGATTGAAAATTAAACTTTTTGATTGAAAAATTATATTTTTGGGTAGAAAATTAATCTTCCTGTTCGAAAATTCGTTAATTTTTTATTAAAAATTATTTTTTTTTTATCTGAAAGTTTAACTATTCCATTTTTAGTTGAAACTTGATTCTGTACAGTGTATAAGTTAAACGTGCAACTACTTTTCGAAAATTCATGTACTTTCTTGAAAAGTCGTCTTTTTGTTCGGAAAATTAATCTTGAGTCTACAAATTTATCTTTCGTTGGAAACTCAAGTATTTGGTGGGAAATTTGTATTTTTTATTCAATAGTCGTCCATATGGGTAGAAAATTATTCTTGGGTCTTGAAAGTTCAATTTCTGGGTTGCGAATTGAACTATCTTGTGAAGAATTTACCTATTTTGATTAAAAATGGTCTTTTTTGCTAAAAATGTATCTTTTCCGATTTAAAAGTCCACTATTTAATGAAATACTTTGTTTTTTAGATTAATCACGTTACTTTTTTGTTGAAAATACATCTTTTATGACAGAAAAGTCATCTTTTTTGCTTGAAAATGAACTTTTATGATACAAATTAAAATGTTATCCAAAAAATTTAAAATTTGGTCTGGAAAATTCAAATATAAGATTGCATTTGAATCTTTTTGGTCGGAAAATTCAACCATGTGATTGCAAATGCATCTTCGTATGTTGAAAATTACAATATTTGGTTAAAAATTCAACTATTTTGTTAGAAAACTACTTTTTGAAAATTTGGCAATTTTGTTAAATTCATAATTTCTGGTCGAAATGTCAACTATATTGTTAAAAATTCATAGTTCTTGATTGACAATCCGTCTTTTACTGTATGAAAATCATCCATATTGATTGAAAATTGATATTTTTAGGTTGAAAAGTAACTTTTGCATTAAAAATCATTTGTCTAAAAAAATTTGTTTTTCTGCTTGCCAATTTTACCACTTGATTAAATCTTAAACTATTCTTTGGAAAAATCATTTATTTTACTGGAAAGTTGATCTATTTGTTTGTTAACGCAACTGTTAGGTTGGAAATTATTTTTTTCTCTAAAATTTGATTACTTGTGTTTAAAATTCATCTCTTATTTGAGTATAAAATAATTTTTGGTTAAATTTTCTACTATTTTCTTGAAAATCAAATATATTTTGGCTTTATATCTTAGGAATATGAAGTCTTCCGTATTGAATTCAATATATAATCCACATTAATTTTATTTTAAAAAATTTATTAACTAAATTTATTTACTATTGAAATTTTAAACAATTTATTTTTAAGTTCTGTTTTAGCTAACATTCTGCGGTTGAAAGGGGAGGGTAAAAAAACATAATATCGGTAACGTACACAGTAAGCCCCGAGATATTATTTATCTGAAGTTGGCTAAAAACGTTGCAAACAATTGAAAATTAAATTTATCCGAAGTCCAATAATTTTTATCGCGAGGCAGATAAAAATTATCCATCGTCGGATAATTGTAGTTGTCAATTGTTTGCAACTTTTTTATCCAACTTCAGATAAATAATATCTCTGGGATTTACTGTGTAGTTCATGGAAGGCCCATAGCTGGAAAAATTTTCCGTGGAAATAAAAAAAGTGGCTTGGTGTCGCCAGGCCTCCAAAAAAAGTACCTTGGTGGCGCCTGGATCCGCCAGGCCTCGACTACACCACTGATGTTGTGATTATTTTGCAATTTTATTAAGGCGGCGTTGTCATTGAAAACTGTTATATCTCACTAATAATATAAATTCCGATGCAAATAGTAGAAAATAGTGTCATTCTGACTGGAATTTATTGTACATGCCCCCCCCCCCATAAAACTTGAAAGGACAGCTTCTTGCTCTTGAGCATGAACGTTGCTTACGCACAGGCACACATGAGCACGCAATGTTGACCTTCGTATCCACTATCAGCATATATCACCTGGATATATGGCTGCTCTGGCATCTTGTAAAATATATAGGGGTGCCACTGCTGATATGAAAATATTCTAGTTGAAAATAAAATTTTAATCGAGAGAAGGGTAATCTTGTTTTATCTTTATAGCTACAGAAATTGAAAATATTTATATTTATTATTAAATTCAAAGTTGCGAGTAACTCTTTAAAGCTTATGATCAATCACAATCATGTAGAAGATAAAATTAAATTAAGTCAGGGCCGCTTTCGTCTTATTCAGAAAATTATTATTATAGTTATTATTATTAGTTTATAATATTGAATGTTAATTTTATATATCGCTTATAACATACAAATTCATCTAAAGATTATGAGGACAGTACATTTTTAATTTCTAAGAATTGAACTAGACTCTTACATTGAATTGAAAATTTGATTAATGTGGCCGGTTATTATAAGAACGCCACATTTCGTTTTTTAAATCATATTACAACTTTTACTATTTGCCAACTTATCGTAAGGATATATTTACTAACCAAAATTTTAAGTAATTTTCTTATTTAAATTATATTTTTATTTGTAAACAGCGTCCATGATAACAAATTTTTTGTGAATATTTTTACAGAATAAAAATTAACCACCGATGAGATATACCACTGTAGGCCAAAACGTATGATACAATTCAAAATTAATTGAATTATTTATTCTGGCCCTAAAGTCAAAACTAACATTCAAAGTTATAAACGATTATTTTCATCGAGGTTCAATCTACCCCCCCCCCCCCGCTGCGTATTATTATTTGTTTAATTCAAGACTTGGTAGAAGAACAAAGGATAAACTTAAAGATTGCAATGGCATATACAAATTTAATTACACCCAGAAACAATATATTGAATTATTAAATAAATAAATTATTTATAAATAAATAATTTATTAAACCCTGGATTAAATCCATGTACAGAATTACACTGCATTAACGAAGGGTACTTCGGATTACTAAGCCTACACTATACGCACACAAATTTTTAACCAAAAAGGATTATTATTACACCATTAAGCCATTTCCCTTTCGGGGTAGGCGTGACTTACTTGAGGGGGGGGGGAGTAATGTGTGGAAGGGATAGAGAATTTTCAGATTGATCCAGAATTCTCGTGTTACTTACGTGAATAACACGTTCGTTTCGCAACGCTGCTCTGACCTAGGTTACTGATCAATCTCTATAGCAATCACCCCAAGTGAAGATCCTCACAAATTCGTTATGTAAGTTTCCCCACTTGGGTCCATTACTGGCCAAGGTCTTTTGTTTCAGGCGTCATTCACTCTACTGTCACTATTTTTATTAACTATTTGCCGGCATACTTTCCTGTCCTGGCATACTTCTCTAGCCTCTTTTATATCCATGCATTTTCTCATGCAGAATCTCGTGTTTCTGTGACTTCTTATGTCTCTTCTAACTAGGGTCTCATTCACACATTCTAACCATTCTTTCCGCGGTCTACCTCTGGGCACGCTGCCATTTAGTTTACCTTGATACACTTGTTTCGTTAGTCGTTCATTTGGCATTCTCTCAACATGCCCGAACCATCTTAACCGATTTCTTTTCCATGTGTCTACTAGCGTCTCTTCTGCATCACATTCTTTTAGAATTATCTCATTACTTACTTTGTCCATCAGAGTTTTCCCGCATATTATGCGCATGAGTCTCATGTTAATTACGTTAATTTTGCTCTTATCTTTTTCTTGATAAGTCCATGTTTCGCTACCGTATAGTACAGTCGATACAAATATAGAATTATGTATTGCCATTTTAGCTTTATTTGATATATTTTTACTTCTGATAAGGGGACCAGCTCTAGCAATAACCTTCTTACCTTCGTTTATCCGTCTATCTAATTCTTCATCTATCTTCCCGTCCCTAGTAAATAAGCTACCAAGGTATAGGAATTTATCAACTTGTTCAATTCTCTCAACATTTAATAAAATATTGCATAGTTTTTTCTCACTCTTTTCTGCGAACACCCACATAAACCCACTTTGGACTTCCCAAATCTTTGCTTCTGTTTTTTTGTTACTCTTCGAATAAGTATTTTTGAGTATATTTTACTTACGGTACTTGATAAGCTAATCCCTCTGTAATTATTGCAGTCGCATTTATCTCCCTTTCCCTTGTATATTGGTAGGGTAATCGTTTCTTCCAATCGTCTGGGACGCCTTCCATCTCCAAACATAAATTTATCAATTCGCATAATCTATGTGGTATGCACTCGCCACCGTGTTTAAACATTTCAGCGTTAATACCGTCTACCCCGGCAGCCTTACCGTTTTTCAAGTTCTTAATTATATCCCTAACCTCAGTGACACAGATTTTCTTAATTGAGTTTTCTATCGCATCGTGTTCAACATCGCAGTTGTAGTGTCCTATAACTTCATCTCCGAATTGTCTCCTGAAATAGTCTGTGAAAGCCTTTAGTATTCCGCCTGCATCATATACCATTTCCCCCCTACTATTTCTCATGTTGACAAATTCTATACTTTTGTTTCGTTTCATTTTTATATAAAGCAGTTTCTTGCTTCCTTCAAAGTCGTTTTGTATTTTCATCTTTTCTTCTGCTCTAATTGTATCTTTACGTTCCTTAACTAATCGTTTGAGTACCCTATTTTCGAGTCTATAATCATTTCTATATCTATTTCTTTCATTATTGCTAAGACCTGCGATGTTCAAAGTTCTCCTGTATGCTTCTCTCTTTACTTTTCGGGCAGCCTGTATTTCATCATTCCACCACGCATTGCCAGACATTCTTTCTACAACTGCGGTACCACACACTTCGATCGTACATCTAACAAGGATATCCCGTAACTTTTTCCAGGCGCCCTCTATATCTTTGTTTTTTATAAGGTCCTCCCATGTTGCCCTATCTATGCTTTCGATTATCTTATTTTGAAAATCTATTCGCATATCCGGTTTCTGTAGGTTCTCAATTTTGATTCGCGTTGGTTATGTTTTCTTGGTTCTCTTTTTTCTCCAACCCCGACCTAAGTTAATTTTTGAGATAAGAATGGAATGATCAGTATTGATCATTAGTCTTAGTCTTTTATCCGCAACAACAAAGTCAATTATACTGCGGCTATTTCCTTTAGACCAGGTGTACATGTGGATCATTTTATGCTTAAACCAAGTATTTGCAATAAACAGACCCCTTTCTGAGCATAGACCAACTAATTTATCTCCGTTATAGTTTGTTCTTGGATCCCCAAAATTACCTAGTATTCTTTCTGTATCCTGATTTTGGATGCCCACCCATCCGATTACTTTTTTAAAATGTTGAGTTGTAAACAAAATAGATGAACTTTCAACTAAATAGTTGATGTTTCGCAAAAAATAAATGGTCGACCGAACAGATTAACTTTCTATCAGAAAAGACCAGTTGCGAACGAATTTTTTTTTTAATAGCGAGTTTTCAACTGAAAAAAATGTATTTTTAAACAAAACAAAATAACAAATTTTCTACCAAAAAGTTGAATTTTTGAACAAGAAGATACATTTACTACCAGAAAGACGATTTTTGAGAACAAAATACATCAATTTTCAACAAAATAGTTTAATTTTCAAACAAAAAATTAAAGTTCTACCAAAAAGACAGGTGTTCAATCAGATAGCTAGACTTTTAACCAGAAAAGATACATTTACAATTTCAGCGGAGCTAGAGAACATTTTTTCATAATCTTAAAATTAATCAATATTTTAATAATATTTATTAAGACCAGTAGACAAAACCAATAACATGTAAAATTAAAATCACGTATGTTAAACAAAACAAAAAAATGATTTTCAGAAAAAGCAGGAATTTTGAACGAACAAGATTAGTTTTCTACAGAGAAAGACTAAATCATTTACCTTTAATTTGAATTATCACAAAAAGACATCGGACTGATAGAAATGTTTCAAATGTTGAAATTTTATATTTTTATGTTTTATATCATTATATATATTTTATATTATATTTTATACATTTTCTCTCGTTTCAATCCTTGATAAAAAAAACAGTACAAAATAGAAAATATAATTTATTACGAACATCTTCATTTCTAGACCTCCAATTTGCAACATATCCTGAAGAAATCAGAAAAATAGAAAAGTTTTTAGCACAGTTGTTTTAAAAATGATATTTCCTATTTTTTTCAATCTATGATAACAAAGAAACATTAGTATCAGATAGATATTTTTTTATTCACATCTAGATGCCAAGCCTTTCAATTTAAATTATCTTTGAAGACAATCAAGTTAAAAGAAAAGACTGCAGCATAAAAGTGTAAAAAATGATCTCATTTTTAAATCTATGATAAAAATAAAATTGGAATGACTTAACAAATTTTATTTTTTGTAATGCATTTGTAAATACTATGACTTTCAATTTCAGCTGTCTTCAAAGAAAATAGAATAATTTTTAAGGTCTGATGAATCCTGCAGAAAAATGGGCGCTCGTTGTTGATATATAATGATGATGATGATGATGATGATGATGATGATGATGATTACTAACATTGATCTTATTTCATTGAAGATTCTCGCACTTGTAGTCGGAAAATATTTTTAATACAATTTTTTAAACAAATAACTAACTCAATGAATGATTTGCTTTTGACGATAATTGAAGTGAAACATATATTGTATTCATCTCATATTCTCAGTGCTAAATTTGGGTAATAAAATTGTAGTTTGTACACAAGAAGGAATAAATATAAAAGACAAGCGGTATGTATGTATAAGTATGTACTCATTCGTAATTTTAATAGTAGAGCGAGCATATTGTGCTACCATCATATTTCATATTCTCTGTCCTCTACAAATAGAAGGCAACACCTCGCGCTCTAGATTTCTTCTACATGCGACTATGCGGTACACCCGTTGTCGCAACTCGACTAATCGTATTTGCGCTTATGTTCTACTGTCACCTGCAGAAACAGTGCTAACGTGTTCTCCAACGAGGAAAAAATTTACTCGCCATGACAGAAAACACAACTAGCCGTTAGAGTTTAGAGCCACAAGAAGAACTCAACAGGTCGATGGAAAGATTCTGTTTAGTACATTTTCATTTTACTATTTGTAAAAAGACTACATAGACTAAGAGCCACCCAGAAAAATAATTTTCTTCCTTCAACGAAATCGCTTGGTTGGCTGCATGTGGTCTATTCCAGAAAATTTTTCGGTTCATTGAACAATATTTTCGTTTAGTTGACCAAATTCGTTTGGTTCAATCCATCGAAGTTTCTGGTGAAATCGTTTTGTTGATGTTAGAAAATGTTTGATTGATTTAGCAAAAGTTTTTGGTAGGGTCTACCAAATAATCGAATAGAAAATTTTATAGAATCAAGAAAAGTATTTGGTTAAGTCAACAAAAATATTTTGTTGATTGGTGAACTTGATACGATCGCGCACTTCAAATCAACATGACAGTCCACGTTCGAGAGTTTGTAGCGTCGTGAAAAAAACATAACAATGTTTGCATCTCGGTGAACCTTATCCAAATAAGTTATCTAAAAACAGAATCAATTAGGAATAGGTAATTATGTGAAAATTACGTAGGATCATTTGAATCTTCGTGTGTGCCTATAATTGCGTAATTAGATTTTCGAATAAAAAGAAACAGAATGATTTTTTGTTTTAAATAAACAAAGGATTCTGCACAATTTACATTGCAAATAGCTTGCCGTGGAATTTCCAAATCCTGTGATATTTATTAGTTTAATAAACTACTAAATATTTTACACAATATGACACAATTCTATGGTAAGCCATTTGCAATGTACATTGTGCTGGGTCGTTTATGGATAGATGAACTACAAGTTTTGTTTAAATCAACTACTTTTTCCTCAGGCCAGAAAAAATATTTTTTTTTGCATTAACTACAATATACTCTTGCGTCAAGCAGACTATTTGATTGGATTACCCAACAGTTTTTCTCAGACCAACAAAAATATTTTGCTTGTATTCACCAAAAGATATGGTATAATCAAACAAATTTGACTAAATAAAAAATTTGCTTGGTTCTACCAAATATATTGTTGCTCGTATAATAGTTATTAATCATATTCTAGGGTTTATTTAACCAAAATTTTGTTTTTTTAACCAAATCGTTTTCTGGGTGCACCAAGTCTTGGCACCTTCCTAGTTGTTGGCACCGTTCTCTAATTTATAAGATAATACGATTGTTTGCACTACCATCGTAAATTGTCGGTACGTCTAGCGTACTATCAAAAATCACTGCTGTCCTTGAACTACGTTAACTTGCTCGAAAAAAGAGATTGAGATTTGAAATAAAATAGTTGGAAAGCAAATGAGATTTTATGATTGATGAGCCCTAGTAAGGATATTTTTGACTCTTTTAAGAAGACACATTAGGTGAGAATTTTTTTTTTTAATCAAAGAATTTTGTACCTTGACTTCGACTGGTGTATCCTCCTCAATAAGTCAAAAATATTTCTACTAGAGGTCATGGGACGAAGAATTATATAGGCTTTCTAACAGTTTTGTAAAGAAAATATCCAGCTGTATTTTCGAGTAAATTATCGTGGTCGTACCAACAATGTCCCAACCTAATTTGTTTGGTTTTAATTGATCTAATTCTGTTATCATTTTCAGAATTATAAAAAATGTACTTCTTTGTATAATTTACCTTCAGAAGAAAACTAAATTGATAAATAGGATTCTTTGATAGTGTGGTTGAAAAAATCTGCCGTCATTTGTAAGAACATTGTTAACTATACAAAAAACCGAAAAATTAGTTGGTTTTTTTTTTCGTTTCAATCGTGAAGAAAAAATACGCCTAATTATAAAAATGATTCTTTCAAATTGTTATGGACTTTTAAAATAATTATTTTTAAATTTTAGAAAAACATCGTTAACTGCAAGATCTGGCAACTTGCGATTTGGAAAAAAGCTGAGGGCGTTCTCCGGAATCATCTAAACCCGAAAAAAATGTTTGTTATTCGAGAAACGCTGTAAATGCATTTGTTAAAAGTTGCTAAATGCAAAATTATTATTGAAAGTCTGTAATTTTAATGATTAATAAAGGTAATAAAGTAAAAAGTTATATTGTTGAATAATTTAATAGGTAAAAAATTATGTTTTAAAATATTTTCAGTTGTTTAAAGTAGAAACAATAAAATAATTGAAAATTTTCAAAATAAGTTAATAAAATTGTTTCCTCTGACCTAAATACCTTTGTTAAAAAGATTTCATCATAATTTCTTGGAGCTTTAAAATTTTTTGGGTTTATTATTTGATATTTAAATTTATGTAAAACAGAATAATTCGCTTCAGACTCAACATTTAAAAAATGTATTTTGTAATAAGTTTGTTCGTTTGTTAAAATCTCTTTGATTATAATCCAAGTATGTTGAAAATGTTTTCATTCTAAACTAATAATTTCGATTTTTTCTGATACTTAATACATTCGGAATTTGTGTACATTTAATCAATAAATAATTTCGTTTAATTCAATATTCATTAAATTTAATAATAGTTATAACGTGATTATCCATATTTTCGGTGAAAGAAAACGTTCGATTTTCTTTAAAGCTGCTTTAAAGATCAGATTAAAAAGCCAAAGAATTATAGATCATAATAGTAATGATAATAATAATGAAAATAATGGAGAGTCTTGAATTTTAAATATTTAAAATTGACGCATTTAGAATAAAAAAAACGTTAAAATTAAATAATTTTTAGCTGTGAATCTTCAAAATTGAACTATTAAAAATATATTAAAAATTACTTTCCTATTCAAGAATTTTAAATTATAACTCTTTAACATTGTCAACATTTAAATTGATGATCTTTAAAATTCAAGTTAAAGAGTTTCAAATCGCTAGTCATTAAAATTCAAGAATTTTTGGTTGAACATCTTCAAAATTGAACTAGATATTGAAAAAATTGTTAAAAATTACATACATTTACAATATAAATCTTGAAAATTAAATTAATTTTAATTTTAACAGTTCAAAATCGAACTATTTAAAAACATTTGATAATACACATTGAATATTGAAGAGACTTTAATTGAAAATCTAGCCATTGAAGAATTTCGCATTGTAATTTTTCAAAATAAAATTACATATTTTTAGAAACATTCAAAATTACATGCCGTTAAAATATAAATGTTAACAATTAATCAACTTAAATTTTAAATTTTCAAAATTGCAGAAATTTGAGGGGAAAATATTTTATAACTGAAAATATTTAAACTGCGAATCCTTAAGATTGAAGATTTTGAAATGTAAATCTTCAAAATTGAAGAGTTTTATATCGAAAATCATGATAATTGAAGAATTTTCCATTATAAGTCTTCAAAATTGAAGTAATCCCAAAAAGTGTTCCAAATTACATACCTTTAAAATATGATTCTTGAAAATTGAATAATTTGTTATTCCAAATTGTTAGATTTCAGACATTGTCAAGTGTAACTCTTCAAAAGTGCAAAACTTTGAATTGGAAATCTTTAAAAATTGAAGAGCAATTATTTAACCAAATTTACCATTAGAAATTTAAAAAACTATTAATAATAATATTATTAATATATAATATTTCACAATAATTATAATGTCGTAATTGAATAATATTTTGTAAGAATTCCAGTTGTTCACATTCTATTTGCCGTGAACGGCGTGCCTATTTCGGAGGCCCGAAATTTGTTAACAGTATTTTCAATGAGTAATTAAGATTTTTAAACAATTTTTTTGCAGTAATAAAAATATCATATGCAAATTATTCAATAAAAATAAAAAGGAAGTTTAGAAAATATATTAGAATCCGCGATACACGCGAATAAAGATTCAAATAGTTTTTGTCGTTTTTCTCGATTTCGTTAACTTTGCAGTTAACGGTGTTCTTTTGTATCACGGCATAAATACTCAATTCTTTTAACAGAAATCTAGATTACGTTAGTTTTTTTCTATGAAACTTCGGTCAATATTTATGGAGCACAAACTTTATAATAAATCCATTTATATAAAAATAAATGCAAAAGTTAACTGATTGATGAGTACAAACCTTTACTGATTAGAATTCGTTTGTAGAGAATCAAAAAGTGTTCAATATTTGTAACTGCTTAAAAATTATACTTGGTACTACGAGGGTAGTTCAATAAGTCCTTAGAATGAAGTATAAAAACAATTTTTTTTGGGTAAATTTTTTTATATTTTTCAACATAATCTCCTTGGAGCTCTAT
>NC_046664.1:55942814-55950627 GCF_010883055.1 Belonocnema kinseyi
TCTTCTATCCTTCAACACCATATCGTGGATTTTATTGATGATTTCGGGAGTACTTGCTTCTACGGGCCCTCCTGAACGTGGTTCGTCACTTATTGATGTACGTCCACGCTTAAATTCATATACCCAGTTATAAACCGTTGCTAAAGCAGGGGCAGATGTGCCATGAACTGAGTCCAATTCATTTTTTATCTCATATGGAGTTAAACCCTTTAAATGAAAATGTTTGATTACCGCTCTGAACTCGTTTTTTTCCATTTTTCTTGACGAACCATTTTTTTTCAATTGGTTATAAAAACACGTAAACTCAGAAGATATGGATTGTGACTGCACCATATATCTAGTCGGGAGTGGTGCTGACTGAAAACAGATGATTTGGAGCGATTCGCGCGCCATCTGTTGGTCATTCTAAGGACTTATTGAACTACCCTCGTATATTTGGTAAATGCAACCAGACAATAAATCTATTTTTTTTTTAAATTTTGGTTTGTTGAGTTTGTTTCGTTGATTTTAGAAAATATTTTATTAATTCAACCAAATTTTTCTTTAGAGCTATCAAATAATTTTTCAGAGGATTTTACCAGAATAAAGCAATATGTGTGGTTGATTTAACCGAAATATTTTGTTGGAAAGCACGTGCTCCTACGTGTAAGAGTTCTTAGCGTCGCGAAAAAAAACATCCAAATGTAATCCGTTGCATGTTCGTGATCTTTATCAAAATAAGTAATCCGGAAACAGAATCGATTGGGATTATTTGTTATGGTAAAAACATGAAATATTGCTTGGATCTGTATGATTAACCAAGATTGCGTGATTAATTTTTCGATAGAAAACATCATAACAATTTTTTTAATCAAACAAATGATTCTTTACAATTTATATTGCAAATAGCTTGTCGTTTAAATGCCACTCTTTGTGAATGTAGTAGTTAAATAAGCTACTAAATAATTCACACAAGATAAAGCAATTGCATGTTAATCCATTTACAATATAATTTGTGTTGGGTTCTTTATGGTAAGATGAACTACAAGTTTTGGTTAAGTCAATTAAAATCTTTTCTTAGACCAGCAGAAACACTTATTAGGATTAACTAAAATGTTTTTTTTTTATTTATCAAAATCTTTACTTGAAATAATGAAAAACTTTATTTCGATCAATACAAATATTTGCATGGATAATACGACCACTAATTACTGATATTCCTAATATTAAAGGTTTTTTTTTAAACGAGCTGAACCCTTTTTTAAAACAAAAGTTACGTTTTCTACTAAAACAATATGTATAATATAATTATTTTTTACGTGATACTATTGCCTTATTTGGTATCTCTAAGAAAATCAAAAGCCTTATTTACAAAACATATTTCTTTTTTTTGACACATCTTAAATGTTGTCCCCAAATATTTGTACTATTGATTTTGTGTTATAAGGAAAATTACCCATATCTTTGGCTTTTTTATTAATATTCTGATTTTGAGTGAATTATTGATTATATTTAATATGCATCTAGTACATATAGATGCTTCTGATCTTTAGCACTGAAATCTTATTAAGATCGTCTTAATTATTATATGGTTTCCTAGCAAGTTTAGAAGCCTCAGGTTTCGTAGAAGTTTTGGAAAATGGAAGGGGTGTTCAGCCATGCGTAATAAGACTTTCCGATCTGAATCATCGACAGGTTGAGTGAAAGAAAATAAGGTAATGGATCAAGAAATAGGAATCTCAAAAAGGCATTTATTCGATTGATCGAGCAATCGAATTTTGCGAAATATATACTCAAGAGGCAGAATCATTTTTTAGAATTGAAAGCGCTGCTTTTCAAATAGACATTGTTAAAATTTATTGATAAAATCTAATCTATATAAACTTTAATTGTTATTCTATTAATCAACTCCTTAATGTAAAATCGAAAACATTAAAGGCGTCGATCAGTTTTATTACTTTCTAATCGTTCCACATTATTGCATTATCTTTTATTTGCATGTAAAACATTTGTTGACAGACTTTATTTCCATTCATGTGATTCGATTACTAAATAGTCATTCGGTTAGTTTATTTTCAGTCTTTTATTATTATCAGATTCACTTTTCAAGGTTTTTATGCAAGATTTGCAAGAATGTAGTAATAACCTTTGATTCTAAAGTTCATTTTTTATGATATCAGCATTAGGATAAATCGTTTTAATCTGCAATACATATCTCGGTCTGGAGAAAGTTATTTTTCTACTTGGGATTCCAGGGATTAATTACCTTCAGAGGGAAGATAAATGTGGAGATAAATGCATTTACATTCTATTTTTAGACTTCGCGAATGGCTGCAAGGCAGCTTGGAAGATGCTGAAGCAGAGAATGGCTCTTGGTTGCGGTCGAGGGACGAGAGGAAAGATTTGCATTTCTTTACTCCAACCTGTTTTTTCCAGGTTCGAGGCCCTGATCTTCGAGTAGAGAGGATCGCTGAACGACGACATTATTCGCGATACTGGATAAGAGGGAAACGAAAAAAATGTCTCAGCAAAAAGCTAAGAAACGGAATTTAAAAGGCTTGGAAACTGTATCGTAAATAGAAATTTTCAACAGACTAGTTCACCTATAGATAAATTTTCAACTCAGTGGTCGAATTTCTAAACAAATTTTATACAAACACCATAAAGTGTTCCTTTCGAAATTTGAAAAACATAAGATTTTTTCTAAAAAAACTGTAGAAAAAAATTCTTTTTGGACAAAAATAAAAAAGAGGAAGAAAAATAAGAAGGATAAGAAGGAAAAAATAAAATATTCTAGCAGGCATAATCATAGAGAGAGAATCGTAGTTTCGTTGCTGTTTCTGCCTGCTCGATATATTAAATTTATTTTTTGCCTTAATAAGGGACATTTTTGCTGTATGAGTGCCAAAACGTCGGTGATTTTTTATTTTTTTCAAGTTGCAATAGGAACATTTTATGGTGTTTGTCCAAATGGTCGTTGGATTCTTGGTTTTATTTTTAGGAATTCTGCACATGAACTTGATTATCAAACGTTAAAAAGGATTTTAAATTTAATTGTAATATAATTTAAATTTCTTGAATTTTGATGCATTTTTAACAAATAGTTCAATTTTTTAAACAACAAGATGAATTTTTTGAGAAAGCAGATTAATTTGCAACAAAAAGTTAAATTCCTTACCAAAAATGTAGTAGTTGATATTTCGACAAAACATAAAACATTTCGATCAAAAACTTGAATTTTCGATAAAATAATTTAATTTTCAACAAATTAGTAGAATTTTCAATGTAAAAAAAAATTTTTTACGATAAAAAAACTACGCATCCTATCAAAAAGTAATTAATAACAAATTTGTCAAACTTTTTTTGGTACACAACTTTTGTTTATTCTTTTTTTCTAATCGTGTATTGCTTATCCAAAATTGTTAATTTTTGGTTAAATAAAAGAGTAGCTGGTACTGCCCTTTATTTCCTGAAAATCTTTTTTTTCCAAAATCAAACTATTGGAACATAAGATTGAAGTAAATTCAAAACATTTATTTACATTACTTCACAAATTTTGCTGTTTCTATTGTTCATATAAACCGTTTTACTCACAAAAAAAAGAGTTGCTAAAGTTGTTAAAGAAAGAGTCGTTTCAAATTCTAAAGCAACTCGATCCCTCTTCCAACTTAAAAAAAAAATTACAAATGAAATTGTTATAATTGTATAAATTGATGAAATTAATTCACAGAATATTTTCCATTTTATAATGAAAGTTTAAAATTTTTCGTATATATACTCTTTATCCCAGCAAGAATGTTTTTGAAACATTTTAATGGTAAGTTGAATATGGCAAATTCAAATTTTTGGTTGACCCATATTTGATACGTTATAATAATGCAATTCAATAATTTTATTGCTTTCTTGTAACAAATCGCATCGGATTTACTTCAATTTCATGTACCAATAGTTTGATTTTGGAAAAAAAATTTCCATGAAATGAAGGGGGGTTCCAGCTATTTTATAATCTAACCTAATTTTTCATAAAACCTTTTTTGCAGTTAAAACCAAACCTACTCCCCTTATCCAAAAATTATTAATGATATATTTACAGATCTTTTTTGGGTGGACAAATTTGGTCTTTTACTTTTTTCGTAATTTGTTGTTTTTCCAAAAGTTTATTTTTGAGATTTTTAATTGTCATTTTTTTCGATTAAGAAAAAACGACGCTTTCTGTCAAAAAAGGTGCACAGCAAATTTGTAGACCTTTTTTTGTTTAAGATATTTTTATTTCGTAATTTTTTTCGCATCTTACATAGATTTGCCGACTGCATAAGAGTTTCCTATGAAACCCTAACAATATAAAAAAATAAGAAGAAAGGAGCTCATTTTCGAAAATATTTTGAATGCGTGGTTGGTAAAAAAAGTCTTTGAAACTTTTGTAAAAATTTTGTTAGTTCAAAGGAATTATTCATTTTTATTTCAAATAAAATTACCCAGCCACCTGTAAATAAAAAATGTTCGGATCCAAAAAAGCGACCGACATACTGTTGTAGTATTGGTCGAGAGTAGTCGAAAATTAAAATTTTGGATTTTTCTTCTTATCAGTTTTTTTTATTCGACCTTGAATATTTAGTATAGGTTGAATTTCATGTTAATAGATATTCTCTGAGGTTCAGGAAGCAAAAAATGTGTTGCATGAGTTAATAGCAAGAAAATAATAATGTTTCAACATGACTAACATTTTTCTCGTAAACGGCTAAACGGATATTAACAACTGTAACTTCAAAATTTTTATCCATAAATTTCTTATCATAGATATTGATATTTGATTGTTCTTAATTGTCACAACAAAAATTTCTTTTGCCACCTAAGCTTAAAAAAATCATTTATCAATGTTTATGATAAGAATTACATCGTAGTTCTTTCAGCGTAAGTAATTTAAGTAGTCCGAATGTAATGTAGAACAACGTGAGATGAAAAAATATTTATAAACAAAAATTTGTGATTGTTTATAAACAAATAAGATTTTTAATAATAGAATTAATTTTTGTGAATTCAAAAGCATATCTCTATAATAGAAATTCATAAATACAAATTTTGATGTCAGTACTCCGTTTAGCTGTTTACGAGAAAAATGTCAGTCATGTTGAAACATTATAATTTTCCTTTTATTAACTTTTACAAAAAAAATTTGTTTGCCACCTTAACTACAGAAAATGTTTTTTAACATGAAAGTTTTGAAAATAATAACTAAAGAGATTGAAAGAACATTTTCAGATATTAAGTATCCAACTTAGAACAATTTAATCTCGACTCAATATTTACGTTCATATAAAAAAAAAACTGGTAAGCAGAAAATTTCTAAATTTTTGGTTTTCGGTTAATTTCGACCAATACTAAAACACTATATAGGTCGCTTTTTTTGGCTTCGCACACTTTTTTTATTATTGTCTACCCGTGTCATTATTGAATAAATGAAACTGCTGTAAAATGTACATTTGGGTTTTGTGGTTATATAGTTTCAAAAATAATAAATGTCTGGATAATAGAAATTAATTAATTTTTATATAGGATTAACATCAACCTATAATTTTGAATTTTATAATTCACTATATTCACTGCTATGTCATTGATTCAGTTTATTTATCATTCAATGTATTTAGATGAACAATATTAAATGTTTTTCCAGCAAGAATAAATAAATTACATATAAAAAGTTTATTTAAGTTTAATTTAGGAGATTTTTGTTGTTTCATTGAACGTAGTGTAACTTTGAAAGTTTGCTAGTTCTGAATACAGAAGAACAAGAAATTCTCAGTATACTGTAAATAGTTAACTTGCAGAACTGAAAAGAAAAGAGTGTGTTTAATGTCTTTCACTTTAAAACTGCATTTAACAACGATTTTATTACAATTTTGAGTAACTTCTCCAAGCCCGTAAAAATTGCAGTAAAATATATATATTTTAAACTTGTCGACTATTTTCTTAGAACAATATTATTTTCCGCATAGCTCACAGAAAGCATTAAGCTTGACATTAAGTACATTTCAAAGAGAAAGGATGTCAACAGAAGGATCGCTTCCTCTTTTTCTCATCTCTCCCTTTATTTATTTCTCCTCTGTGTTGTGCATTATACCAGAAAGTCGTTAGATAACGATTTCCCAGCTTTCTCTGAGAGTTTTTCATTCTTTTAAGCCCGACTCTCTCGCCTGAAAGCTTTACAAAACGCACAGCAAAAGAAAACTTAGGATTTGGATGCTCGAAACGCTAATTGGATCTACAATGACGAATGGCAGTAGATCGATGTGAGTTGATTCAGCAGTATGGAAACGCTAATTGGAGAAGTTTCACTTGAGCAAGTGAAAGAGTCTGTTTAGAGTCGATAAGGTTTGATTTGTCTTTACGACCGTGACTGCGATTGAAACAGGAATGGGGTGCTCGATAGCTCCTTGTGTGCTATCTTCATTTTCACTTAGCGATTATAGTCCGAGATCCCACTGCATTTTTTCGAAGGTGAGAACTGATCGTGATAAAAGTTAGTGTAAATGAAAGCTGACACGTAGGCGATTAAGAAACTGCCCGCCTGCCAGTTCCAAGTCGGTCATAGGTGCGATAAAATTGGACTTTTATGGGCAAATTTAATCAATAATCACCTGGTATGTCTGAACGCAATGAAATCTGTACCACATTGTAGGGTGCGATTAGTGCTTTCAGAAAATGTGTGATTGCCACCCTCCACCTGCTCAAGAACCCCTGGCCGACAGGCCTAAAGGGCGTGATTGCAGGTAACTTTCAGGGTATGCTAAGGAACGCGATAAGACAAAAACTAAATAAAAGGTGAAAGCCTTCTGTACACGAAAAACTCTGCCTGCCAAGGCTGAAGGTAACAGAAATATGCCGCAGACACATTTTTTTGCCGAATTTATTTGCTTTCGCTGTAATATTGTAGACGGGAGTCTAACGTTAGAAGAGGCTTCATCTTCGTTGGGCGCTAGGGCTGCTGCGTGGGTGCGGTGCAGCGGGGAAGGCATCTAAGGGTTTCGGTTTACGGTGTTTAGTTACGGTATTTAGTTACGCTGTTTAGTCCAGTCTTGTCTAGTTCGGTGTCCACTTGGCGTAAACGTTAAAATGAAGTGTTATGTTTGTGAGAACAGTGACGGAAAGTTAGTGCAATTCAGTGATGGATCCTTTCAGAAGTGTCTTCAGATACTTGCTTTTCAGAAAAAAAATAACTATAAATACGGCGATGTAAATTTTAAGTGAAGAATCACTCAATGATTACGGATACCATCGTGTTTGCCACGGAAAAGTGACAGTGATAAAACAAAAAGACAGAGATGACTTCGAAACCTTTTTGCAAGATAATAGTGATGTAAGTAAAAAATAATACTATGCCTAATGGTTATAAATATTTATCCTTTAATGATGTATATGTATGATAATCAGGCATAATCTCCTGATTACTTTTAGGCAATTGCAGCATCTTATCGAAATAATGAGGTTTCTGGTGCACCTGACAATGTACACGTGCGTGCAGATGGAAAAGGTGAAACTAATTCAACTGAACAGGTAAGATTGTTTTTAATTATTCTGCGAGAAATGCTTTCTCCTTTAACTCAAGTGTTATATTTATTATTTATATAACATTATATTATTTAATATTTATATAATAAATAATAAATATTATTTATTATTTATTAAATTTGTTCTAAAATTATTTATTTTGGCCCGATGTTGCTTTGAACACTTATTAACCCTTTTTTTTTACTTTACAAAATAATATAAAAAGTTTTTGAATCTTTTTTAATGAGCTCTTAGAACTCATTAGTAAAAAATTGTTTGAAATTTTCCC
>NC_046664.1:55950727-55964798 GCF_010883055.1 Belonocnema kinseyi
ATATAACCTACAAGTAAATAATGTATTTATTTGTTACTTATGTTAATTAAATTTAAGGTAATAAATTTTAATCTTTAATAAATTCAATGTTCGAAAACAAATGTGTCACATCACAAGCTATGGTTTCAAAAAAGTTTGCGAAAGATGATCCTCAAATGGCCTTGCATGGAAAAATTTCATAGCAGACTAGTGTCAGGTCTGGTCCAAGTCTGGCTTTATCTAGACTTTCTCGTCTAGATCTAGAACTGCTATTTTATTAGTTGATACAACAATTCCATTAGTTACAGTGTCTATTCAGTTAGTACCAGCAACTAAGTAAATGGTAGTGCCAACTAACAAAATGGCAGTGCCATATTTTACAAACTGAATAATTGACCTAACTAACCATTTTTCTCGGTGTAAAATATCTAGTCTGGAAGGTCTAGCTTGGTTCAGAATTTGCGCTGATCAGTCATATAAGGTCAAACGAAGATCTAAGTGCGATCATACCATTTTCGTTGGAGTTACTTTCAAAAAGTTAGAGTGTGTCTAAAATTATAAAAAATAAGAATTTCACTCTATCAAACCAAGACTTTTTTCTGATCACCCAGCGGCCAGCCAATAATTAGTGGCTAATCATACAGTCTGATCTGGGGCGAGCAAAAAAAAAAACGTTACTCTTTTGGTCAGGCCCAGCCAGACCATCTTTTTAGCGTCAAGACTGAAAACCAGACGGTCTGGTCTGGGGGCTACCGAAAGAAGACTTTTCCACACAGGTCAAATATAACTTATAAATTTGAAAAGCACTTTAATCTTACTCTCCTATTTCCATTTTCTCTTATTTTCTCTGTTTTGAAAGTATTCTTTTTCCCCCTCTATTTTCAAGAATCTTCCCTTTTTCCTATTTTCTCATTTTTCACTTAAATGCGAACTGAATTAGAAGAACCCATTAGGAAAATCCAACTATTTTTGGATGACAAGTCTACTAATATATTTTTATTTCGGAATTCAGCTCGTTTGGTTAAATATTCTACTATTTGGTTGAAAATTAATTAATTTCATTGAAAATGCAACTATTTCGTCAATAAGTCATATTTTTTAGTAAAAAATTCAACTTATTTGTTATAAATTGAACTACTTTGTTGAAAATTACTTTTTTGTTGTTAAAAATTCATCTGATTAAAAATTTAGTCATATCATTTTTATAAAATTAATCTTCTTGGTTAAAAAATAATCTTTTTTGTTAAAAATAGAACTGTATGGTTGAAAATAATTCTCATTTGGTTTAGGACTCAACTGTTCTGTTGAAAATTCTACGTTTTGGCTGAATTCAACTATCTTCTATTTCAAATTAAAATCGTTTTGATAAAATTTATAACTATTACATTTTCTTAAGAATTCATCTTTATTGGTTAAAATTACAACTATCTGGTTAAAATTTTAATGACATTTTTAAAAATTCATCTCGTGCCGACTGCTTATGTGGCGCTGTCAAGACGTTTTAAGTAAAAAGTTTTTATACAGCCAAACGATAATTTTGACAAGCCAAGTTAGTGCTATTTAATTGGTATTTTAAAAATGTATTTTAGATGATTAACGTTAAGAATTATTTCAAAGACTGTCTAAAAGATAAGAAAAAAGTCTTTGCTTTTATGAGGAAAAAAAAAAATTTTTAATGTTAATTTTTCATTATGTACTTTTAAATTTGATGCACATCAGAAAAAATTTGTGCTTTTTAATACTAATATTAATAATACTACTAATACAAATACTAAAAATACTAATTTTTGGTCTCAAATAAAAAATTGGAATTTACGTATTTTGTTAGTGTTTTTGACGGAAGTTGGTAATAGAAAAGATTTATACTTTGAACAAGCTTTATATAACTATTAACAATTTTTGGTTATATTAGCATTTTACAGAAAAAATTAGTCTTGATAAAAAACATTATAATCCTATAAGATTTAGAATATTTTAAGAATTTTGGATTAAACTATAATGATGTCCGTGAAATATTTCGTATTTTTAGTAATAAAAAGGATTTGAAGAAAATTCACATATTTGAACAATTCCAAGTTAAGTTGTTCCTTTACTAGAATAGATTTCAATAAAGATTTATAATTCTAAACAATATTTTGTAACTTTAATATTTTTCGTAGAAATTTATTGGTATTTTTGATGGAAAATTATTAAATTTTAAAGAATATTCATAATTTTGTAACAACTTTAGTTTTAAATTATGTAAGTGTTTTTTGTAAATCATTCTAATTCCAACAAGATTTAGAATATTTGATTAGTTTTAGATTATTTTATTCTTATGTCGGCAACTGTTATTTTTAATGCAAAAAATTAAATTTCAAAAAAGATTTAAAATTATTTATGAACAATTTTGAGTTATTTAAAAAAATTGTGATGGAAATCAGTTAATTTAAATAGAAAAATGAGGTTTCACAGGCGATTTAAAGTCCTAAATAATATTTTTTATGTTGTGTTAGTGTGTTTCGTTTAAAATCGCTACCTTTTATAAAAATATCATTAGATTTGAAAGAACTCCGGCAACATTTGAACAATTGTATTAATAATATTGTATTCGTAAATATTATATAGTAATTCTGTAATTAGGATATTAACTTTCATTAAATATAAAAAAGTGCCCTTGATTTTTTTTCTTTTATTTTAGATAAAAGTTAGTATCAAATACGCCAATTTTGTATTTATATTAATTTTATAAATAAATTTGAAAACTGCGTGAGACAAAATAACAAACAATAATCACGCTCGCAGCGCGCATTTTAGTTTGCAAGCATAATTAAATTACAATTCTTTGTTAAGTGTTGTAAAAAAATTAACGATTAAAATCATTCATTTCGGTTAACAGTGTAAATGGTTTTGAATTTTATATTTCAGTTCACAAAATCGAATTGTAAAGAAGGTATTCTATTCAAAATAAATTTTGAAATAAAGTGCGCGGACAGGCTTTTTAAATTTGTATTGTTTTAAATATTACTTGTTATTGTTTCCGTATTTGTCAAAATAATATTTTTAAAGTAATGGAAATTGATTGTACTAGAAGCAAACGTATACATTTTTATTTTTTAGTTAAAACATTTTTAATTGAATGAGTCAAATAACAAAATAACAATTGCAAAATTAATTTTTTTTTGTATTTTTACAGCATCATTGATAACGAAATCATTACAATGAATATGTTATCACCTCCCGTGCAGAAATTGCCAAATGTTTGCCTTATTTTTGATTTGGGCCAGATCGCCCAAGTTTCAATGCAAAGTGTCAAGCGTTAAAAATATTTCAATTATTATTTGTAAAAGTGACAAAATAAGTGGGAAAAAATGCCAAAAGTGAGCACAAGACGAGTGCGTAGGTATAGTATACTTCAAAATATTCCAGAATGACGTGTTGAAGACTATAATAAGTAAATTTATTCAGAATGTTAAGATGAAACCTAACCTCGAAATGAGGTCATTTATTTATAAGAAAAGTAGCAAAAGTATGTTTCATTTGTTGAATGTGAAAACGAATTAGATCAACAATGACGTCATGAACATATATATTTTCAAGTATTTTTAGGTGATTTGATACAATCGGAATGTAAATAGAACCTTCTTATTCATATTTGCTTTTGTAAAAATAACTTGAAGAGACAGTGCGATATTATAATCCACTTATTTCAAAATAACTTTCCACAAATAAGTTTAATATAGAAATTGAAAGCAATTTCAATCCAGAAATTAAAACCAAAGATATATTGCAAAATACTTAAATGTTTTATCATACACAAATGCTGACTGATATTGTGTCGTTTGACTTTTTCCGTTTGCTCGAAAAAAGTGTCTGACATACTCCAATTTTTTCATATCACGATCTGTTAGATAACCTGATATTTATATTCTCAACTTTTAGTTAAGGAAGTGATATATTCGATTTTAATATTATTTTATTTAAGAATCCCTTTTAATTAAGAATAAAAAAAAATAAATTAATATGGGCATGATCGGGGCCAGGCATAGTTATCTCTGGGCGCAGCGCTTGGGCCCCGATCGGGCATCGTGTTTCATTTCGAGTCTGGCCCCATCTTGATAGCCTGATTTGGGTCAAACTGCCCGATCTGGCCCCGATCAGATCCAAATTGGAATTTCTACACGGGCTTTTCAAATTTTTTTAGAATTGTGAAATAAAAAACCTAGGAATTATTTTTGAAGATAACCAATTTTTTTTCTAACATCAGCAAACTGATACGGTGGACTCTTAAAGGATAATAATGTATTATCTATATTTTTATAATTATTTATGGTAATTAATAGTTATTGCATTATCAATCAACTAGAATTACAGGAATCCTCATGAATAAAAGCACATTTGACCGGAAGTGTTGTTTATTATCAGAATTTGAGGATTCAGTCTGCTTCAAAACCTGCAATTTATATAGATATACTTTTGTGCCTATGTACTATTTATTCATCAGGAATTCTGAAAAATCACTGCAGATGTGCCGATTAAGACCTAATTATCTGAAAAGTTTATTAAAATTTTAAGAACTCATCATCACAATTAAATTCGTCTTAGCACAATTGAAATATTGAAAAGCAGATATTAAAAACTTTGATATTTAAGCATAATATATAGATATAACGGCATACTATCTAATATCTTCTATTCAATATACAAAATATTAAAGGGCAATATCTGTTTATATTGAAAGTATAAAATTTATGATATTAACAGTTAATATCTAAGATATTAAAAAAGCTAAATTTTATCGGAGCAAGGTCGCTGACGTGTGACGTGGCGACAAAAGATTTTGTCTGTATCATGAGCTTTCATCGTGTGTATTGTGGTTTCTCGGACATCTATTGGTTCGGACATGTTGAGAGAATGCCAAATGAACGACTAACGAAACAAGTGTATCAAGGTAAAGTAAATGGCAACGTGCCCAGAGGTAGACCGCGGAAAGAATGGATAGAATGTGTGAATGAGACACTACTTAGAAGAGACATAAGAAGTCATAAAAACACGAGAGCCTGCATGAAAAAATGCATGGACATGAAAGAAGCTAGAGTAGTATGCCAGGACAGGAAAGTATGGTGGCAAATAGTTAATAAAAAGAGTGTCAGTAGAGTGAACGACGCCTGAAACAAAAGACCTTGGCCAGTAATGGACCCAAGTGGGGAAACTTACATAACGACTTCGTGAGGTTCTTCGCTTGGGGTGATTGCTAGAGAGAGTGATCAGCAACCTGGGTCGGAGTAGTGTTGCGGAACGAACGTGTTATTTACTTAAATAGCACGAGAATTCTGGATCAATCTGAAAAATCTCTATCCCTTCCACACACTACTCCTTTGCCCTGCCGAGTGAGTCACGCCTACCCCAAAAGGGAAATGGCTTAATGGTGTAATATTGCACTATAAGTTTTGGTGGAAAATGGATTAAATGTTTTTGGATATGTTATAATTTTCTCAAGAAAATGAGGACTCAGCTACAGGCATATTTCATTTTAGCCTTGAACAGTGTGTTATCTGTTTAACACAAAAATCGCATAATTATTCAAAAAGGCGAATGCTTGAGGATTCGGATTTTCAAAACAGAGGACTTCGATATTAACATTCTTTTGCATTTTGTAGAAAATGGCATGCTTTACAGGTAATTTTTGCACAATTAAAAAATATTTCTTGAATATCTTAGATTCTGACCTTTAATATCTTGGATATTGTCAGTTAAAATCTTCTTTTTAATATCTACGGATGCTCTACTTCAGTATCTAGATTTCTCTTCCATACTTAAATCGCTAAGATATTACCTTTTAATATGTAGATAGTCTGTGCTAACATCTATTTTTCTCCGTGTATATGAAAATTCCAATTTCTGAGATTGTGTAGCATGATGTCATTTAATATGACTAGTGAAATAAATTCCGTCATTTCAAAAGAAAATCTTCAGAAGATACGACACGTCATTGTCAGATGAATCCTCTTTCATTGACTTAGTCCAGGAAACTCGAATCGATGTCACGTAGCACTGAATTCTTGATATGAGTCAGATATTACCTGGCAATGAGATGCTCACAGCTTTCACTACGAGTCTTGCGCTTTGCTCATTGGCGGGAGGCTTCGCGTAATAATGAGCAGGAGATGCTTCTTCAAATGAATAGCGTTCGATTGCTGCTTTTCAAAGCGGAAGGAGACTTCAAGTCGCTAAGGCGACGCCTTTGTGACCCCGTTTTCAAATTGAAGAAATAATTACAAGCTGAACAAGGAAACAACTCTAACAATTTTTAAGCCCTATAATCTGTTTTCATTTTCAATAAAACTAGAAGACCTGGAAGACCTGGAGAATTCATGGAATGTTGAGAAGTTCTGGAAAAGTCAAGGAATTTTATAGAAGCGACTGGCATTTTCTTTGGTCGCTACTATTTAAAAATCTTAACAACTATTTTAGTACTTTACAGCAAATTTTTAATTTCCGAATTAATAGAAATTGTATTTTTTTCATAATAAAAGTATTATGAATAAGGGGCTGATTAGTGTTGAAATCTTGTAATACAAGTCTTCGTGAAATATATTTTGAAATCTTTGAAATCTTTGCGAAATCATTGAAATCTTTCAAATTCCTTTCAATTCTTTTACACCTTTGTGATATCTATTGAAGCATTGAAGAAATCTTTTAAAATTTTTAAAATATTTTCTTTATTTTTTAAACTTCTGAATCTATTAAAAAATTGGTTTCAAAATATTTGTGAAATGCTTGTGAAATATTGATGAAGTCAATGTGGAATCATTCAAATCTTTGTGAAATATTTTTTAAATCTTTCAAACCTTGTTCCGTATTTTTGAAACAATTACGAAATATTTGAAAGTTTTGTGAAGTAATTTCGCAAAGATTTCGAGCAAGTATAAATATTGCAAAACATTTTCCAAAAATTTCAAGTTTTCAAAACTATTTCAAAATAGTTCAGAAGATTTCAAAACATTCCACAATACTTTTAAATATATCGCAACGACTCCAATGACTTTGCCAACATTTGAAAGTTTTCAATTATTTCACAAAAATCTTAATGATGTTTTAAAATTTGCATCAAATTAAAAAAAAAAATAAAAAAATATATCGTATTATTTCACAAAGATTTCTCGATTCCAATACATTAAAAAAGATTTAATAATTATTTCAAAGATACTAAGTTTTTTAAATGATTTCACAAAGATTTCGAATATTTTATAAGATTTCAAAATATTTTATATTTACAACGATTTAAAAGATTTTAAAATGTTTAAAAATATTTCACAAATATTTAAATGATTTCATAAAGATTATATTGATTTAGAAAGATGTCGAAGATGTTAAAGATTTAAAAAGACTTCACAACTACCTTACAGTGATTTTAATTAATTAAAACGATTTTGAAATATTTCAAAATTGATTTCAAATATTTTATGCGATTTTTCAGATTGCACTAAGATTTAATTTATTTTACAAAATTTTCAAATATTTAAAAAGATTTCAAAATATTTAACGAATATTTCGAGGAATTCAAAATAGTTCAGAATATTCAAGAAAATTTTAGTACTAGATGTCATATCTGTATTCTCTTTAGAGTTTCTAGATATTATAGATTTCTGGCTATTTTAAAATATTTAACGTATTATTATTATTTTTCATTGAGTTTTTTGCATTGTATATACAAAGATATTTATATAGATTCATGCGAACAAGTTTGGACTAAAACAAACAAACAAAAAGTGCTCCTATTGTAATCGGAAAAATTTTTTTAAAATGTTTTGGACAAAAATAAAAAAGAGGAAAGAAAATGAGTAAAATGTGATGAGTACTGAAACGTTCATAATACTATTTTTGTATTTTTATTTTCAATGTTCTTGTATTGTAATTTGATAATAATAAAAATAAAAAAGACGAAAGAAAGTAAAAAAGAATGAAGGGGATGTGTTTGGTTGCCTTCTCATTTTTCTTTCCTCTTTCTCTTTTTTATTTTTGTCCGAATTAAAAAAATTTTGTTTCATATAACAATAGGATCATTTTTTGTTCGTTCGCTTTGGCTCAAATTTGGTCGTTGGATTCTTGCTTTTTCTGGAGTTTGCATCAATTTGATTATTGGACGTTAAATAGGATGTTTAATTTGGATTTTATTCTAATTTAAATTGCTTAAATTTTTATTATATTTTTAATAGTAAATTTATCTTTTTTAGTTGATGATTCTAATATTTGGTTGAAAATTGATGTCTTTTTCTGAAAATTCGTAATTCATTTTGTGGTCGGAAATTAATAATTTTATTTAGAATGTTTATATTTTTGGTTGAAAATAGAAATACTTTCTTGAAAGTTTGTTTATTTTTTGGTACAAATTTATTTTTTAAATTAAAATTGTAACTATTACATTTTTAATTAAAAAAAATATATTTTTTAGTTGAAAAATTATGTTTTTGTGTGTACTAATTACCTTCTTGGTTAAAAACTTTTGTTTTTGGTAGAAAATTGATCACTTTAGCTGCAAATTTAACTATGTTATTGAAACTTTTTTATAACAAATTATTTTTTTAATTTAAAAATGTAACTATTCCATTTTTATTTACAAATTTATCTATTTTAGTCGTAAATTTATCTCTTTGAGTGGGACCATGGTCGTGGGGGCTAAAGCGTATTTCCCACACATTTGTGCATAGACTTTTCAAAATTGAAGGTCAAAGCATCCACAAATTTAATTCGAGGATTGTGAATTCTCTTTTATGAAAGCTCCTTCAGCCTTAATGAACACATTCTAATCGCGTGTCTCACGAATAGTTTATTTCCTAATTAAATACTAACATAGCAAGAGTTCATCTCCAGAGAGTCGTGAGACCAGTACCTCTAGAGAAATAGGCTTTATCTAAGTACTTAAACCTCGTGCTTTTGGTGGTTGGGAACCCAACTTAAACTGTAGTTCCCCCTCCCATCGCCAAGTAAGTGTGTGGGGGGGGGGGGGGGGGGGGGGGGGGGGTTGTAAAGGAATAGGGAAGAAGGTACAACAAAAATGTAAATCCTTAGGGGACACATTAGAAGCTTTCATTGCAAAGTTCACCTGTTTGGTTGAAAATTTAACGTTTGCTTAAAAAATCATTGTATTTTAGTTGAAAATTGATTTTTTAACTTCAAATTTAACTATTCCAGTTGAAAAATCAATATTTTTGTCAAAAATTCATTGCAATGGTTGGAAATTTAACTAGGTTCTTGAAATTAATTCTTTTTTTTGTTGAAAAGAAATTTTTGAACTGAAAGTTTATTTATTTCATTCTTGGTTGACAATTAATTCTTTTTAGTTGAAAATTCAACTATGTGGTTGAAAATTCATCTATTTCGTTGAAAATTTGTCCTTTTAAGTAAAATAATTACCTTCTAGTTGAAAATTTCTTTTTCTAGAAAATTGATGTATTTAGCCGAAAATATAACTATTTAATTAAAAATTATTTGTTTTTGTAAACAATTTAACGATTCCATTTTTAATCAGAAATTTATCTTTTTTGGTTGAAATTTGTAATTTTTGGTATAAAAAAACATTGTTTTTCGGTTGAAAATTGATTTTTTAGCTTAAAATTGAACTATTCCAGTTAAAAATTCAACATTTTACTTCAAAATTCATTTCTTTGACAGGAAATTTAGCTATCTATTTGAAAATTATTTCTTTTTTTGTGGAAAATTCATTTATGAACAAAAAGTTAATCTATTCCATTTTTGGTTGAAAATTGATTCTTTTTAGTTGAAAATTCAGCTACTTTGTTAAAAATGCATGTATTTTATTGAAAATTTGTGTTCTTTTGTACAAAATTATACTTATTGTTTGAAAATTTAACTGTTTGGCTATAATTTCATCTATGTATTGAAAATTCAAGAATTTTGTTTTGAAGTAATTTTGTACATAGAGGTAATCCAGGGTAATCCGATTTTATCTGTAATAATTCAACTCCGCTGAATCTAGTTTTTGGGAGTTGTTTTCCCCATGACCCCAACTAACCCGATTCGGTTATCGTGGGTCGTTGGAGACCCAAGGATTTTTTCATTTGTCTCATTCTTCAGAATCTGTGTACCCCGGAAATACCTATACCCACACTGAAAAAAAACTGTAGGAATAGTTTGCTTCAGGTCTGAAACGACTCACGATAACTTTAACTTAGTTGAAAACTCGTTCTGAGCGCCAAGGTAAGTTTTTGAATTTTTATGAAGATTATGAGAAATAAAAATCTTTTTCCTTTTTTTGAGTCATATATTGATTTTTCATCTCTTATAGCATAGCGCAGGGTACGCATTCACTACATTTTCTGGAGGTGAGTGTGTTCATCACTAAAAATAAAATATTTGTTTGCATTTTTTTGCCATTTTTATTTTAAGATTTTTGTATTCTCATCAGGGAAGGTATTAGATTTGTGTAAAATTTGCCCCCACCCCCCTGTTTTTGTCCAATGCCCACGTTTTTAAACCCCAGAATCCGAACAACTGGTTTATATGAATGTGTCCGTCTGTCTATATGTTTGTGTGTATGCATGTATGTATAGTCCGACTGTCGGCACGATAATTTTTGAAAAAATCAATCTTCTTAATTGGCCTTTGGCACACTCTTTGAGTGTCAGAAACTAAAGGTCAAGTTCGTTAGCCAGCCATTTTGGATACAAATTCAAAAAATGAGAGCATTTTGAAAATTTTTGAAAACATTTTTTTCAAGTTTTAAAATTTTCTGTACGGATATTCTTAGTATTCAAAGAGACGAACAATTTACTCAAATTACTTTTTTTTCATAAAACCGAAAGGTAGCAGAATTATAGCATTTGCAAAATTAAAAAAACACACGAAAATCAACATTTTAAGCTAAATAACGCACGATATGAATAAAGTCAAGGTAAGATAAATGTTTCTTTTTGAATGACTAAAAAGATTCTGAAACAACGTTCTGAATTTTCTTCAAAACTCGAAAATTCAAATTTTGAGTGCATAAAAAAAGAATGGAAAATGAAAAATTACATTCTTTCATTCAACTATTTGAATGTGAAAATGGGATCATATAAACTCCCATCTAAAACAACGCTGCAGAAGTTGCAATAAAATGTTTAATAACAACAATTTTCTTAAAGAATGCGCATTTTTTAAACGGGACAATGAAACTACGTCTGTTTTGATATCAATGCATGTTTTGAATTGTCATAATATACACTTATGGAAAAGATATAGGGACAAATTCGAGTGCGAAGCACGAGATACATGATGAGAATGCGTTCGTTAAAACCGAAGGAGCTTTAACAAAAGAGATTTCACTATCACCAAATTACTGTTGTCGTTGCTTTGACCTTTAAGTTTGAAAATGTGTGCATAAGTGTGGGGAATATACAAAGACCGAGCGCGGAGCGCCAGGTAAATACATTATCGAGCGCGAAGCGTGAGATAAATATACTATCGAGCGCGAGAATCAAGAGTCGCACTTCCTAGGAGCACTTAAACATTTTGAGCAAAATCCAAAACTTTTGAAGTCTTGGGTCAGAAACGACTGGATAACCTGAGAAGTTGCCAAAAAAGCGATAACCAACCTCAACGAAATTTGATGTTGGTTCTCGGATTGATGCTGGTAATCGGATCAACAATTAACGACAGCAAACATGATCTATTATTTTGAAAAACCATATAAAAAAAATAACAGAAAACTTAGTCCGTAATTGGTTTTCAAATGTCTTGAATAATAATATTATACAAATAGCTCACTTATATAAAAGATGCATCATTCTTCTATCCTAGGATATTTTAATGGTTCATAGATTATAGATAGATGGTTCTGACTACTATTACGAAATTTTCCTTGAAACTAACTAGTCATGTATGGCGTTAAGACTAGCATTACGGAATTTTTCCTAACATTGCACATAAAGGGTCTGGAAAAGGAGTTAGTCTTACGTTAAACTGTGTAACTAAAGACAGTTTATAAATAATTTTGTTAAACATTTCATTAGGATGGCCTTTAGCACTTGAGTAATATATCATTATAACTTTTAATATATAATCTTTTACATACATGTATTCTATATTTAATTTTCAGTTAATTTGATTAATTCTCTTATAACTACAATAATTTCTTATGAATTTCAAGAATTTTGTTTGAAAATACTTTTTTTTCTCAAAATTATTAAGATTGCTCTAGTGGAATATTTATTTATTTATTAAAAATTATTAATATTTCTTTCGCCGGATATTTATCGACATTTTTTAAGCAATTTCTAATTGCTTAAAGTAATTTCACTTGTTTAAATAATTTACTTAAAATTTTTCTTTCCATAAAAAATATTACTGTTGGTCTCGTGAAATATTTAGCAACATTCGTTAATTTTTTATTGCGTAAAAAAATTCCATTTGTTTACCAAATTTGTTTAAGTTTAATTAATTTTGTCAGCGAAATGTACAAATCTTGTGGAAAAATGATTGTTTTTAAGCAAATGTAAGGTATACAATTAGAAAATATTTAAAAGTAAACATATGTTATTAAAGATGACGAACTTTCGGACGAGTTTATAGAAAAATTCTTTTTAAATCAAATAAAGTTTGTTTACATAATTAGACTAAATAAATAGTAATAATTTTTAAGGAAAACCCAAATTTTTGAGAAAAAATATCATTCAAAAAATTCTATTTGTTTAAATAATTGAAAATTAATCAACTAATTTGGATAAATATTCCACTAGGCAAATATTAATAATTTAAAGTAAAAAAAAAGATTAAAATATAGTGCTCAAAAGATCGATTTCATCAAGAATTTACATTTTTTGTTTTAAGGGTAGTTTTCAGGTATTCGTGGGGTGTGTTAGGGGCGTCAAACCCTTATTCGTGATACATAAAATTTTTCATTTGATAATTCTTAACAACCCTCTATAATTTCTCTTTAAATTGTCTTAAACTCTGAAATATTATTCCAAAAATTAAAAAAACTAAATTTTCCTTATTCATTTTACATGGGAAACTTCACCTGTTAAAATAATTAAAATAAAGGCAACACCAGCGTCTTGAATTAGAAATAGCACAACGTATATCTAAAAAATGTACGATTCACGACTTTTTTGACAAGATTTCGTACAATCTCTGAAATCCATCTGAAAGCTTTGTAAAATAATCGAATCATTTGTGAAGTTTTTTCAATATATCGGAAATCTTTTGAATAATTTGAGAAATAAGTGAAATCTTTTTACCATGTTTAAAATATTTGGAAATATTCATGAAATCTTTCTAAACTATTTAGAGATTTTTGCAAAATATTTGAAAGATTGTTGAAATATTTGGTAATATTTGTGAAATTATTGGCATCGTTGGAAAATCGTTTCTGCCTTTGTGAAATGTTTTTAATCTTTCTGAAATCTTTGTCAAATCTTTGTGAAATCTTGAGGAAATCATTGAAATCTTAAAAAAAAAGTTTTCATTCTATCTGTATGCTATCTTTTAAATGTATCAGAAATTTTTTCCAAATCTATTAAATCTTTGTGAACACATTGGGAAATCACCAATATCTTTGAGATCGATCTGAAAGCTTTGTGAATTATAATTGAAGTATCTGGGAGGTCTCTTTAATTTATCCGAAATCTTTTTAAAACTTTAAGAAATCTTTGAAATCTTTGTGCAATCTTAAGAATCTTTGTGGAATTTTTGGAAATCTTTGTGACATATTTTTGAAATATTTGGTAATATTTGTAAAATGATTTAAACCTTTGTGAAATCATTGAAGTCCTTATGAAATCTTTTGAATCTATCAGAAATCTTTGCTAAATATTTGAAGTTTTTGCAAAATACTTGAAAGGTTTGTGAAATATTTAAGAAATCATGTATACCTTTGGAAAGTTTTTTGAAACTTTCTGAAAAATTTAAAAACTTTGTGAAATCTTTGAAATCTATCTATCTGAAAGCTTCGAGAAATAATTAAAGTATTTATGAACCATTTTAAATGTACCTGAAATCTTTGCGAATATTTAAATTATTATTATTATTATTATTATTATTACACCATTAAGCCATTTCCCTTTCGGGGTAGGCGTGACTCACTCGGCAGGGGAAAGGAGTAGTGTGTGGA
>NC_046664.1:55964898-55986071 GCF_010883055.1 Belonocnema kinseyi
GTGTTTCTGTGACTTCTTATGTCTCTTCTAAGTAGGGTCTCATTCACACATTCTAACCATTCTTTCCGCGGTCTACCTCTGGGCACGTTGCCATTTACTTAATGCTTTGTAATAGTTTACAATTTTCTAGGAGATTATTGAAATCTGTTTGAAATTTATGTGAAATATTTGGAAAACTTTATGAAACCTTTCTGAAATCTTTAGAAATCTTTGTGAAATTATTGAAATGTTCGTGAAATATTTGAGAAATCATTTAAGCATTTTTGAAGTATATGTAAAATCTATTGGAAATCTTTGAAATCTTTGTGAAATCTATCCGAAACCTTTGCAAAACCTTTAAAATCATTGGTGAATCACTGTAATCTTGAAAATTTTTCTGAAATATTGGTGAAATATAATTGAAGTATTTGTGAATTCTTTCAAATGTATCCGAAGTCTTTGAAAACTTTAGGAAATCATTGCAATCTTTGTGCAATATTTGTAATCTTTTTGAAATCTTTAAAAGTCTTTGCGAAATAATTTTGAAATATTTGTTAATATTTTAGGGATGATTTAAATCTTTAGGAAATCATTGAAGTAGTTGTTCAGTCTTTGAAATTTATATGAAAGCTTCGTGAAATAATTAATGTATTTGTGAAATTTTCTAAATCTATTCGAATTTTTTGCGAAATATTTGAATTCTTTGTATAATTTTTGAATCATCAGGAGATTATTGAAATCTCTGTATAATCTTTAAATCTCTTTGTGAAAGCTTTTTGTAATCTTTCTGAAATCTTTAGAAATCGTTACGAAATATTTGGAATATTTGGCAATGTATGTGAAATTATTGAGAAATTGTTCAAATATTGTGATATATAAGTAAAATTTCTTCAAAATATTTAGGACATCTTTGTGAAATCTTGCGAAAATTATGAAGTCTTTTTAAAATCCGTTAAATCTATCGGAAATCTTTGCGAAACTTATGAAATCTTCTGGAAATCTTTAAGCAATCTTTGTGATTGTGAATTATTAGGCAATATGAATTTTGTACCTGTATTTATTATTTAAATTTTTCATTCATTACTTATTATTCACGTTAATTTTTCACACAGTATAATATGATGATATCACGTACCAATTAAACAATTAAATATAATTCGATGCATCTGCCCCCCTCTAGGAAAAAGGGCTCCACCACTTCTGCATAGACCTTACAATTTTATTATTATTTTAGCGCTTCCGTGTAATGTAGTACCTTGAGTTAATAAAGATACAAAAATAAACCGTTAAAAATGTTTGCAAAGATGCGACTATTAATATCTTTTCGTGCAATTACACGGAGAGAAATTTCAAGAGATTAATTTTGCGGAAGCGCGTGATTTTAGAGCTACAAGTTTTACGTGATTTAAACTCTTGGACTATGTGATCTAAACGCATAGAATTCAAGAACTAAGAGCAAAGGGGCGTGACCTAATGCCTGAAACCTTGAAACCTGTGCTTTAATAGCAAGGGTCCCGAGATCTTAGTTCTCGTGCCAAAGCGAAATAAAATCATGGAGTAGTGCCGTAAAATAATCTCCTGAAATTTCTCTTCGTGTAGAAATACTGGAAGATCTCGAATAACAAATTGGCTGCGAAAATGCATACATTAATTGATGGGCTATAAGAAAGAGAACGATCTCTCGGGTATTTCTCAAGATTGTTCGACTTTCTTGAATCTCAATTTGAAAAAGAGGACTGGAGGCGATTGTCGTTGAGGTTTTTGCCGTGCGAACTTGCGTAGCTCGCATAAACAGAAGGGAAACGTTCTCCACGGGAAGACGTTCCAAACAATGAACGAGAGCGTGGGACCAACCACATACATGTTGGTAACCCCTTGGCACTCGAACTTGTCTGAGAGTGCATGATTGTGGAAGCCAGGAGCTAATGTCAAAGATCCAGGTCGAGTGCACCTGAGCGTGTCCCAATTACCGAAAATTGAACACAAAAAGTCTTCTATGTGCATTTCCTGAATTTCCTCTGCCGACTTCAATCTTGACACGAATCTACCATTTCTGGCGATCCATTGTGCCAAATTAGTGTACAGAATTCCTGAAAATAAAATCTTCTCTTTTCTTCCCTTTTATGTTTCTTTCGTCCCCTTTATTTTTATTATTATCAAATCACAATAAAAAACGATTTGTAAAAAATTATCACCAACGTTTCGGCACTCATACAAAATCCTTAACAAAGCAAGAAAAAAAATTTTCGAGCAGGTGCTATATGAGTGCCGAAACGTTGGTGATTATTTGTTACAATTGTTCTTTTATTGTCGTTTGATAATAGTAAAAATTAAAAATAAAAAAATAAATCAAAAACAGAAGAAAGAGGATTTGGTTGGTTGCCTTCTCATTTTTCTTTCCTCTTCCTTATTTGTGTCAAAAAAAATTCTCTTCTCCTTTTTAGAAAAAATGTAATCTTTTTTCATATTGCAATAGGAACATTTTATGGTGGTTGTCCAAATTTGGTCATTGGATTTTTGGTTTTATTTTCAGAAATTCTGCACAGTAACCTGATTATCGGACATAAAAAAGGATTTTAAATTTGATTTTAATCTCATTTAAATTTCTTAAATTGTTATTTTTGCCTAAGTAGGTGAACTTGACCCCTTCTACCTGAATTCTCGCAAGATAATTCATCATTTTTAATGTAAAGAGAGTACTTTTGCTTTTTCAGACTTTGTAGTTCATTTCATGACATTATTGTTTTCAGGGTCACTTGCATGCCATTCTCAATTACATACGAACTCACTTCCTTTACTTAATGTGGGTGCATCTTCCCAGGATCGAATTGGATGGACAGGACACTGGGCTGCTTATTTTAGAATTTTGAGATGGTAGGGAGCAGTATCTAATGGGGCACAACAAAATCTTTCGCTGCGTAAAGTGTGTTTTTTGCTAAAACGGTTTCTTAGGAGGTCCTGATAGAAATTACTACCACGCGTCCCGAAAACATTTTTTAAAAAAGATTCAAAAATCATCTTTGCGTAGATTGATCTGTCTCATTACATTTTATAACAAAATGTTCGACAGCAAAATTAAAGCAGAGAAAATTCTGACATGTTTAAAAAAAATAATCTTCTATCTTTAATAGACGTTGAGTTATGACTCTTCAAAGAACCTAGATTTGAGAAAAGAGTAATTAAATAAGACGATAATTAAATAAGAAGTAATTTCGTGTAACACTAAAAAACAATGACCTAGCCCTCATAAGTTATAAGTTATAGCTTCCCGAAGTATTATCATAGTTTTTTTCATCAATTGTATTTCGTTAAATTAAAATATTGTTTTAAGAATACTGCAAGATTTATCGATAGTTATTAACAAAATAAAATAAAAATTAAATTAAAAATAAAATAATTGTTATAATTTCACAACTGAGATATTAACCTAAGAATAACATTTCGAAATGTAAAACTGCATTACCTACAAGACATTATGTACTTTTCACAGATTTAATCAAACTCACTTATGATGGCCACCATTGTGTACTGAAATATTTGAATCAACTTAATTGGTTTTAATTCCCCGACCCTGAAGCTAACAACTTACATCAATAATTTCTACAAAATTTAATTTTTTTATTACTATAAAACAAGTATTTTATTGAATGTAAAAACTTTTAATATTAAAAAAATAATTCTCAGCAAAACCATCTACGATGCAAAAATTTATCAGTAAAATCAACATTGTTTCTAAATCAAAATTTGATCGAATTTCACGTTGGAGGTCCGCAGTTCTATCTCTGAGCTGGTGCCTCTGGAAATTTTTCTGTGTACCTTTACTGATGCTCTGGTGGTTCGGACCCCACCTTAAATTGCATGTCCACCATCATTCATCAGAGTGTTTCTAATTCCATCAATTTAATTAATCAAAAAGAAAATATAAGTCACAATAACAACATTAAAGAATTCTATTTATAAATTCAATCCTATTACGCTTTATAAATTGATTTGTATCTTACAAATAAATTAATTTGTACTATTAAATGAAATTTTGTTCTACTACAATATTCATAATATCCTTTTTGAAATAGAAACAATCGTGTAATCCTTCTTAAAAATATTCAATAGAGATAAAATCTTGCATTTGATTAAATTCATTTTTACAGTAGACGCTAGAAAATCATTCTCATCGGGCTCATTATCACCATGACATCACAGGAAGTAGAGTTTCCGCTGTTTTTTTCTTGCAAAGTTCAAGAACCGACATATGAAGTTCTTGACTTCGAATAAATGATAAAATATTGCCAGATGCTCTATGATTAAAAAAAAAGATTTCTTGACCGAGATGGATGTGAAATGAGGTGCAAGTGGGATCAAGCAAAAAGTCGCTCTCGTTTCTCATTCCATTCTCGATCGCAGCTTTCCAGCTCTCTAGGCACCTTTCCTCTGGAGAATGCGTTTGAAATTCGAACGAGCGTCTTCTTCGTGGTAAACGACTACAAGAGTTCTTTCAGCCTGAAGGAAGGAGAGCAGGAAAATGGTAAAGAAAAGAAAAATCGAAAAACGAGAGAGGAAAGATGTACGAATTTAGAGCATTTTCTCGATACAATATTACATTACATCCTCCTTTCCCTTCTCAGCCTTTCTCCATTTCTCCCTTTTTATCTTTCCTCGGGAAAGTCATGGGTCAAGAATTTTTCCTTTTATGCGACATCTCGTCAATCTTTCAAAAACTACTCTCATTAATCTACCAAATGTCGTTCTTTTCTTCGTTCTTCAAATTCAAGATTCCTTCAAACTTTTATGCAAATTGAAGCGATACGTTCTGGCTGAAAGTGATCACGACAAGAATTTATATGGAAAGATTTTTCTATTCAATTTAAGTTCTTAATATTATTGTAGAATTACGGTGTAAATTTAATCACGGCTAGTAATAACCGCAGCTGTATTCGACTTGATTAGACATACTTACATTTGCATGGGCGTTTGGCCAAGGGAGAGGAAAACTGCAGAAAACCACTTCCGGAGTTCAGCTGGTTTTTCGATAGTTGTGTTTGGAGAGTTTGGACATCGTGCCTCGGACAAGTCGAGATTTACGGTGTAGCTAATGTTGTCAGTATTTAAGCTCTTATTTAGAGTCGAATAAAAGAGCCTCGTAAAAAGTGGACGATAAAAACATTTACGATACCTGTAATGAAAGTTGTGAAAGTTGATAATTAAACGATGAAACAACAGATATTTTTAGTACAAAATTGATCTTTATCAAGCAAACTTAGCAAGGGAAGATCGACAATTGCGAATTTTATTTTCACTTAATTATTTTTTTAATAATAGCTGATTACCTGAGTATTAATTTGTCAAAGGATTAATATTTGCTATTACATATTTTTGGAGAAAATCGACTTTACAATATTTGCCACAGTGTGGTAAAAAAAAAACTTTACCGCAGTGTGTCAAAAATACTTTCAAACGGTTAAAGCTCAGGAGTAACGCTTCGACCTCATGCGCGGAAGGTTGCGTGTTCGATTCCCGCTGCCCGAATTTTTTATTCATTAACATGTTCGCAAAATTAATTGTCTTAAATAATATTCAAAAATGAATTTTAAACAAAATTGAAAAAGTTTTCAAAAATTTCAAATTACTTTGTAAAATTTCGAAAAAGAATGTAGAAGTTTTTAAAGTAAAAGCTCTCAATTTTGAAATATTATAAAGTTTAAAAAAGAATTCGGAAAATTAAAAACGTAACATTTAGAAGATTTTGAGAAAGAATAGTTTTAAGAATTTTTAAAAGTTTAAAGAGCATAAAAAAATCATCCTAGGATTCCTGGGAAATTTCCAAATGATTTTTTAGTTAGAAAAATTAAATTTAAGAGTAAATTGAAAATGTTTGATTTTCTGAAATTGTTTCTTAAAATTTCGAAAGAGTGTAGATCATTTTTTAACAAAACATTTTAATTTCACTAAATTAAAAATCTAAAAAAAAATCTGTTAAGTTTAAGAAAGGTTCGGAACTCCTAAAAAGGTTAAAAAAATTATTTTGTACACAAAATTTAGAAGCTATTTAGGAATTTCGAGAAGTTTTAAAACGATATAAAAAATTTCTTAAGGATCCCAGAAAATGTTAAATGATTTTTCTCTTAAATTAATTTTCATACATTATTTAAAAATATTTTTACACATTTCAAGAGATTCTTAAAATTGCCAAAAAGGAGTGCGAAAGATTTTAAAGGAATTTTCCTGACTTTGAAAGTTGTTTGAATAATTTTAGAAAAAACTCAAACCATTCTAAAACATTACGGAATTTGGAAAAGATTTAAAAATAATTTTTCACTAAAAAAGACTCCAGAAAACTTAAAACCCACATTTTTAAAGATTTTAAAAACCAAATTTAGAAGCCTTTTAAGAATAAATTGTGGAAAGTTCGAAGAGGATACACATTTTTTGGTAAGATTCCTGAAAAAGTTATAATTGATTTTCTGTTGTTAAAAAATTAATCTTGAAATATGTTATTTAAAAATTTTTTTTAAAATCAAAAAGTTTTTTCCAAAATTGACAAAAAAGAATCTAGAATGTTTTAAGAATTTGTTTTTAATTTTGAAAGATTTCTTCCATTCCTAGGAATAATGCAATTAAATTAAAATATATTTAGGAATTTCACTCGTTTTAAAGGGTTTAAAAACTTTTTTAAGCTTTGGAAGATTTCTGAAAGTTTGGAAAATATTTTGAAATTCCTTTCAAAATTCAACAAAAATACTTAGTATCTTTCTAACTGACTTGAATGATTCTAAGACTACGTAAAATCATGTAAAATTCAAAAAAATAATTTTAATTTTTAGAAATATTTTTGACGTATCTCAGATCTTCAAAAATAAATATTCATTGAAAATGCATATTTTATATTCCAAATTGTTACCTTTAAAATCACAATTTAGTTCAAATTTTTTTCTTTCTAGACTGAAGGAAAGTTTACTTGAAAAGTTCTCTTTTTTAGTTGCAACGAATTGTTTTTGATTTAAAATTAAAAATCGCTTTGGTCGAAGTTTCAGCTATACATTTTTCGTTGATAATTTATTTAAAAATCAACTATTTGGTTAAAATTAAACTGTTTTGTTGAAATTTTGATTTTAAATGTATCAATTATTCAAAAATCTTTTTGAAAATTTTCAAGATTCTGAAAAAAATTATAATCATATTAAAACCTCATCAACAGACAAACTCAAACGTAAAATGTTTATTTGAAATTTTCATTTTATATAGAGAAAATAAAGGCAAACAAATGTATAGGAACTTGAGTTTTAATTATTTTTTCTCTGCAAAGAATTGCATAACTTTTTACATTTAAATTTAAAACAAAAATGAATCTATTATCGAGCTATTTCTTACTCAGCTTAGTCGAATCGCGTGAAACAGATGAAAATAATTAATCACAAAAAATACTAAAGGTGGATTTTGATCCACTTCAAAATAATCAGTTTAGAAAAATAAAAGGAACTTCCAAAATTTGGGATACATGCACTCGTAATTGAGTTGTTCACGTGGAATTAGGGAAGAATGTGTAGTTCGATAATAAAAAAATTAATCTTTCATTTTATAATTAATTTGAGCAACTTTTCTATTCAAACCATTATTTTCTTCCGCTTATTACAAACCAGGATAAAAAGTATCACTAACACTAATCATGATCTCAGCTTCCCTGCTAATTGAATTGCTTGTAAATCGATTAATCGCCCTTTATAAAAGCCGACCGAGGAACATTTGCTCAAGTGAAAAGAACTTCTCGATTTAAAAGGCATCCGGATAAGTAGGATAATCGTGGAAAAGGGGGAAGAAGTAGCAAGTAATCTTTGTTCGCGTGCCTGGGTGTGGTTGGTGTTCGAAAGAGGAATTTGCACTAATTGTAATGAAGGAGCATTCAATTAGTGAAATCCACTTTGCGTAGCATCCCTCTTACTTCTTTTCTTCTGCGGATTGAAGTCTTTTTCTCTAATCTCAGTCGCAAGGCTTCCATTTCCTCATTTCTCTTTTCCTTTCATATTTTTTTTTCATTTCATACGATTCCTTTTTTTATTCTTTGTGAAACATTTCTGATTTCTATACCAGTTCTTCTCTACTCCCTCATGCTTTTAATGTTTTGCGATTCTTCTCACCAACCCCCTCATTTTTAGTATCGTTCGCCCTTCTCTGATCTCTTCTCTCTCCTTTCTATTTTCTTCTTTCTTCTCTCTCCTCTCTGTGTTCTCCCTCTTTATCTCCTTTTCCCTCCCCCCAAAAACTGAATCAAAGTGTGCCATACTACACCAAACCATACACCCCGTCCGTACCACCTGTTGCACGGATTTCCGGCACACTTCCAGCACCTTCCCCTCCGCCCAAGCCACCACAAAGCCACCCCGCCGAGGGAGAAATACGTATATCTATATGTACATTCTTGCTGCGCGAACGTGTCATCCCGTACATTCGCATACGGTCCCGGCATTTGCCACTTTATATGTGTACAGGAGAGAACATGATAGTTTCGTAAGTTAGACCTTAAAGCTGCCATGCTACGGAAAACGGCACACTGAGAAAAAAAATAATGTCCGAGGAGAAAAGTAATTTTGTTGAGCATTTTTTATTTTTCTTACCAAAATTTGGTTGCGACTACCAAAAAAGTAGTTAGAGATACAAAATAATGTATTGGGCATAAATAAAAAAGATTGATAAGCACCTTTGTTGAGTGTGCCAAAGAATTTTGTTGAGTGTAACAATTACGTAGCCGCGCATGCGCTCTCTTTCAACTCATGAGGAGTAGCTGACCACTTTTTCACTATGATGGATTTGAGCGACAATTACCTTCCTACATTTTGATCGTTAATATTATTTGTAGTTCTATCAAAGAAAATAAAGTTGAAAAAAATAGTTGTGTTTGTTTCGAAAAAAACGTTAAGAGTTAGGATAATGCATCAATATTTCATGTAATTACCGAGTATTCTGGAAAATTAATTATAATTATTAAATGAATTTTCTACAAATCAAATTGTATTGCTCCTAAAAAAAATTTGTTAAGTCCACCAAAGCTTAGTTCCCTCGACAAAAAATAATTTTGTTGTGACTACAAATATTTAGTTTGTCCAGCAAAATTATTTTGTAAAATCTACAATATTTTTTTCAAGCCTAAGAAATCATTGTATTGAGCTAACAAATATTTGGTTGATATAACCAGATAAGTTTGTTCAATCTACACAAAATGTTTGTTGTGCCTACTAAATTTTTTGTTCAGTTCAATAGAACGTTCCATCCAAATAATTTGTTTGGCTGAACAAATCGATTTTATTGCTTTTATAGAAACGAACAAATTTGGTTGGGACAACCAAACTACTGTTCGGTCAACCAGACATTTTTATAGGTGCAACAACTGAAAAAAAGCAAAAACTTACTTGAAGGTTCATTTTCTAAACAAACATGAACTTTTGAAAATCCAATTGTGCAACAAAATTGCACAACAAGGCTCAAAGAAGTATGCTTTTTTTCAAATTGTTTCTAGAAACAAATACTCAAGAAAATCATGTTGTGCTCTAATTGACTGATTTCACTCTTCGACGTCCTAATTTACTTATTTTAAGTTAAATTAAAAAAAGTTAATATAAATTTTCACGCAAATTTGGTGAAAAAGAAAATATAAAAAGAAAAAACTCGTTTCCCAAAAAACAGATTTTTTATTTTATTTTTATATTTTCGTGCGTGGAGGCTAAAAATGCGGAATGTACGTCCTGAAATCATTACTGGTTTTCAAGAATAAATTCAAGCGTCACGTCTTCTATTGCGCAAATAAAAGTGTCGGTGGACAAATTAATTTTCAGACCACAAATGGGTTTTCAGTAGAATTGTGGAAGCTGACAGATTTATTAAATTTCTTATGAACGAATAAGTAGATGAAAATTATTTAGTGTGGATATGCAATGTTCAGTCACTAAATTTAGCCTATATTTTTGTAATGTGGAGAAAAAATGTTTTGCGATTTGGATTATCAAAATGAATAAAAAATTTGTTATGTATTGAAGAAATTTTATAAATAATTATCTATTTTAGCTATTTATGAGAAAATAATACAAATTTTAATGATAAACACTATAAATTACCCTGTAATTATGGTTTAACAATTGCTTAAAGAAACCTATTTAACAAATCAGCTTTTTTGCTATGTTTGGAAATATAGAGTTAATTTTTCTATCAGTAGCAAAATTTCAAATTTGCTACTGATAGCAAGTTTTTAAATTTGACTTCAACAGGAAAAGCGGAATTTAAAAATTCCTTCGCAACGAGAAAACTTTATTTATGAAATTGTTGATAATAATAATTATTGAAAATGGCTCAAGAGTTCTAAGAAAGCTTGAAATTTAATTATTTACAGTTTATTATGTTGAAAAAATCCACTCTATATTTCGAAACATAGCCAAACAGCTGATTTGTTAAATAGGTTCCTTTAGGCAATTGTTAAACCATAATTACAGGGAAATTTATGGGGGTTAATATTTTTCATCCACGTGTTTGTTTGTAAAAAATACAACAAATGTGTAAGCTTCTACAATTCAAAGGAAAAAAATGTTTAAATCTTTATGTCATTGATTCTATATTTTATTTAATGAATCTGAATATTTTGAAACAAATGTATTCTTTAAATGTTAAAAGGTTTTGTCGTTGTTATTTTGTTTATGAAATGAAAAAGTATTGAAAACCTTTTTTAATATCTCGGATGTTAGCGATTAAGGCAGCATTTTATTAATTTTCAGTTATAAAAAAATTCCAATTCGGATGAGAGTGTTGGTCAAAAAATTCATTTATCCATAGACTTTTATTTGCCCTACTGAGTTGCGCCGCGCCATAAAACACAGACGACGTGGCGTTTGCATTTTTTTCGCGGAAATCAGTGGCAAACCCACTCAAATAATTTCAGGACTTTTAGAATTTAGATAACACTTACACCCTCCTCTGAACAAAAAATAAATAAAAATAAGAAATAGTGTTTTTGGGGATACGCGTTTTTCATTTGTATTCTTTTCATCAAATTTTTAAGTAACAAAAAAATTAAATTTTTAAAACGTATTTTAAAACGAGTAAATTAAGACGTAAAGAGTAAAATCGGTCCTTTAGAACCCAAGTTACGTCATTAATAAAAAGATTACAAAAACTAAAAATCCCATATCTAGGCAATTTTTACGAATTTTCGAAAAATATTTTTAATGATTTTTTTTTACTTTTTAAAAAAAATTTTGTTCACTGATAGGAAATATTTATATTCTATAATAAATCTGATGTTTTTGTATTTTTTCCCTTACATGCAGTAAACAATAGAAGATGGAAATTTTCCTTACAAAAAATATTCTAAATCACATTGAACAAAAATAAACATTTTTCTTTTTCTGAATATATTCATTGACTTTAAAATACGACTTTCTGGCTCAAGGACATAGTGCACACTCAGGCAAGTGTCTCATTACACCCTGAACTTGAAAAAAATACAGAGACCACAGATTCTTAGAAAAGAGTTAGTAAAAGCGAATGTTTAAGAAATAACTAAAAGACTGTATTTAGAATATTTTCACAAATTTATAAAACAAGTTTTTCACAGTTTAATATTGATCAAATACAAATATCACTTTAGTAATTTAGTTCTTAAGAATTTTTTTTATTATTTAGAAATATTAAAGATTATTTTTTTATCAATAATAAAGTAAGATTCCTAAGCGATTTAAATGTAATCTAATTGTAGTTTTGTACATACAGTATAAGTATTCGATGAATCTTATTAAAGCAGTCAAAGAATCTTCCTTACCCGATTATTTTTTAATTATAAAGAAGTAATTTTCCTTCAAATTTTATAAATGCAACAAAATTATATAACAAAAAGTCTGTTTATGAGTAATTACATCCCTATACATTTTTTTAAAGAATTAATTTCAAGTAGAAGGAAGTAGTATTTCTAAAACTTTTTCGAATGCACAAAATTACAGAACAGAAGTCTAGTAATGAATAATTACATCTCTATCCAAAAGAATTTTATTTTGAAAGAATTCATTTAACACGAAGGAAGTAATTTTTCCTAAACATTTGTAAATGCACTAAATATTACACAAGAGAAGCTTATTTTTAAAGGATTACATCCCAAGCAAGAAAAAATGTTGCATTTTTGATCAATATTCATTTTTTCAACAAAAAGGATATGTGAAAATATTGGAAAAATTGAGCATTGTGCATGAATATAAAATCTTTTGATTGACCAGGAATCGAACTTTTGAACCGAACGACAGAGAATGACACAGGGTGTTAAATATTTAAAAATATAACTTTTAAACAAACATAAACTTTGAAAAATAAAATTTTGCAACAAAATTGCACAAGAAGGCGTGAGGACTATTTTTTTTTTAAAGAAACTCTTTTTAAAAAGTAAAATTCTTCTATAGCGCCGATTTTGGGGTTGGCGGTGGGTGGGAACTAACTCATTACAGCCCACTCCGCTTTTGTTTGTTTACGTCTGAGTGCTCGCCTGATTGACAACTGCAGACCCCGCGCACCCCTTGCATCTCCTCTTACACCGACCTGCGGCGTGACGTCAAATTTCGGAAGGGCTATAAAAGGGAGGGCTACTGAAGAGTTTCACTGTACTTAAGAAAATACATTTGTGAATAATTATGATATAGCGTTTTTCGTTCGGAAGCACACGTTTTTAAATTATAAAAATAAGAAAATGAAAATACGCTTTTTTCAATATCGATTGTTAATTATTAAATACTGAATTTTAGACAATTTTGCGGTAGTTCAACATATTTTGAAATTTCGCACTACACCATCTTTTTTGTATAAACCATTTAATATATAATGAGTAATATTGTTTAAATTAATTTATCGAAAACAAAATAACATTTATTTCTTTAATATTATTTGTTTTGATAGCAATTCTTATATCAATGATTCTAAAAGGGTACAAATTTTTCTGTTTCAATAAATGATACTTTGCAGCATGGATCGTATATTATCGTTAAAAATATTCTCAGGAATGCAATATTGTATGATCGATAAGATTCTGATCAAATTTAAGAAAAATGTGAGCTTCAGAAGCACACACGTATGATGTAAAAACATAAAAATATTTTTACTGGGTAGAAAAGAGAAAAAACTAACTTCTCGTTACCTAGTTAAGTCTAACAGAAATAATTCTATAAACAATTACTTATTATTTATAATAATTTAATCTCAGAATGACACTAGAAAGTTGCAGTTTTTCTGAAATTTTCTGCTTTTGGTCCACTTTTGAATTTGAGCGAGGTCATAATTATTTTAATTCAGCAAACATAATTATGTAAATAAATTATTAATGTTTACAACTATCTTCTAACATAGTCATGCTAGATAGTTACGGATTTTTGTTAAATTGTTAGCATTTTTTTTTTATTTTTCAAGTAGTAACAAATAATTTTTTTTAATCGCTTAAAAGGAAATTTACATTTAATATAATCCATATAGAAAATTTGATATATATGTCAAATGAGTTTTATTTCAGAAAAATATAATAACAAATAATAAAGAGATTTTTTGAAAAATGATTCTCGCTATTGTTCAATTATTATATATTTATAACCAAAAAGCCAAAGTAACATTAAAATTTGAGAAAAAACCCTACTTTTTAGCAATTATCTTAAGGAAGATAGTTATAAACAATAATAATTAGCTTGAACAATCACGCTTGTTAACTTGCATCAATCATTACTTCACTAAGTGAAAAGTTGACAGAAAGTGTAAAATCTCCAGAAACTCCGTAATTATCTAATATTAATATATGTATAGGAGATCATAGTTATAAACAATAATAATTTGTTGCCACAATTTTCCGTCTTGGCATACCTCTTTTGCTTCCTAAGTGTCCATAGATTTCCTCATGGAAGAATTTGTTTATTGAAATTGTTTAAATAATTAATAATTCTCAGGAATTTGCAAAGTAGCATAGAACATAGTCATCCGAAATACGTTCTTAGTTGATTCCGTAAACAAATTCAGCCTATTTGTTGAAAAAAGTCAAATTCTGAATTTATTTATGAAAATTATTTAAATAATTAAACATTCTTTTCAATATGCAAAGCGTCATAGAGAACAGTAAATGGAAATACATTCTTAGTTGATTCTAAAAAAATTAAGCCTATTCGTTGAAAAATAGCCGAAATCTAAAGTTGTTTATTGAAATTGTTTAAATAATTAATAATTCTTGTAAATTCCTTAAGTAAGCCAGCAGTCACCCGAAAAACAATCTTAATTGATTCCGTAGAGAAAATAGAGCGTTTTCATTAAAAATAAGGAAATTTGGAATTTGTTTATAAAAATTATTTATACAATTGCCAAATAGCGTCTATTTTTAATTAATAGTATTAAACCTTTTATTTCTTGCACGCTTTATACTAAAACTCTGGATTTAAAGAAGCAAAACATTTCTAATCCTGACAATAACTGTTGTTCATGAATTTGTTTATAACGCAATAAACAATTTTCCAAATTATTTTCACCCACTGCAAGTTTTTTCTGAATAGTTTTAGCACAGATATAAAAACTTCTTTGATGAACTGAAAAATCATTAACGAAAATGGCACTTCTGAAAACTTGAAGAAAGAACAATTATTTGTTTTTAAATTAAAAATTTTTTAAATTGGTTACAAAAAATCCAAACACACAAATTTTTCCGAAATTTGTAGGGCATTCTTTTCAAAAAAAGGTTATAAAAATTGTAAAATTTTATGAAAATTTTGAAATATAAATAAACTGTGACTACCATTCATAACTAACGTGAAATCAATTTTTTTTTATAAATACGAATAAAATGTCAATGAAAAGTCTTTTTTTAAAGGCGACAAGGGAATCGTATGACACCGAAATATTTCCACTATTTACTTACTGTGTACCTACAATTTAATATGGGTCAGTCAAATTTTGAAAGAAAAAAGAAAAATTTTCTACAAAACAATGAAATTCTTAAAAAAAGTTACTTTTTAACAAAGAATGAAATATTTAAATTTGCAGTTAAAAAAATTTATTTCCTATACAAAAATATGAATTTTCAAAAAAATACAGAAAATTTAAATGAATTAAATTCAGTTTTCATGCATAATCATGAAGATAATGGCCAAATTAATTCTCCAGAACACTAAAGTGCCTTAAAAATACAATACCTTCTGAAAAATCTTTCATAAAAAGTTTTTCAAATGAAATCGAGTTTAAAACCCTTGAAGCAAGAATGATTGACGACCTTATTCAAGTCTCCTTGGACATTTCTCTTGAGCTATTCACCGTTTATTTCCATTCATACCTATGATGGTCAATGATCAGCGGCAAGCATTAAAATGCTTCTGTGCAGTCGTAAAGAAAAATCATCTCATGTAGCTTATTTGGGACGGAAATAACCCCATTAGGACAGGTGAGGCTCAAGATTTACAATAATTTACGCCCTCGGGCGGCAAGGCCGTTTATTTCGACGAATAGTTGAGGAGAGTCGAAAGAATCACCTCAGGCGGGAATTCCTAATGCCATAACGGGCCCATGTTCCTAACCGTGTAAAAGCTACACAAGAACCGCATCTAATAGTGCCTCAAGATTACCAGAATCTCGTGATTCTTCTCTATCCTTTTTTATTTTCCCCTCCACGACCTCCATGACATTACCCGGGTTTTTCTCATTTTTCATCATGACCGACATTACGACTCTCACAATAGATCCACCTGTACCAAATTGTCTAGACCTAAAGAAATTTCTTGAAGTAGCTTGAGTACCATTTTATAGTTTTTTTTATTACGGAAAGGGGATATCAAATTTTTTCTTTAATATGGAGAATTTTATGAAATATGACTTACCCACGAAGATTAAATGTTAACGAAAAAAAATCAAATTTTATGTGGTCCCGCGGAGGTGGATTACTTCGGATTACCTTTTATAAACAGATATAATATGGATTACTGCTTGAATTATTCTGCATCGAAAAAAAAACAATTTTTTAACAAAATATATACATTTTGAACGAATCAGTTGAATTTCCAACTAAAAATTGTTGAGTTGAATAATTAATCTTTATCGAAAAAAAAAAGAAGAAAAAAGACGGATTTTCAACAAAATTATTTTATTTAATATCAAATTAAATTAAATTAAATTTAAATTAAAAAAAAAGTTTAATTAATTTTAAAATTAATTTTAACAACAACAAAAACCGAATTTTCATCAAAAAAGTTTCACTTTTCAACACAAGAGATGAAATTTAAACTATAGTTTATGAATCTTCAAGTGGAATAGTCAAATTTTCAGTTGAAAAATAAAGTTCTATAAAGAAAAAATTAAAGTGAAAAATAAAATTTTAAAAAATAAGCATACATTTTTTAATTAATTTTTAACAACAACAAAAACCGAATTTTCATCAAAACAGTTTCACTTTTCAACCTAAAAAATGAAATTTGAACGGAAATTATGAATCTTTAAGTGAAATATAGGTAAATTTCCAGTTAAAAAATAAAGTTCTATAATAACAACAATTTTTTAACAAACCAGTTACATTTTTCACCGAAGAGATGAATCTTCAACTCAGATGAAGAATTTTTCACAAAAAATATTACTTATTAACGAAATTGATGAATTTTCTACAAAGTAGTTTAATTTTTAATCAAACGAGGTGAATTCTTAACGAAAAATATAATAGTTAATATCTCCACCAAAACTGATTTTAATTTAAAATTAAAAACTTAATAAATTTATTTTATTTTAAACAAAGTGGTTTTTTTATCCAGAAACAGGAATTTTTATCCAAAATCTGTAATTTTCTACTTAAAAGGGGCAATTTAAAATTTAAACTCACAAAAAATTTATATTTATTAAGATTAACATTTTTTTATTTAAAATTTGAAATTTATTAAAATTCTTTCAAACAAGTAGTGGAATTTCAATTTAATTTAGTTGAATTTTAATTTATTTAACAAGATACATGAATTTCAAACGAATTTTATTTGAATTTTCAACTCAACAAATTTCAGTTGAAATTTTAATTCTTATGAAAAGAAAAACAACTACAAAAAACGAATTTTCAACCAACTTGTTTATTTTTCAACCTAAGAAATGAAATATAAACTAAAATTATCAGTCTTCAACTGGAATAGTTATATTTTGATTTAAAAAATAGATTTATATAAAAAAACAACAATTTTTCAATAAAACAATTACATTTTTCACCGAATTTTTGCATCTCTAACTCAAATGAAGAATATTTAACCAAAAATATGATATCTCAACCAGAACAGATTTTAATTAAAAATTGAAAACAGTTAAAGTCGATCAGGAAAGAGAAATTTTGAACAATATCTTGACATTTCAACCAAAAATAATAATTTTTAACAAATTAGTTTCATTTTCAAAAAAGTAGATTATTTTCATAAAAAAACAGGAATTTTAATCAAGGATGATAGATTTGCTACAAAAGGGGAATTTTAATTTAAAATTGTTGAAAAAGTTGTTGAATTTTCAACCGAAAAGATCAATTTTCAGTCAGTAAGAAAATATATTTTCAATTAAAAAACCAAAGAATTTTTAACAAAGCAGCTAAATTTTTATCACTTAAAGATGAATTTTCATGCATAATGAATAATTTTGTACTAAAAAGAGGAAATTTCAAAAAGTAAATGAATTCTCTTTAACCAAAAATATTACTTTTCAACAACATTGTTTCATTGTCTACAACGTAAATCAATTTTAAATTAAAAGAGATGAATTATTCGCCACAAAAAATTTGAGAGTTGATATTTTAACAAAAATAGAATTAAATAAAAATTAAAAACAGTTGAATTTAAATAAAAAAGACGAATTTTTAACAAATAAGTTGAATTTTCCACCAAGTAATAGAATTTTCAACTGAAAAAGATAAATTTTTATGCAAGGATGTTAATGTTTTACTTAAAAACCAAATTTCAACAAAATACATGAATTTAAATTAAACCAGAAAAAATTTCACCGAATGAAAGTAAAATCTTCAAAAAGAAAAATGTATTTTTAATAGAGTAATTAAACTTTCAACCGAGTAGTTAGATTTGCAACCAAAAGATGAATTTACAAGCAATAATTTCTATTTTATACAAAAAGAAAAACGAAATGAATTGTTAGAAAATTAATTTAACTTTTAACTATATTGTTCAATTTTACTGAAAAGAGATAAAATTTTAATTAATAATAATTTAATTTAATTTTCAAAAATACAAAAAAGATTTTTCAAGGATGTAGTTAAATATTATATTAAAGAAATGAAAATAGTAAATAATAATGTATCACATTACGCAATGACATATAATAATCAATTTCTTTTCGATTTTATATTTTTTCTGAAAAATGGTTCTAGATGTGAATTTTTTGTAATTTTTATGAGTTATATTTCAAAAAAATGTCTTGCTAAAAATTTATTAAAATAGATTATTTTTAACAAAAACGATTGAAATTGATTCAATAAATATCGTGAGATTTTTCGGATGATAAATAATTATTTAGTGACTACAAATTGATTTGTTTTGCATAGTATGTTTTTTGGAGGGTTCAAATAAAGTGCTGACTAAAATTTTTCAGTACTGTTTGAATTTAAGTTCTTGACATCATTCCTAGAACAAACAAACAAACTTTCTCCTAAATCTAAAACATAATTTTTTCTTTAACTTTATTTTTTTAATTAAAAAGTTAAAATAACTTTGCATGAAAAAATTTGTTTAGTTTTAAATAATTACGTTTTTTCTTTTTTGGATTTAGGAAATTGTTTGATATTTTTGTTTAAAAGGTGATAAATATGAAATTAAATCAAAGAACGCGATGAACATTTTTAGTTTTATTGAAGCAATAATCAGACAATATTGTGAAACATGTAAATAGGTTATGTAACCTCCACTAACATCACGCATTTCATTATTTCTCCACCAAAATGGAAAAACAAGAATTATTTACGCACTTAATTTATTATCATCTTACATTATTTTCTTTAAAAATATCTCTAACTGAATGTTTGCGCATTTACAACACCACACAATTTATCGCTTTAAATTTCTAAGATTTCAAGATTTTCTACGAAAGAGATTATTTTTTATGCAAGAAGTTTATTTTCAATTAAGAAAAATGACTTTTCTACCATAAAAGATGAATTTTTCATCCAAAAACACAAATTTGTAATAAAACAGCAGAATTTTTGGTAAAAAAAAGAATACCTTTATCAAAGGAGCTATATTTTGAACCTAAAATAGTTAAATTTTAAACCATATGATTGAACCCTTCAAAAAGAAAGATTAAAACTCGACCAAAAATAGTTACATTTTCAGACCAAAAAGATGAATTTTTCAGTATACAATTAAATGATGAATATTCTTCCAAAAGACAAATTTGTTACCAGGTCAATTGAAAAAACGAATTGAAAAAAAAGAATTGAATTCTCAAGCAAAAAGATAAATTTTTAACTAAAAAAGATGACTTTTGTACCAAAAGACACATTTTTAATTAATTGAATTAAAAAAATTAGTTTTGAACAAGACAGTTGAATTAAACGCGAAAATGATTTTTCGATTTAATAAAGCAGTTTAAATTCCAAAGGTTAAATACTTAATATTCTACAAAAAGATTCTATTTTAAAATAAAACACAGTTCAATTAAACCAAAAAAGTAGAATTTTCAATAAAACAGTTGAATCCTGAATTAAAACAGATTAATTTTCAACCAAACAGTGGTATTTTCAACCAAAAAAGGTGATATTTTAACCAAGAAGATTAACTTGCGAAAAATGGAATAGGTTAATTTTTTACCAAATAGATTAATTTTTAACGAGCACAAACAAATTAATGTTCAACAAAGTATTCAAATTTTTCACATAGTACTCAAGTGAATTTTATAACAACAAAGACGAGTTTTGTACCGAAAGACAAATTTATACTAGTTGAATTGAAAGAAAACGAAAATTAATTTTTACCAGAATAGTTATATTCTCAACGGAAAAGATGAATTGTCGGCAAACAAGAATAACTTCTTAATTGAGAAGACAAATTTTTATTAAAATACATGATTTTTCTACCAAATATTTAAATTTTCTATTCGTAAAACATATTTTCAACATAAAGGATAAAATTACAACCAAGGAGGTGAATAAAAAAAATGCAAGAAAGTAGTACAGCCATATTATTAAATTTCTAATCAATATTATATTATTCGTGATCAAATAATTGAATGTTTTAAAGATTTTGCTTGAATGATGATTAATGTTTTATCAAAATGTTGAAATTTTTAACAAAATATATCAAGTTTTAACCAAGTTGTTGAATTTACACGGGAAAAAGACGAGTTATCCATAAAACAGTGGAATTCTAAACCAGAAAAGGTTAATTTAAAAAAAATATTTATTCACACCAAGAAAGATGACTTTTCTTCGATAAGAGATGAATTTTATATAAAAATACGAATTTTTAACCAGTTGAGTTGAACGAAAAATAATAGTTTTTAATTAAATAGTTTAATTTGTAATCAAAAAGATGAATTTCAAACAAAAAGTTCATTTTTTAACCAAAAAGATATATGATTATTATTATTTAATAATACATCAATTTTAAACAAATTAAATCTTACAAACTAGTGAAGTTTCCTTTTAATAGCTTATTTTTCAACCCGAAAGTCTTAACTTTGAATTGGAAATATAAAAAAGTCGTTCCAATTTCAACTAGCTGGTTGAATTTTTAACCATTAAAGATGAATTCTCATAAAAAAATATAATAGTCAATACTTCGGCCAAAATTTTTCTTTAACAGTTGCATCATGAACCAAAATAGATTAATTTTAAACCAAATAGTGGTATCTTCAACTATAAAAGTTGAGCTGATTGAATTAAAAGGAAACAAAAAAGAATTTTTAACAAAATAGTTGAATTGTCAACTTCTAAAGTATAAATTTCCAACCAAAAAAGGAAATGTGAAATTTTTAGATAAAGAAATCAACTCTTAACAAAACAAAAACAAACTAGTTTTCAAAAATAGAGTTCAATTTTCAACCAAGGAAATGCATCTTTAAAAAAAATTCGACAGAGTAGTCCAACCAACTGGTTTTTTTTATTATTACACCATTAAGCCATTTCCCTTTCGGGGTTGGCGTGACTCACTCGGCAGGGGAAAGGAGTAGTGTGTGGATGGGATAGAGATTTTTCAGATTGA
>NC_046664.1:55986171-55992671 GCF_010883055.1 Belonocnema kinseyi
ACCATAGTAAACCCGGGCTAACCTCAGAATACATGTTTAAGAGTGTCAAATCTCTCGAAAATACAGTTGGTGGGTAGTGGTGTTTCCTATATTTGTAGGGGGTATGGGGTTGGCTGGGGGGTAGTCCGTTTAGCGTGCAATCGACTCGGGATACTTATAAGATACTACCATGATTTTTTCAGATTTTTTGGTCCAAAAATAAATTAGGCCAAAAACCGGCCTTACCGACCCTCCCCCTTTAGCAGGAACAGTGCGAATTATGTAAAAAGCAGTAGAATATCAACCTGAAACTGAAATTTTAAGTTTTCCATCCCAAAATTAAATTTTCAACGAAAGGAATATGAATTTTCCACCGAGAAAGAAAACTTTTAACAAAATAGTAGAATTTTTTTCAAGTAGTTAAATCCTCAACCCGAAAATCTGATTTTTTAATTTAAATGATAAATAGGAGATAGTTTTATCAAAGAAGATGTATTCCGAACCAAAAATATAATACTAGACTTTTCAAGCAAAAATAGATTGATCAGCAGCCTGGGTCGGAGCAGTGTTGCGGAACGAACGTGTTATTTACATAAATAGCACGAGAATTCTGGATCAATCTGAAAAATCTCTATCCCATCCACACACTACTCCTTTCCCCTGCCGAGTGAGTCACGTCTACCCCGAAAGGGAAATGGCTTAATGGTGTAATAATAATAATAAGATTAGTCTCTTCTATGAATACATTTTTTTTTGTTGATACGTTAAATGAATTATTTTTCAAGTTGATAAAGTGAGGAAAAATAGTTTTTGTGTCTAAGCGTGTTTAGAAATTGAACCATATGGTCTTATTGTTTAACCCCACCGAATACGTCATTCCAGAATCTATAAACTGTACACTAGTGCAAATTGGGATTTAACTATTTTAGCAACTGTTTTAGCTATGGAAAAATGTTTTAAAATTGTAGACAGATACTTAATGTTTGAGTAAAATTTCCCGTAAAAAGCAGTGCTGCTATTTTAATTGAAGAAAAATGCATTATGTTATAAAAAATTGTTATTATGAATGTGATAAAATCATACGAAGTATTTTTTCCGTGTATCCGAAATTAATATATTTTCGAAGAGGGAATTTCGTGCTTTTATAGTGGGAAAATAAAAGTGAATATATTAAACAGAAATAAAATACAGACACCGCATCTGTGTTCGGCCAGGTGCTGCTTCTTTCACATTTAGCAGATTCCAGATTTGAACACTCATTCTGAAACATTAAATAATAGATAATGATTGTTATTAGATTATTATTAAAAATAAATTACGAAAACATACACAAATTTCATCAATATCAAATTTATTTATGATGGTGATCTCATGTAAAAACCTGGTTTCTTATCAATAAGAGAGAAGTGTACGTAAACCGTACACTAGTGCGAATTCGCATTAACGTCGAATATACTTCTTGCTACTTCCGCCGCCAATGTACAAATGAGAGCGTAAACAGGGAGAATGGACATCACAGGGGTCCCGCATATTTCGTATTTTTATCCATTTTTTCACTTGAAAAAATAAGGTGGCTATAATATAAAACTTGTAAATCCGTCACGTATTTTTGTTTAAATAAAATTGAAAATGTTGCACAAGAACGGTGATTTATTGAACTATTTATTTATTAAAAGCAAAAATAATTTATTCCAAAATTGACTGTGCTTTCATTTATTTTTTTGCATATATGTCAAATTTTTGAAAAGTTTATTTTTATGTCTAGAAAAAACTCAAATATCTGTAATAATTCTCCTGACGTTTATTTACATTTTAAACAAGCTTTTTGAAAACAGGGGCTACTAAATCTAAATTATTTCCTAGAGAACATTAGTTAAAGAACTGTCTTAATGTTTGGAGACGAGGAAGACCACAGCGAACATAAAAAATTATTGAAACACACAATAATAACAAATCTATAAAAATAATAATTTTTTAAACACATTTTCATAATGCGCGCACAGAAGGCCGTAATCAATGGACACCAAAAAATGGTACTTTTTTAGGGTCCAATTACTCTACTTTTCCACATAGTTCCAATTTTGATTTCTGAAATAAGGCGCTGCCAGGGTACTATTTTTGAAGGCTTGGTGGCACCAAGTCACCTTCTTGGAATACGGAAAACTGTTCCAGCTATGGGCCATCCTTCACTTTCAATCTATTTTAAATTCTTAAGATTTAAAGCCGAAATATATTGCATTTTCACTGAAATAGTTAAATTTTTGACCAACAAATATCTTCAACCTAAAAGAGATGTATTTTTAGCACAAAAGGAAAATTTAAAAAAACGAAATAGATGAACTTTCCAGTAAAAGAGACGAGATTTCCAAAAAAATATTTAAAAAGTTAACCAAATAAAAGATTTTCAATCTAGAAAGACAAACATTTTCTAAAACCGTTTAATTTTCAAAAGAAAATTATGATTTCATCAAAAAAGTTAAATTAACAAATAAAATTCATTTTTCCAAAAATAATTATATTTTTAAAAAAGTGATTGAATTTCTAAACGAATTGTTCAATTTGCAGCATAAAAAGATGCATTTTCAATCAAACGTTCAGTTTTTCAAACAAAAAAGATTAAAATACAATTAAATACTTGATTTTTCAAGACATATAGACAAATTTTGTTATAAGACGGTCAAAGTTCCATTAGAAAAGTGTATTTGCAACCAAGAAAGATGAACTTTTAACGAAACAGCTGAATTACCAACAAAAAAGTTGAACTTTTAAGAAACAAGAATGATTTTTTACCTGTACAACTGTTTTCTTGAAAATTCAACTATTTCCAAAAAAAGAAGCTCCAGAATCAATAGTCAAATTAATTTACTAGAAATATAATTGTTTAAATCATTTATTATTCTTTATAAAATATACTCGCTTCCAATAATGCTAGAAAGTTGCAATTCTTTCTGGAAATATTCACTTGGCGTGCAATTTTTAATTAAAGTAAGGATAATCAATGCTGTTTAACAGAAATAATTATTTAAACTGTTTATTATTTTTAATAATATCCTCCTGGAATAATGCTATAATAGCGCGATTTTTTTTTGAAATTTTGCATTCTTTGTCAAGTATTATTAGAAAGAGGTCATAATTACTGCAATTTAACAAACTTGATTGTTTAAACAAATTTTTATTATATGTAACTGTCTTCTCCCATATTAATGCTGGACCGTTGCAGTTTTTTCTGCACATTTCAACTTATGTCCAATTTCAGTAAGAGTTAAGTAATAATTAATGGAATTTAACAGGCATGATAGTTTAAACAAATTTTCTGTATTTACAACTATCTTGCTATAGAAATTTTAGATATTTTACGGTTTTGTTTCTGACATTAAAAATTTTTGTCCACTTTTTACTTAGTGCGATAATAATTGATTCAAGTTAGCAAACATAATGGTTTCGAACTATTTTTTCTTGAAGTAATGATTGAAAGTTGCGGAATTCTCACGAATTTCTAGCTTTCCTTCGACTTTTTAGTTAGGGAAAAATAATAAATACTGATAATACGCTAAGCAAAAAAGCTGTGAGTTGCTACTTACTGCTTCAAGGAAACTTTACATTCAATATGATCCATACAGAAAATCTGAAGAATAATTTAAATATATTTCTGGTTTAAGAAAAATATATTCACAAAAAATAAAGAGATTGTTTAAAAAATGATTCTCTCTTTTCTTTATTTACTATTTGTTCATAATTAAAAAGCCAAAGAAATGCTAAAAATTTCAAAAATAACGACAACTTTCTAGCAATTATTTAAACGAAGATAGCTATACACAATAATAAATTGTTTAGACAACTTTTTTCTCAAATTGCCTTAATTATTACCCCAATCTGTGAAAAGTTAATAAAAACAGTAATAATTTGTATTATAATAAAATGATAAAAAATCAATTACCTACAGAAGTTGAATTTGTTTAAATAATAAAAATAATCGAACAATATTGATAAATATTCCACTGAAGAAACACATACATACTCAATTTCTACAAATATGAATAATTTTCATTAAAAAAAATAATTTCAAAGGAATTGTTTATAGAAATCCCATTTGTTTAAATAATTTCAAATTAATAAGGCAATGTTAAGAAATATCACACAGGATCAATAGTAATAAGTTTAAGGGGAAAAAAGAATGTTCGAAAAAAATTATTTAAACAAGTTTAATTTTGTTTAAATAATGGGAAATTAATAACAAATGTTGGTAAATATTCCATTAGAAACATATAAATAATTATAAAAAAAGACGAGCATACAGTGCACAAAGGTCGATTTGATTGATGAAGAATTTACATTTTTGGTTTCAAGGATACTTGTCAGGTACTCCTGGGGGAGTGTTGAAGGTGTCAAACCCATAAATTTGATTAATGAAATACTTCGATGGATAACACAGGCCTGCAAGGTTTTTTCATAAAGATGTGGTAGTGATTTTCGATGTAATTTTTTGCGCTAAAACCGAATCCAACATCAGAATTTGCCTAGTACGTTAAGTTTTTGAGATAAACAATGTAGGAGGGGACAAAAAGGCCATTATTGTCCTTTCTCAATAGTGCCGCGCTGGCATTAATGTCTCATTCAGGAGTAAAAGTGTATGTAAAAACTGGATAGACTTCAGCGAAATTTCTTTTTCTAAAAATACATAATTATGGTACGGTTTTTCGTACGTTTCCAGATCACTAATAATGTTTTTTGTAAAAAATTAATTTTGTTGTCTAAAAATTCATGTTATTATTATTATTATTATTATTATGATATTATTATTATTATTATTTTGTTTAAAAATTTATTTTTATGGTTAAACTTTTTTAAATCAGGTTTTAAAGTTGAACTACTTTTTTAAAAATTAAAAAATATTCTTAAAAATTCAACTTTTTGGTTGCGCATTCTTGAATTATATTGAGAATTCTTTTTTTGATACTATATTAATTGTTTTTTCTTAAATCTTCTTTTTTATTTAAAAATTCAACTTTTTGATTGGGAATTCTTGAATGTTGTTAAAAATTTGTTTTTTTTCGGCAAAAAATAATCTTTTTGGTTAAAAATTTAACAACTAAGTTTTAAAGTAGAAGTATTTTCTGAAAAGTGCATGTTGTGGTTGACGATCCAAAATTTTAGTAACGAATTAATGTTCTTTTTGAAAAGTAAAATGCCCTGTTAAAAATTCGTTTTTTGTTGTTGAAAAGTTACCTTGGTAACTGACAATTTACCTATTCCATTTTTGGTCGAAAATGTTTATTCTTTAAGTAAAAATTCAACTCTTTGATTAAAACGGAACTATTTTGTTAAAAAGTCGATTTTTTGTTGAAATGAATCTAGTTTAGTTGAAAATTCAACTTTTGGGTTGAGAGTTATTGTATTTTGTTGGAAATTCGTCAATAATTTAGCAACAAAAATTACTATTTGGTATAAAATTGGATATTTTTATAATTAAAAATTATTTTTTAAATTAAAAAATTAAATATTCCATTTTCGGTTAAAACTTTACCTTTTTATTTTCAAAATTAAATAATACCGGGATTAACTTACACTAAAAATGATTTTCTTGTTTTAATTTTTTATTTATTACCGGAGTTTATAATTCAACACACGGTCCCGAAGGCAATATAGGCATATCTTTATAAAAACCATAAAATTAGCGTAAACCTAAAATTGGGTTTTACCGAAAGTCGGGTTTAACGAGGGGGGGGGGGGGGGGGGGGGGGGGGGGGGGGGGGGTCATAAATTTCTAAAAATCGATAACGCAGTTTATGGATGATCCCTAACCATCGCCCGGCATCTTCATTATTGGGAATATTATTTGTTCCAGAAGAATGTACCGAATAAATATTTTACAAACGATTTTTTCTAATGTTTATATGCCTGTCGTTATCCCCCTTAGCATAAAAAATTATATGAAGCCTCTCTGAGGTGGTTTGGAGTGGGAAATTTATTTTTCTGCGATATTTGTATTTCAAAGGTTTATTTTGTACAGAGGAAGGCCAAACTTATGCTATGCTGCACTTTCTCAGCACATTTTTTAGATAAAATTTAGTACGTTCACTAATGATGAATTTAAACAAAGTTTACGAAATATGGCCCTGTAATTGTACAGCTTAATTATAACCTCATAAATTTGAAAAACACTTTCGTGTTTCAGACGTCACACTTATTTCCCTGTTCCTCTTTTGTTCCTTTTTTGAAGAAATCTGCCTTATTCATCTTTTTACAAGAAACTTCTTTTTTTCCACCTTTTCTCCTTTTTTTTTAATGTGAACGAAATTAATAGAACCTATTAAGAAAATTGATCTATTTTTGTTTGAAAAGTCTACTATTACATTTTTGGTTCCGAACACATCTCATTTGGTTCAACGTTCTACTATACAACTACTAGTACAATATTCCATATAGAATCTTAATTTTTCTTTTCAAAATTGATGTATTTTGATTTTTTTTTATTATTACACCATTAAGCCATTTCCCTTTCGGGGTAGGCGTGACTCACT
>NC_046664.1:55992771-55995547 GCF_010883055.1 Belonocnema kinseyi
GCGAAAAACCTCGCGAAGTCGTTATGTAAGGTTCCCCACTTGGGTCCATTAGTAGCCAAGGTCTTTGTTTCAGGCGTCATTCACTCTACTGACACTCTTTTTTTAAACTATTTGCCGCCATGCTTTCTTGTCCTGGCATACTTCTCTAGCTTCTTTTATGTCCATGCATTTTTTCATGCAGGCTCTCGTGTTCCTGTGACTTCTTATGTCTATTCTAACTAGAGTCTCATTCACACATTCTAACCATTCTTTCCGCGGCCTACCTCTGGGCACGCTGCCATTTACTTTACCTTGATACACTTGTTTCGTTAGTCGTTCATTTGGCATTCTCTCAACATGTCCGAACCATCTTAACCGATTTCTTTCCCATGTGTCTACTAGCGTCTCTTCTGCACCACATTCTTTTAGAATTACCTCGTCACTTGCTTTGTCCATCAGGGTTTTCCCGCATATTATGCGCATAAACCTCATGTCAGTTGCGTTAATTTTACTCTTATCTTTCTCTTGATAAGACCATGTCTCGCTACCGTATAGTACAGTCGGTACAAATATAGAATTATGTATTGCCATTTTACCTTTATTTGATATATTTTTACTTCTGATAAGGGGACCTGCTCTACCAATAACCTTCTTACCTTCATTTATTCGTATATCTAATTCCTCAACTATCTTCCCGTCCCTAGTAAAAAAGCTACCAAGGTATACGAACTTATCAACTTGTTCAATTCTCTCATCATTTAATAAAATATTGCATAGTGTTTTCTCACTCTTTCCTTCGAACACCATAGTTTTTGTTTTAATTGCGTTAATTTTGAGGCGCACGCTCTTCATGCTTGCATCTAGTTTATTCAACATTCTTTGTAGGTCTTCGATGGACTTTGTCATAACAACCTTATCATCTATGAACGCTAACCCACGTACCCTTACTGTTGTTGTCGTACCCTTACTGTTCCTTGTCTAACTCCTTAAATAATATCGAAACAGTAACTCAGTTTCCCATTCACTCTTACACTCGCTTTGCTACCTGTATATATAGTTTTTATAGCTTGTAGGATCCATCCATTGACTTCATACTCTTTCAGGACTTCCCAAATCTTTGCTTCTGTTATTTTCATTACACTACGAATAAGTATTTTTGAATATATTTCACTTACGGTGCTTAATAAGCTAATCCCTCTGTAATTATTGCACTCGCTTTTATCTCCCTTTCTCTTGTATATTGGTACGATAATCGCTTCTTTCCAATCGTCTGGGACGTCTCCCATCTCGAAACATAAATTTATCAATTCGCACAGTCTATGTGGTATGCACGCGCCACCGTGTTTATGCATTTCAGCGTTAATAATGTCTACCCCGGTAGCCTTATCGTTTCTCAAGTTCTTAATTATATCCCTAACCTCAGTGACACAGACTTTTTCAATTGAGTTTTCCAACGCATCGTGTTCAACATCGCAGTTGTGGTGTCCTATAGCTTCATCTCCGAATTGTCTCCTAAAATAGTCTCTGAAAGCCTCTAGTATTCCATCTGCATCATATACCATTTCCCCCCTACTATTTCTCATGTTGACATTTTCTGTACATTTAATTTCTTTCATTTTTTTATAAAGTAGTTTCCTGCTTCCTTCAAAGTAGTTTTGTATTTTTATCTCTTCTTCTGCTCTAATTGTATCTTTAATTTCTTTAACTAATCGTTTAAGTATCTTGTTTTCGCGTCTATAATCATTTTTACGTCTACTTCTTTCCTCATTGCTAAGACCTGCGATGTTCAAAGTTCTCTTGTACGCTTCTCTTTTTGCATTTTGGGCAGCCTGAATTTCATCATTCCACCACGCATCACTAGACATTCTTCCTACAACTGCGGTACCACGCACTTCGATCGTACATCTAACAAGGATATCCCGTAACATTGTCCAGGCACCCTCTGTATCTTTGTTTTTTATACGGTCCTCCCATGTTGCCCTATCTATGCTTACGATTATCTTATTTTGGAAATCTATTCGCACATCCGGTTTCTGTAGGTTCTCAATTATGATTCGCGTTTGTTTTGCTTTTTTTGTTCTCTTTTTTTCCATCCCCGACCTAAGTTAATTTTTGAGATCACAAGGTAATGATCAGTATTGCATTCAGGACCCCTCATGACTCTTGTATCTTTGACTAACTCTCTCAGTCTTTCATCCGCAACAACAAAGTCAATTATACTGCGGCTATTTCCTTTAGACCAAGTGTACATGTGGATCATTTTGAACCTAAACCAAGTATTTGTAATAAACAGACCCCTTTCTAAGCATAGACCAACTAATTTATCTCCGTTATAGTTTGTTCTTGGATCTCTAAAATTACCTAATACTCTTTCTATATCCTGATTTCGGATGCCCACCCAACCGTTCATGTCTCCTAGTAGAATTACTCTTTCCCCATGTTCGCAAATGTTTATTGTGTCATTTAAAGTGTCCCAGAAGGGATCTTTTACTTCTCTAAGATCAGTATCAACCGGCGCGTAGCATGCTATGATAAATAGTCTTCTGATTCCTACTTTACTTCTAGCCCACATCAGTCTGGGAGACACGAAACCATGGTTTCCGAGATGCTGCTTTGCTCTTTCATTCAAAATCAGACCTACTACTCCTTGTTTACCATGTGATTCACAGTCTACTCCTGACCATATTTCAAATCTGCCTTTCAACACGCCGTTTTTTATGTCTTTGGTTTCGCATCCCTTTTTCTTTGTTTCAGACACACATAATATATCTAGTTTCTTCACGTCTATGGTTTCACG
>NC_046664.1:55995647-56003699 GCF_010883055.1 Belonocnema kinseyi
TATACGCCCAACTAACACCTTTATGCAATAAGTTTATTTTCTGAGTCGAAATCATGTCAAAGTTAAGTATCAAATCGTCATATGGTGGAGATTGTAGTTCTATCGTCAGTCCCTCCAAAAACTTCAGTTAATAAGGGCAAGTTGGGAGAGGGGGGGAGGTAGAACTGGAGCCGAGAGAGTCGTCTTGGGTTTGTGTTTTTGTTTTCATGCTGAGAAGGTCACCAGCCTTCAGCAGCGTTGTGATATACGGAAGTTAGTTTTCGGTCGTCTTCTCAGACCGCAACCTAGGACTTATATAATAATAAATAATAATAATACCTCTTTTTGGTTACAAATTTAACTTTTTTTTTTGAAAATTTACAATAAAAAGAGTCCCCCCGGTTCAAAATCTCAGCGTTATTTTTAGTTTAGAGGTTTAAAAATTCTGTTTTCTTTTTTTTTATCGTAAAATTATAATTAATTGCTATGAATTACTTATCTTTGAGTACGTTTCTGGATTTCCTAGTAACTGCATATCGAAGCACAATTTTAAGAAAGTGCATTTATACAAAATTTAAAATGTTCTATTTGGCTTTTTCCCCAAACGATTATACGTACGACTAGCCTCTTCAAGAGATACCACGAAACTGTTACAGAGAACTCAAGAAAATTTAAGGGTCGTTTGACAGCTACGTCATTTCCGACAGTCGTTAAAATATATACATACATATGCATACATACATACATACATACATACATACATACATACATACATACATACATACATACATACATACATACATACATACATACATACATACATACATACATACATACATACATACATACATACATACATACATACATACACGTGCATACACACACACTCATATATATATATTGAAAGTCAAGAAATTTCAATTCCAAATGTGCAAAATTGAAGAAATATAAAATGTAAATCCAGAAAAAAGTAAATAAAAAACCAAAAAAAAAAGACAAGTTTTCAGGAAATATTTAAATCTGAAACAAAGCCAAAAACAGATATTTTCGATAAAACTCTCAATCAAAAGAATTGATTTTCCACCGAAAGAAAAGAATTTTTAAACGAAAAGGATTAATGTTGACAATATGATATATTAAAAAATTTAAATATTCGGCTAAAAATTTATGTAGCTTGTTGATAAATCATATTTTTTTGTAAAATATTAATCTTTCTGTTTGAAAAATCAACTTTATGGTTTAAAATTCTACTTGTTGGATGAATGTTAATTTTTTTTTCAATTTGTTTATTTGTGAAGATTTATGATTTTGGTTGAAAATTCATCTATTTTGGATAAAAATGCATGTTTTTTTGTTGTGAATTCATCTATTTGGTTGAAAAGTCGGCTTTTCGGTTAAACATTTTTTTGGGTTAAAGATTCGTAATATTACTATCGGCGAGAAAACTATTTTTTTTACATTTTTCAGTCTGCTAAGCACAACATTTTTTTTACATAAACGTCTTCAAGCCCATTAACGTACAACACTTTCATCTTTTAAATGTCTGTTTATTTGTTGCGCTAGCATTTTTTTTTGACTGAGTTGTTAAGCTTCAAAGGCAGATGCCTATAGTTTTCTCGCCGATAGTAGTTAAAAATTCGACTTTTAAACCATCAATTAAATTTGTCGTTAGAAATTCAGCTGTTTTGGAAATAATTCGAGTTCTTGGCTTAAAAATGCAACAATTTAGAAGAAAATTAAAGTATTTGGTTGAATTGAATTCATTATTTCGTGAAAAATTAAACTATTCATTTAAGAACTTAACTACTCTGTTGTAAATTGATATTTTTTTAGTTATAAAATAAATTTTTGAAACTAAAATGTAGCTTTTCCATTTCTGGTTGAAAATTCTTCTTTTGTAAGTCGAAAATTTAATTATTTTGTTGACAATTCAGCTATTTAGGTAAAAAAGAAATCTTCTTGGTTGAAAATTCATCGTTTCAGTTGAGGATTTAACTAGTTAGTTGAAAATTTAACTTTTTCAGATGAATTAAACTCACTGATAATTCGTTTCATAATGTAAAATTAGTTTTGTTAATTAGAAATTTAAGGATTCCATTTTTAATTGAACTTTTTTTTAGTTGACAATTTAACTTTCTCGGTAAAATTTCATCATTTTTAGTTAGAAATTAACTTTAATGTTGAAAATTCTTCTTTTGCTTCTTTTAAGCTTAAAAATTAAACCATTTTGTTACAAATTCGTTTATTTGAGTCAAAAATTAATCTTGCTTGTTGAAAATGTATCATCTCGGTTGAGGATTTAACTATCTGAAGGATTTGATTTTAAAGATTTAAGCTTTAGGAATTTGATTTCCCAATTGAAAATTTTTGCTATTTAGAAATTTAACTGTCTGGCTGAAAATTTATCTTGCTTAATTGAAACATGAATTTCACGTTTGAAAATTCTTATTCTCCGGTTTAAAAGTCAACTGTTTTATGAAAAATTCGATTTTTTGCTTGAAAATTTAACAATATTGGGAACAATTCCTTTATTTGTGTAGAAAATTAATCCTTGTTTTTGAAAATTACTCTGAAGGGTTGAAGATTGAATTATTTTGTTAAAAGATATATATTTGGATATTTTCTTTATCTAGAAAATTAGTTTCTTAACTGCGAACTAAATTGTTCCATTTTTATTTGAAACTTTTTTTTTATTTATTCATTCAACTGTTTGATTGCAAAATTATGCATTTTTTTGAAAGTTATTTCTTTGGCAGAAAATTAATTTTCTTATTTGAAACTTCACCTTTGTAGCTTAAAAACTTAGCTATTTTGTAAAAAAATGGACCATTTTGGTCAAAATTCGTCTTTTTAAATTTGAAACCCATTTTTAAATATAATTTTATTCCCTAAAGATTTCTTCAACAATGTAAATGAAGTAAAGAAATGTAAATATTTGTTTTATTATTAATGTTATAATTTAAACTATTTTTTTATTCTACATGGAAATTATAAAAAAAATATAATACAAACTTTTAAATAGCAGATGGAATTAAAATACTTTTCTCAAGAAAATAATTCTACTGAAAACATTTTCAGACGAAGGAAAAAGAATTTACAAATTTTTCTGAATTCTTAAACATTTTTGTTGACTTCGACATTCCTTGAGAATTACCTAATGGTCAGCAGAGCGAATCTGGCAAAAGACGCTGTGTTTAAAGAGGCATTTGATGATTCTAACTAGCCTACGTTTAGCCTCAACAATTCCACTCATTCAGTTATTTTTCATTTTATAGCTTTTTTCTTGTCACACAGAAAATTTGTCCAATTACGGGTCATCCATAAACCATGTTACCAATTTTTTGCTTTTTTACTTTCAATATTTAATTCAGTAAGAAACATTATTAATTTCTGAGATTTAAAGTCGAGACATATTGCATTTGAAACAAAATAATTGAATTTTCAGCCAAAAATGATTTGCTATTCAAATAGATGAATCTTTAATGCAAAAAGACACATTTTTAACAACTCTTTACTACGAAAAATACGAATTTTCAATCCAAATGAAGAATTTTCAACTACATAGTTGAATTTTCGACTTAAAATGACGATTATTACAAAATAGTTGAATTTCTAACCAAATAGTTAAATTTTCATCCAAAGAAATTAAATTTCAACGAAAAAGATTAATATTATACCAAAATAGAATAATTTGTAAGAATATAAATGAAGTTTTTACTAAATATTTTAATTATTAATGTAATTTTCAAGCTATTGGTTGATTGTTTAACCAAAAGAGTTAATTTTCTACCAGAAAAGACAGATTTTCTAAAAATAGATGAATTTTTAATTAAAAATTATTACTTTTCAACCAAAAATAAAATGGGGTAATTTTCAGTTAGAAGAATAAGTTTTCAAGAAAATAAAATAAATTTCAATCAAATAGTTAAATTTTTAACGAAACCTTGAAATGTCTGTAATAAAATTTTTTCAATTTCGCTTGTGCATAAAATTGTATAAGCAACAAATTCATTGCTTTATTTGTATGGTAAAATTGTAATTTGAGTCGATTTCAAATAAAAATGCACATTTTTACATTTGTTAAAAAAAAAACGAAAAACTCGTTCCTTCATTTTTCTATTTTTCCTTTTTGCTTTAATATTAACTGAATTAATAGAATCCATTAAAAAGATCCTAATATTTTTGGTTGGAAGTTCATTATTTTTAAGTGCAAATTTTTCTTCTGAATTAATTTTCATAGCAAACAAATTAATGACACAATTATTAGTTGAAAATTCAATTTTTTTTAAATTCGTTGTTTTGTGTTGAATTTAACTGTTTTCTATTTAAGTTGAAATCATTCTTGGTTAAAATATTAAATAAATAGAAAACATTTTAATTAAAGATAGTATTCTTGGACAAAGAAGTGGATCAACATAAATTTTCAAAGAAAATTGTACCAAAATATGAATTTTAAGCAAAAAGCAAATTTGCTACGAAAATCATTGAATTTTCAAATCAAAAACGTGAATTTTAGACCAAAAAGGATGGCGTTTAAAAAGTTTCGAAATCTGAAATAAATAACAAAATTTATAACTAAAAAGATAATTTTTAGAAGAAAGTAAATGCAAGAAAAGAAATACGAGCAAATTAAATAACTGATAAGAATATTATATCAGGTTTTTCGCAAATCTTTATATAAAAATTTTTATAATTTTTCCTAACCAATTAAAAAAGCTGTTACGTACTTCAAGCACGGTCCCTTAATTACCGTATTAAATCGATGAAGTGTGAAATATAACCTGAAAAAAGGCACATAGTTCAATACATTATTCAAATTTAAACTAGTAGATATACATTTCATTTAAGCATCTCATTTGAGCAATAATAATTTATTATAAGAATATTTTTATTTAAAAATATAATAATCTCTAAATTTGAGTCCGTAATATTATTTCCTAAACCCACTTAAAATAATAATTCGTTGAAAAAAATCTCTGTTCCAAAGAAAAATCAAATTTATTATCTGAGATTTCTTGTTCCCAATCTGAAAGATTATTTTTTCTTTGATTTAACTTTTTTAATGTAAAGTTGAAATACATTTACATTCTTTACACGAAGAAAAAATTGGTTTGATTTTTAATAATGAAGTTTTTTCCTTCCTTGAATTTAAGAAATGATTTGTTTGATATTACTTGTTGAGAGTGTGAAAAATGGGAAGGTTAAATAAATGAACGCGCTCAAAATTTTCAGTTTTATTGAAATAATAATTAGGTAATATTGTGAAACATCTGAATGGGCTACAACACCTGCACTAAAATCGCGCATTTTAATTTCTCCATCAAAATGAAAAAACATAGAATTATTTACGCACTTAAATTATTTTTATCATACTTTATTTCCATTGAAAATATTTCTAATTTTATGTTTGCGCTTTTACAACACTACGTAATTTATCGCTTTATATTTCTGAGATTTTTAAATTGTCTACGAGAGATGAATTTTTGAAAACAAATTTAACTATATCATAGCCACGAACCAAGTTGAGTGACTGATGAGATTATTATTATGTGTTTTTATTAAACTTTTACTCAAATAAATCCGGTTTTACATCATAGGGACGGAATAAGTCGAGTGACTGATGAGATTAGAATCTTATAAGTTAATTCAAATAATTTAATACGATGGTCGAAACCTCCTGCGATAATGTTGTAGGTATAATTACGAGCGGCCACGAGCGTTGGAGGTGACAACAGTCACCTCTGGTGGCAAGATTTTTCTCCAAATAGTCAAATTTTCAAACCAAAGATTCGAATTTTCAAATTAAATGATGAAACTTCAACCGAAACCAGTCAAATGAATTTTTAACCAGTGTAGATGAATTCTAAACAAGAAAATAATAGTTCATACTTCTACCATAATATTTTAGTTTAATATAGAAAATAGTTGAATTAATAACCAAAGAGAGAAACTAAAAAAGTTAAATCCTGAATTAAAATATATTAATATTCCATACACAGTTGCATTTTTAACATTGAAACATAATTTATTCATGGATTTTACATTGTGGAGATTCCAGAAAAAACTAATTTAAAAAAAAATACATCAATTTTCAAAAAATTTGCTGAATTTTGCAGAAAAAACAAAAACAATAAGATTTTCCACCTAAAAACTTGCATTTTTAACCCTGAAAGTTGAATTATCAATAACAAAAAGTTCCTTTTCAAACAAGAAAGATGACCTTTCAAGAATAAAATAACAATTTTCTACAAAAAACGATTTTGTAACCAGTTGAATTAAACGAAAAAATGATTTTTTAATTAACTTGTTTAATTCTCAAAAAAAAGATGTTTGAAATTACTATTTATTATTATTATTAAACAAAGACATAAATTTTTAACACATCATTTAATTTTTTACAAAATAGTAAAATTTTTTCCAAATAGTTGAATTTTCAACCGAAAAAAAGCCTTAGTTATAGAGCAGTCAAAACTTTAAATTTCAAATATTTAATACTTCTACCAAAAGATTTTATTTTGAAATAAAAAGCCGTTCAATTCAAACCAAAAAAGTAGAATTTTCAACAAAACAGTTGAATCTTGCACCAAAATAGATTAAATTTCAACCAAATAGTTGTGTTTTAAACAAAAAAGGGTGATCTTTTTAACGAAGAAGATTAATTTTAGAAAAATTGATTATCCTGATTATTTACGAAATAGATAAATTTCCAACAAACAAAAAGAACATTATCAACCCGAAAAAAAGTATTTGAATTCTCATAAAAAATGTAATAGTTAATATTTCTACCAAAATATTGTAATTTGAAATGAAAAACAGTTGAATTCAACAAAAAAAGTGGAATTTTCAATAAAACAGTTCCATCATGAACCAAAAAATAATAATTTTTAATCAAACACTTACATTTTCTACCACAAAAGATGAATTTTTACCCAAGAAGATTAATTTTTTAAACATGGAATAGTAAAATTTCTGACCAAACAGATAAATTTTTAATACAAAAAGAATAATAATTTTTAGCAAATTGTTAAACTTTTTACCAAGTAACTGAATTCTCTACGAAAAAAGATAACTTTTGTACCTAAAGGCGAATTGTATACCAGTTGGATTAAATGAAGACCAGAACGAATTTTTAAGAAGATAGTTGATTTTTCAATCAAAAAGATAAATTTACAACAAAAAAGATTAATTTTCTAACCCAAAAGACGAATTTTCATAGAAATACATGTTTAAACTTTCAAATAAAGAATTGATTTATAAAAAACAGTAACTACAAAATCAATATCAACAAAAGAGTTCTATTTTCATCCAAGGAGGTGAATCTTAAAAAAAATCTCCAAAAAGTTCTCCAACCAAGTGGTAGAATTTTGAATCAATGTTACATTATTTCTGACTGAAGAGTAACATTTTCAATCAAAAATATGATTTTTTCCACAGAGGTGATCAATGTTTTACCGAAAAATATATAATCAAAATATATAATATTAAGAAAATACATAATACTACAAAATAGTAGAATTTTCAGCCCGAAAAGTTGAGTTTTTGTCCCCAAAAGTTGAATTCTTAACAAAAAATAGTTGATCAGCCACCAAGAAAGAACAACTTTATACCAAAAAAGATAAATTTAATACAAAAAGAGGAATTTTCAACAAAAAAGTTAAATTTGTAACCAAAAAGAGGTATTATTATTATTTATTATTATATAAGTCTTTGGTTACGGTCTGAGAAGACGTACGGATACTAACTTCCATATATCACAACGCTGCTGAAGGCTGGTGACCATCTCAGCAGGAAAACAAAAGCACAAACCCAAGACGACTCTCTCAGTTCCAGTTCTACCCCCCCCCCCCCCCCCCCCCCCCCCCCCCCCCCTCTCCCAACCCTCCCTTATTAACTGAAGTTTTTGGTGGGACTGACGTTAGAACTACAATCTCCATCATACGACGATTTGATACTTGACTTTAACATGATTTTGACTAAGAAAATAAACTTATTGCATAAAGGTGTTAGTTGGGCGTATAATCTAAACAATGAATAATACAAACTACAAAATAGCCTCGGAAAGGACTGGAACTT
>NC_046664.1:56003799-56006424 GCF_010883055.1 Belonocnema kinseyi
AAAAGGGATGCGAAACCAAAGACATAAAAAACGGCGTGTTGAAAGGCGGATTTGAAATATGGTCAGGAGTAGACTGTGAATCACATGGTAAACAAGGAGTAGTAGGTCTGATTTTGAATGAAAGAGCAAAGCAGCATCTCGGAGACCATGGTTTCGTGTCTCCCAGACTGCTGTGGGCTAGAAGTAAAGTAGGAATCAGAAGACTATTTATCATAGCATGCTACGCGCTGGTTGATAGTGATCTTAGAGAAGTAAAAGACGCCTTCTGGGATACTTTAAATGACACAATAAACATTTGCGAACATGGGGAAAGAGTAATTCTACTAGGAGACATGAACGGTTGGGTGGGCATCCGAAATCAGGATACAGAAAGAGTATTAGGTAATTTTAGGGATGCAAGAACAAAATATAACGGAGATAAATTAGTTGGTCTATGCTGAGAAAGGGGTCTGTTTATTACAAATACTTGGTTTAGGCATAAAATGATCCACATGTACACCTGGTCTAAAGGAAATAGCCGCAGTATAATTGACTTTGTTGTTGCGGATGAAAGACTAAGAGAGTTAGTCAAAGATACAAGAGTCGTGAGGGGTCCTGAATGCAATACTGATCATTACCTTGTGATCTCAAAAATTAACTTAGGTCGGGGATGGAAAAAAAGAGAACCAAAAAAGCAAAACAAACGCGAATCATAATTAAGAACCTACAGAAACCGGATGTGCGAATAGATTTCCAAAATAAGATAATCGTAAGCATAAATAGGGCAACATGGGAGGACCGTATAAAAAACAAAGATATAGAGGGCGCCTGGACAATGTTACGGGATATCCTTGTTAGATGTACGATCGAAGTGCGTGGTACCGCAGTTGTAGGAAGAATGTCTAGTGATGCGTCGTGGAATGATGAAATTCAGGCTGCCCAAAAAGCAAAAAGAGAAGCGTACAAGAGAACTTTGAACATCGCAGGTCTTAGCAATGAGGAAAGAAGTAGACGTAGAAATGATTATAGACGCGAAAACAAGATACTTAAACGATTAGTTAAAGAAATTAAAGATACAATTAGAGCAGAAGAAGAGATAAAAATAGAAAACTACTTTGAAGGAAGCAGGAAAATACTTTATAAAAAAATGAAAGAAATAAAATGTACAGAAAATGTCAATATTAGAAACAGTAGGGGGGAAATGGTATATGATGCAGACGGAATACTAGAGGCTTTCAGAGACTATTGAAAAACACAATTTGGAGATGAAGCTATAGGACACCACAACTGCGATGTTACACACGATGCGATGGAAAACTCAATTGAAAAAGTCTGTGTCACTGAGACGTCCCAGACGATTGGAAAGAAGCGATTATCGTACCAATATACAAGAGAAAGGGATATAAAAGCGAGTGCAATAATTACAGAGGGATTAGCTTATTAAGCACCGTAAGTAAAATATATTCAAAAATACTTATTCGTAGGGTAATGAAAATAACAGAAGCAAAGATTTGGGAAGTCCAAAGTGGGTTTATGCCAGCAAGGCTTTGGGAAGTCCTGAAAGAGTATGGAGTCAATGGATGGATCCTACAAGCTATAAAAACTATATATACAGGTAGCAAAGCGAGTGTAAGAGTGAATGGGAAACTGAGTTACTGTTTCGATATTATTTAAGGAGTTAGACAAGGAACAGCAAGGGTACGACAACAACAGTAAGGGTACGTGGGTTAGCGTTCATAGATGATAAGGTTGTTATGACAAAGTCTATAGAAGACCTACAAAGAATGTTGAATAAACTAGATGCAAGCATGAAGAGCGTGCGCCTCAAAATTAACGCAAATAAAACAAAAACTATGGTGTTCGAAGGAAAGAGTGAGAAAACACTATGCAATATTTTATTGAATGATGAGAGAATTGAACAAGTTGATAAGTTCGTATACCTTTGTAGCTTTTTTACTAGGGACGGGAAGATAGTTGAGGAATGAGATAGACGAATAAATGAAGGTAAGAAGGTTATTGGTAGAGCAGGTCCCCTTATCAGAAGTAAAAATGTATCAAATAAAGCCAAAATGGCAATACATAATTATATATTTGTACCGACTGTACTATACGGTAGCGAGACACGGACTTATCAAGAGAATGATAAGAGTAAAATTAACGCAACTGACATGAGGTTCATGCGCATAATATGCGGGAAAACCCTGATGGACAAAGCAAGTGACGAGGTAATTCTAAAAGAATGTGGTGCAGAAGAGACGCTAGTAGAAACATGGGAAAGAAATCGGTTAAGGTGGTTCGGACATGTTGAGAGAATTCCAAAAGAACGACTAACGAAACAAGTGTATCAAGGTAAAGTAAATGGCAGCGTGCCCAGAGGTAGGCCGCGGAAAGAAGGGTTAGAATGTGGGAATGAGACTCTAGTTATAATAGACATAAGAAGTCACAGGAACACGAGAGCCTGCATGAAGAAATGCATGGACATAAAAGAAGCTAGAGAAGTATACCAGGACAAGAAAGCATGGCGGCAAATAGTTAATAGTTAATAAAAAGAGTGTCAGTAGAGTGAATGACGCCTGAAACAAAGACCTTGGCTACTAATGGACCCAAGTGGGGAACCTTACATAACGACTTCGCGAGGTTTTTCGC
>NC_046664.1:56006524-56050816 GCF_010883055.1 Belonocnema kinseyi
AGTGAGTCACGCCTACCCCGAAAGGGAAATGGCTTAATGGTGTAATAATAAAAAAAAATCAAAATACATCAATTTTGAAAAGAAAAATTAAGATTCTATATGAAATATTGTGCTAGTAGTTGTATAGTAGAACGTTGAACCAAATGAGATGTGTTCGGAACCAAAAATGTAATAGTAGACTTTTCAAACAAAAATAGATCAATTTTCTTAATAGGTTCTATTAATTTCGTTCACATTAAAAAAAGGAGAAAAGGTGGAAAAAAAGAAGTTTCTTGTAAAAAGATGAATAAGGCAGATTTCTTCAAAAAAGGAAAAAAAGAGGAACAGGGAAATAAGTGTGACGTCTGAAATACGAAAGAGTTTTTCAAATTTATGAGGTTATAATTAAGCTGTACAATTACAGGGCCATATTTCGTAAACTTTGTTTAAATTTATCATTAGTGAACGTACTAAATTTTATCTAAAACATGTGCTGTGAAAGTGCAGCATAGCATAAGTTTGGCCTTCCTCTGTACAAATTAAACCTTTGAAATACAAATATCGCCGAAAAATAAATTTCCCACTCCAATCCAACTCAAAGAGGCTTCATATAATTTTTCATGCTAAAGGGGATAACGACAGGCATATAAACATTAGAAAAAATCGTTTGTAAAATATTTATTCGGTACATTCTTCTGGAACAAATAATATTCCCAATAATGAAGATCCTAGTTGGAACTTTGTGCATCGCAATTGTCTTATTTCCTGATTTTGTGGGTACGTTTCGGATAATGTAACATTATTTGACCACTGTATAGAACAAATGAAAATTAATACGTTAGATATTTTATATTTGTGGATATTAAACTTTGATTAATTGATTAGTCAATATATTTAAAAATTTAATTAGAATTCAAGAAATTTAAATAAGATTAAAATCAAATTTAAAATCCTGTTTAATGTCAAATAATCAAGTTAATGAGCAGAACTCCTTAAAATAAACGAACCGAATCCCCATGCCTTTATTTTTTATTTATTTCGTTTCCTTTGTTTACTATTATCAAATCACAATAAAAAAAAAAATTGTAAAAAATAATCATCAACGGTTCGGCACTCACACAGTATCCCTAATTAAGGAAAAAAATAAAAAATAAATTTGAGCAAGCAGTAACAGCAACGAAACCAGACTGCTGTTGCTGCATGATCAAATTTTTTTGCCTTGATAAAGGTACTGCATGAGTGCCGAAACGTTGTTGGTTGGTTGGCTGCGTTCTCATTTTTTTCTTTTTAACAAAAGAAAAAAATAATTTTTTCTTTTCTTCTTTAGGAAATTTTTTATCTTTTTCAAACTGCAATAGGACCATATAATGGTGGTTGTCGAAATTTGGTTGTTGAATTCTTGGTATTTATAAATTAAAAGGACTTTATGGAAATGAGAAACGTTTCAAATAGAAAAGTTTGATAAAAAAACGCAATTTTGTAACAACTTTCACTTTGTTTAAACAATCAGAGAGCCATATGTGATACTTGTAAATAGGTAACGTTGGTGGAGGTGATGTGGCTTATCTGCAAATTTCACCATATGATATTTCTTTTTTTTAAATAAAATTGAAAATGTTATACAAACATGGTGATTTATTTATTTTTTTTTAATTTTCATGTTTTCTATTTAAAAACTGATGAAAAAGATTAGTAACTAATTTATTAGCAGTTCTAGTTTTGGTTTTATTAATAGTTAGATTAGTACTTATAAAAGATTAGTGGAAAACAACTGATTGGATCAGTCTCACCAAGTCACTTTCTTGTCACACGGAAAACTTTCCCAGTTATCGGCAATCCAATATTCCAATATAATCCTAAATTTTTAACCAAAACATATTTGCCACCCAAAGAAATAAAGTTTCAACACACAAAGGCAAATTTTCAACCGATTAGGATGACTTTTCTACCATAAAAGCTGAACTTTCAATCCAAAAAGATGCATTTTTTAAAGCAGTTGAATTTTCCATAAAAAATTATGACTAACGAAAACGTTAAATTTTCCAAAAATAATTCAATTTTCAGCAATATAGTTTAACTATTTAAAACTAACTGTTTTGGTTTACGAAATATCTGAACTTCTAACTAAACAGTTGAATTTACAGCATAAAAAATGCATTTTTAATCAAATGGTGGATTTTTCAAACAATAAAGATTAAAATACAATCGAATTGTCGAATTACCAAGACAAAAAACAATTTTCTAAGCATCAGTCGAATTTTCATCAAAACAGTTCATTTTCAAAACAGAAAGATCAATTTTTCACGAAATAATTAAATTGCCAACTAAAAAGTGGATACATGGATTTTCTACTAAATATAGTTAAATTATAACGCATACAATATACAAGACGAATTTTCAACCAAAAATGAAATAGTTAAATTTTTAAATAAAAATTCTGATAAAAATAACTTTGAACCAATAAAAATTAATTTTCAGCCAAATTGTTAAATTTTGTTATACAAAAAAAGCTGATTTTTCGGCCGAGAAGATAATCGTTGTATAAAAATAGAAGAATTTTCAACTTATCCACTATAAAGGATATTTTTTAGCCAAAAATGTAATACTTACATTTTAAGATAATAAAAATAATTTTTAATAAAACAAAAGGAATTTTTAATGAAGTTGTTAAATTTTCAACCAACAATATGATTTTTCAATAAAAAAGTTTAATTTCAAACCATTTAGTTTAATTCTCTATCCAACTGTTGCACTTTTGAGTTAAAAAGACTAATTTTCAACTATGAAGGATACATTTTCTACCAAAAATATTAAATAGTTAAATTTCTAATCAAAAATTTATTTTCAACTATACATAAAAAAATATCTTTCAAAAATATAGCTGCACATTCAATAAAAAATCTACATTCAACCAGATAGTAATCGAGTTTTTAACCAAACAAGATGAATTCCGAACCAAAAATATAATGGTGGCCCTTGCAATAAAAAAAAACGTATGCCAAAAAATGTGGTTCGATATTTTTGATTAGGCTTAAGTACTTTATGTTTTCAAAGTCTTTTATGGAATCTATATTATATCAGAGAATAACAGACATTATTAACGTCATCTCAGGCTGGAAGAAGCTATGAATAAAAAAAGTTTTATAATTAAATTTTTCTGAAGCATGATCTTCTTTGCTCCACTGAAAATCGAACTACAGAACTTCTGATTGCCGGTCGGAGCGACGAGAGTGAATCTTTTACAGAAAAAAATTTAATACAAAATTTTTCAATTTATTTTCCTTCTAGTCTGAAAAATGACGTTGAGTATTTTCTGTTATTTGAAGTGTTAAATTGATCGATAGATTGATTTCTATTTTCACGATGGTGAAAAAGATATTTACACTGCTCGATGGTAACTATATCTGATGATAATACAGATTCCCTTTAATTTTATTCACTATTAAATCGTTTCAAATACGATTTTAAAACATTAAAACACCAATTTTGATTTCTTTTTACAGAATTAGGTTTAACTTCGTCCAGTCTAAAACCAGCGCCAGAAGGTCTTTTCTACTGTGAAGGTGATGGTCACGGTTCTCTTCCACCTGGTACAGTACTATTCCATGATGATATTTTTAACTATGGAAGATTTGGAACCGTTGACGTCTTTGATCGCAGTTATATTTACCCTATATGTAATGATCTGGGTCAAATTGTCGTCCAAGAGAGGGCCAATCTTGCGAACTTTGCAGTATTGGGCAAGAAAGGGGCAAAGATGTTGGGCATCCCGGGCACTGAACATGATGTACGCAAGCTTTGCGACTTGGATTATCAGAAATGGTGGCATAGATTCACAACAAGGCCACGCAAATGGGCACTCTAAAATACCTAAATTTTTATTTTATTAACAACTATTTGTTTATGAACATTCTGATAATACATTGATAATAAAACAAGCTACGAACCTAAACAGTTACATTACATATTTTCTCTCTCAAAGCGTCTTTCCCACAAAGCGCCTTTTCTCGCCAAGTGCCTCTCCCTTCCATTACCTCGAAGTACAGTAACCGCGTTTAGCGTAGCATAGGATGCGCGTGCGCGAGACGGTCACAGAAAAATTAGAAGATAAACTTTACATCGATTTCCGACAAAAGATTTTTTGCAACAAAAATTAACTTCGCAGGATAAACTTTTCACAAATATCGGTTTAACTTTCTTTTTTTTTCTCGATGAGAAACACATGTTTTTTGCAAGATGCGAAGTTGGCTAAACAAAACTTAATCGCTCTAAAAAATGTGCTGCAACAAATTTTATTCTTAGTTTTCTCTATGGTATTTAAATAATAATATGCCGATACGTTTCAGAGATATTTCCCACCAAGCTATAGATAAGTCAGGTTAAGCTTTAGGTTTGACTAAGCGGGCACTTAGCGAGGGTCCTCAGAGACTTTATCACGTCTCGAGGTACCCTGAGTGACAAAAAAATAAACGGTTTTTACGAAAGAGTATCTCTGTCTGTAGTCTGTAGGCACGATAACTTTCAAAAGATTGATTAGATTGGATTGAGATTTGGAACAATTTTGTAAAACCTAAAAAGAAATAAGAAATTCTTTAACCAGTCAATGTTTTCCAACAGCTCTGGTTTTATCCATAAAGAATGCTTCTTGGAAAATTAAAAATGAAATCTTTCCGACCAAATTACCCAAGATGCATAAAAAATTGTTCTTCCCATTTTAATTTTTACCATTGACCATTTTTAAATAAGAGGCAGTTTTTGTTTCAGCCATGGAAAATCTGATTATAAATAAGAATCTCCATTTTTCAGAAAACCATGCCAAATACGAAAGAGATACTTTTGTTATTTCATAAATTCATACTGCATATTTGTTTGAAATCATTTTTTAAGAAGACGTATATATTTGTTTTAATCGTGGTCACGCCTTACAGAATATATAAAGTTTTTTAACTGAACTATGAGACATTTGGGAAAAAGTATTTTATAAAATTGTTGCTTTTAGGAAGACCTACACAATGACTCTGAACTATTTTCTGATAGAACAAGGACAAAATTACCGGAAACGACTTATTTAATTTTTTTTCTTGCAAATTTCAGATGTCCAATTAATTTTTGGAATTCATTTTTCTAGTTTAATAATCATACTCTTGGTGTAAAATTCAACTTTTTTTTTTAATTCGGTTCATTTTAGGTTGAAAATTAATTTTTGTATCTAAAAATTTGAAACTTCCATTTTCATTTGAAAATTTAGCTTTTTGAATTTAGAATTTTAATATTTGGTTGAAAATTCATCTTCATTAGTTAAAAATTCAAGCACTTGGATAAAAATTCATGTATTTTGTTGATCATTTATAACTTTTGTAGAAAATTAATCATCTTCTTTAAAAAATACATTTTTTGTTTGAAAATCCCACTTGTTGGATGAACAATTCGACTGTTTTGCCATGACTTGACTTTTTTGTGGAAAATTCAGCATTTTCGTAAATAATTCTAATTCCTTGTTTAAAAATTTTGTTGAAAGTCAGATTCTTTGGTTTTTGTCTTTTTATAGAAAATTAGTTTTTTTAACTGCTTTTTTTATTCAAAAATTAAATTATTTAATTGTAAATGCATGCATTTTGTTCAAAATTCGTCTTTTGCTATAAAATTGGTGTTCTTAGTTGAAATTTCACCTTTGTAGACTAACACTCAGCTATTTGGTAAAAAAATCAACTGTTTTGTTGAAAAATCGTTTTTTTGGACTTGAAATTCATTTTCATTCCTTTATTTTTACACGAAACTAATACATTCTCATTATGATGAGACTTGATTTATTTTATCATGTCAGGTGGACGTTATAAAAAAGAGGATGTCCATTTTTAAAGTGAAGTTAAACTTTAAATACTTTTCTCAAGAAAATAATTTTACTGAAAAAATTTGTAGATAAAAAAGAAAAGAGTTTTAAAATTCCTTTAAATATTAAACATCTTTGTTGACTGTGACATTCCTAGAAAATTTTCTGATGGTCAGCAGAGCGAATCTGGCAAAAGATGGCATTTAAAGAGGCATCTTGATGATTATAAATGGTCTATGCTTAGCCTTAACAATTCCACTTATTTAGTTATTTTTCCATTTTATAACTAGTGAAGTAGCCGAGGCCTGGCGGGTCTGGCGCCGCCAGGGTACTTTTTATTAAGGCCTGGCGGCACCAAGCCACTCTCTTGTCAAACGAAAATTTTTTCCAGCCTTGGTGGGTTTTTACCGAATTATTTTGCTCTCGCCCCCTCCCCTCAGTTTTGGTCAAATGCCCGAAAAAAATCTCCAAATTTGAACAAAATCGGTTAATTTTAGATGGAGGGCAAAGACCATGAAGTTGCCCATTGATTTAACATGGGAAAATGTTAGCTTTTTGTAAATATAATATTTAAACGAGATAATATGTGAATAATAATTCCGTGTTTTAGTATATTGTACAGAATTGGTCAGAGAATAAGAATCAATCATAAATTTGAAGGTTTATTAACGTTTTTAAAAAAAAAGTTATTAATAATCAGTAATTTAAGAATACCCAGCCATTTTTTGAATAATTTTTAATTGTTTAAACAATTCCGATTTGTTTAAATATTTAATTTTTGATATTTTTCGAAAGGTTGAAATAAACATTTAAGAGTATTCTTAAAAAGTAAATAAGAACATAAAATATTTCAATCTTCCGACAAATAGCAAAAATAAAATATGTGAACAAAAAAATTGTTTAAAAAATATACATTTGCTTTACAATCTACGAGTATTCATAATAAACACATTAGTACTAAAAAATATTAAAATTTGTCGACAATTTATTAAGATAAAATGTTTCTCCTGCTTTTTTCAAGTAAAATAAGTATTTGAACAAATGCGTATTATTTAAATAATTGTAAATTGTTCGAAGTAAATTATTCTATTGTTATCACTAATTAAATAACTTATGAAATATACAAAACATGTCTATTTCGCGAGTTAACTGAAAAAAATAGATATTTAAACAAATTAATATTAGTTGAGCAATTGATTATTTGTTAACAAATGACTGGGTATTTTTAAATGACCGATAAACGATTAGTTATTTTTGCTAAAGTATTAAAATGCGTCAATAAACCGCAATATTACGTAAAATTCAAATTTGTTACTTCTGATGTTTTCTTTGGGACCCACAAGAGTGGCTTCAAATTATTCAACCTCAAAATTTTTGATTGATTCTTATTATCTGACGAATTCTAAACAATATACAATGGGAATATGCAATGAAAAACTTCATCGTCTTTGCACCACCCCTAAATAATTACCCGATTTTTTTTCAAATTTGTAAATTTTTTTGGGCCTTCGAACAAAACTGGGGGGTGAGAGCAGAGAAATTCGAAAAGCGAAAAATAAGAGCACAGATCACAGACCATTACCAAATGTTCTAATAACGGATTTTATGTTTATAAATTTTTTTAAATAAAACAAAATTAGGCAATATGTTCAATTCAATAAAAACCACTTTAAATTCCTCAGATTTAAAGTGGACATATGTCGTCATCAACATAGTTAAATTTTCTGCCAAAAAGATTTACTATCTGACAGGGGTGTTAGTTGAAGTTTGCCGGTTTTACTCATAGATGTCGCTAGAGATATGTATACATTTCTATGATTTGGCATCTATGTCATATTTTTCTATAGACAATAACCTTCAAAAATACACAATTTCATTCTGCCAAAATAATAGCATCATAGTTGTTTACCTCAGTGAATATGTCGAGTTTCGTTCCAAGTAAATCGTATTTGCGGCATTCGTCGCTTTTCTTATTTCATCAAAAGAAAAAAACAGTTGAAGCTCATCGATTGCTGGTAGAAACCTATGGTGAACATGCTCCAGTGATTAGAACATGTGAGACATGGTTTCGTCAATTTAAAAGTGGAGATTTCGATTTAACAGACAATGAACATCCTGGCGCAGCGAAAAAGTTCGAAGACGAGGAATCGCAGGCGTTATTGGATGAAGACCCAACTCAATCGCAACAACAATTGGCACAAACACTAAATGTGACCCGAGGTGCAATTTTCCAACGTTTACAAGCCATGGGAAAAATCCAAAAGTATTGAAAATGGGTACCACACCAACTGAACGATAGACAAATGGAAAATCGAAAAACCATTTGTGAAATGCTGCTTGAACGGTTCGAAAGAAAATCTTTTCTGCATCGAATTGTCACCGGGGACGAAAAATTGATTTATTTCGAAAACCCGAAGCGGAAAAAATCATAGCTTTCACCTGGTGAAGTCGGCCCATCGACTCCAAGGCCAAGTCGCTTTGGCCGTAAGACAATGCTCTGTGTTTGGTGGGACCAGTGTGGTGTGGTGTACTGTGAGTTATTAAAACCTGGTGAGACGGAGAATACGGATTGCTACCGACAACAAATTATCCATTTTAAATAATGCGTTGATCGAAAAACGGCCGAAATGGGCCCGAAGACATGGCAAAGTTATCCTACAATATGACAACGCACCGTCTCATACCGCTAAAGTGGTAAAGAATACATTTAAAACATTGAATTGGGAAATATTATCGCACCTGCCTCATTCTCTAGACTTCAACCCGTCTAACGATCACCTTTTCGCATCCATGGGACTCTCACTCGCAGAGCAGCGCTTCGACAATTTTGAAGAAGTCGAAAAATGACTCGTCGAATGGTTTGCCTCGAAAGAGAAAATTTTTTTTTTGGAATGGCATCCATGATTTGTCTGAAAGATGGGCAAAATGTGTAGAATCTAATAATCAATACTTTGAATAAAATTTTTTAAGATTCCCTTGAGGATTAGGTGTCAACGAAAAAAAAAATTTCAACCAAACAGTTACATTAACAATCAAATAGATTAACATTTTTCAGTAAAAGAGACTTACTAAAAAAAAAAGAATTTTCAATCTAAACGGAGGAATTTTCAACAAAATAGTTCAATTTCCGAATTAAAATGATGATTTCAGTAAAACAGTTAAATTTCACAAAAATAATTAGATTTTTAACAAAATAGTTGGTTATAATCAAATAGTCGGAATTTTTATCAAAAAAAGATGCATTTTTAATCGAATGCTCAATTTTTCAAACAACAAAGATGGAGATTTAATCAAATTTTTAAGTTTTTGGAACAAAAACACACATATTTTAGAATACAGTTGAATTTTCATAATAAAAGTTCATAGTAAAAAACAATATACATGATTTTTCTACCAAATAATTGAATATTTATCTCAGGGAATATTCTGTATAAAGTTTTAACCAAAAATGTAATAGTTAAATTTTCGGATGTAAACTCTGATAAAAAGAAAAATAGGAAAAATGAGTTTTCAAGAAAATTGTTAAATCTTCAACCAAAAAGATTAATTTATTGCCAAAAAAAATAATGCCTTAACAAAAAATGAGAATTTCCAACTTATCCAGTATATATAGAGTACAAAGTTGTAACCAAATATGGAATGGTTAGATTTTTAGATAATAAAATTAATATTTAAGAAAGAATTATTTGTCAACGAAGTTGTTAAATTTTTAACCATGAAGATGAATTTTTGACCAAGAAGTTTCATTTTGTAATAAAAAGATTTTAAACAAAATACATGAATTCTCAAAATAACTATTCAATTTTTAAGCAAAAAAGACGAATTATCTAAGAAAATGTTGAATTTTCATCCCAAAAATATGATTTTGATAGTCAAATACTTAAATTTTTAGCTATGATTATGAATCTTTATTTTTTAAAGTTTTTTTTCACAAATGAATTTAACTTAAAATCAAATAATCGAATTTTAGACCAAAAAGATGAATTCTCAACGAAGCACATATGCATATATGTTATAACAGTTGATATTTCAATCTAACAATTGCAAATAATAAATGAATTTTCGGCCAAAAGAAAATGGAATAGTTCGGAAGATGAAGACGGAAGAGATGAACCTTTAACAACAAAAAGATCATTTTTAACAAAGCAGTTAAATCTGATAAAAAATTGATAATTAAGTTTTTGTCTAACTAAAACTAAATTAAATGAAAAACTAATTTTTATTTTGAAGTATTCTTTAACAGAAAATTTCAAAGTTTTTCAAAGTTTTTTCAGCTTCAAAGTTTCAAAAATTTCCTAACATTTTGAAAAAGGGGGTAAAAGATTTTAACGCAAAATGTTTTAATTGGGTTAGATAAAAAAATCAACAATAAAATGGAGTGAATTTGGTGAAATGTTTAGTAGAATTAAAAAGATTCAAAAAGAATTTTAATGTTTAAAAGATTTTTAGGAATCTACGTTTTTAAAGATTTCAAACCTGAACTTTAGGAGCTTAAAAAGAATTTCAAAAGGTTTCAAGAGAATAAACAAATTTTTTTGAAATTTCTGAAGATTATAAGGCAATTTTACTAAATTTTATATTGATTTTCAAAATTTGAGGGAAAATTCGGGTCAGTCAGATTATTTTTATAAAATGACGTTTTAAATAGATTAGAAATATTTAAAAACTTGGGAACATTTCATAAAATTTAGCAAATATTTCTTTCCTTTAGTTTCTCAAAGTCCTAAATATCTTTGAAAAAAATCGAATTTTTACTAGTATTTTGTAAAGTTCAGAAAATATATAAAATTTCTTTAAAATCTTCTAGATATTGTTTGACACATCTGGAATATTCAAAAATATTTATTTTTAATTTTGTTAAGAATCTTATAAAAATTATATTTAAATAAACGTAAAAAGAAACTGATAATACTTATTTTCTTGTTTTCAATTCTTAGAATTTAATTTTAACTCGAATTTAAGTGTTTTAAAACTTTTAATAAATAAATCGTTACATGAAAGTTTAATATTATATTATTTATATTATTTTAGATTATTATTGGTCCTGAAAGAAAGTCTTATTTCAATATTGTCTTACTTATTTCTAGATAATACTTCATCTTAAAAACTTTAGTTTATTGAAAAAAGATTTACCATATGGGGAAGGGGGCATTAAAAAAAAGTCGAAAATAATGTTACGTAAAATGTTAACTCTCCCTGAGTTCTCTTAAATAAGATTTTGTCATTGGATTATTTTATGTATAATGAGCTGTCTAAAATGTTATTTAGAAACATATTTCTCTCATTCTGACTCTTTTTTTTAATTATATTACACAAATTGACTTTCCTGAATATGTGTATTTAAAAAAACGATTTCTTTTAAACAAATTTCTTTTTAAGCCTTCTTGTGCAATTTTGTTTCACAATTAAACTTTTTTAAGTTTATGATTCTATTTTGTTCCTTCAAACGAACTAAATGACTGAGTGATTGTTCTCTCGTTTTACAGCCCACATTTTCCACGCATCCAACAAATACGTGAGAGAAATCTAAAATACGCCCACATAAACCCATCGATTAACCATCGTAGTCTTGGATCGTCTCCAAAATCTTGTGAGACGTGCTAAAGGTGCTCCCTAAATAAGATTTTCACATAAGCGTTCACATTCTTTTAAGGTAGTCGTTATTTTCTAGATACGACAGGATATGCATTATTTACATTTATAGAGATAAGGTAGAATGTTTTCTATTCTTCTGATTTAATATTTTTCAATAATCTCCCACTGAGATTTCATTTAGTTTACAACATATTCCGAGGAGGAAACAAGTCCTAAAAAGTAAGGTCCATCGGAGGTGGATTACTCTGGAGTATCTATAATTACCCTGGAATTTGCAATCAAAAAGGATTACTTTGAAACAAAATTCTGAAATTTTCAACAAGCAGGTAATATTTAAGCAAATGGCTTAATTTTCAACTAAGAAGATTAAATTTTTTCGGAAAAGACAAATTTTAAACGAAATGCATTAATTTTTAACGAAGCAGTTAAATTTACTACTTAAAAAACTGTATTTAATACAAAAAGTTTAATTTTTTGTCATGAATTAAATTTCCTAACGAAAGAAAAGATGGTTCAACAAAAAAGTTAAATTTTTAATCAGAGATGAATTTTTAATTAGAATAGTTAAATTTTTACTCAAAAAATAAAATTTCATGCAAAAAAAACGATATTTCGACGAAAAAGTTAACTTTTCAACGAACGAGATGAATTTTTGGCTATAAATGGTTCCTTGAATTTTCCTTGAAATTGAATTTTCTACAAAGTGAATTACTTTTTTACTAAAAGATTAAATTTTCAGTTAGCAAATTAATTCTCAATAAACAAAAAAGAAGTTTTAACAAAAGAATTACATTTCAAAATTAAATTTGGCTGAGAAAAGATTTACACACTCCGCTCAACTGATTCGGCAATCGGAAGTTCTGTGGTTCGATTCCGAGTGGAGCGAAGTGAGTAGATCTTTTTTCGAAAAATCGAATTTAAAAATCTTTTAAATTTATTTTATATCTGGTGAGAAATTACGTTAAGTATGTTCTGTTATTTAAAGAATTAACTTAATCAATAGTTTTGGTTTCTATTGTCATCGATTATGGAATGAGATTGTGGAATGACATCTACACTGATCGATGGTAACTACCTCTGCTGATAATACAGATTCCTTTAAAATAGTAACATTTATAACCGAAGATATAAATTTTCAACTAAGCGATGAATTCTTGAATTTTCAAACAAAGAGATGAATTCTCAACAAAAAAGTAAACAGTTTATTTAACAACTAAAAAGAACTTTAATTTCAAACGAAGTAGTTACATTTTCATCTAAAACAGATAAATTAAAAAAAAAATAGCGATGAATCTTTAACTGAAAAATATAACTTGCAGTTGAAAAATAAGACTTTTGAGCAAAGAACCTGGATTTTTAAAAACAATTAGTTAAATTTTTAACCATAGAGATGAATTTTAAACTAAACTAGCTACGCCCTGTGGCGGGGCTTCGCCGTCGTGGAAAGCCCCGTATCACTAATACTGAAACATCGAGAACAAACGGAAATGCCAAAAAAGTTGTATATTGCATAATATTGGAATGAAATCAACATACAATTATAAATATTTATCGTAGAATTCGGGTTTGAAAAATGAAAAGCCGATAGTGAAATTTGAAGTAAACCTGAAAGAAACTCTTAGAAAATAAAACAGAAATTAAAAATTGAATACAGAACATCAAAACTATGTTTTTCGAATTTTTATTGTAAAAATTGTATTTAAGTTGTCCAATTCAGTTTCCGAAAATTTCCAAATCACTTTTGAAATTTGTACACAGCTTAAGGAAATCTCTAAATGCGAAAAAGGTATTAAAAACTAAAGAACAGAAAATGAAAAAGTCCTTTTCATATTTTAAATCATAAAACTCGAACTGAAGTCGCAGAATTTGGTTTTGAAAAATGCGAAGTCTACAGTGAAATTTGAACTGAATTTTGAAAAGTCTTTGAGAACCCAAAACAGAAATATGAGCTTAAATTCAGAAAATATTAATTGTTTTTAATTATAAAAATTCTGCTCCAGTCATTGAATTCAATATTCAGATTTTTGAAATCAGTCGTGAAATTCAAACATAGCCTGCAAAAAGACTTCAAGAATTTTCGACCAATTAGTGAAAAACTACGGTTGTGCCCCCCTTCCTCATCTTAACCCCCCCCCCCCCCCGATATTTTCACGACCTGTCTGGAAGCCCAAATAATATGTGTGCAAAATATGGTGCTAATTATCAGAATCTAGATTCGTATAAAGATCATACGCTTTAGGTAACTTAATTTTTATATTTAAAAAACTCAATATTCTTACGACCTGACCGGGAGCCTAAAGAATTTTTGTGAAAAATCTGATGCTGATTCGTCAAAAACTGCATTGGTGCCCCCTTCCCCACCTGTCCCATCCCTTCGCATGCCCACCCCCAACTTTTACGACCTGCTTTGGAGCCCAAAGAATATGTGTCAGAATATATACAGTCAATGCTCTTTTGCATTATTTAGTAAACAAAAGCTATTAGCAATTTGCTATTCGGGCTAAGGTAGGAACCATCTCCAGTGCCTAATCTACATGTGTATAAATTTTTAAGTCGATCTATGCAACGGTGGGGACGGTATCGAGCGAAATAGACATGAAATCTAAACAAAAATTGTAATAGCTTATATTTCAACAAATTTTTTTTCACTTCTAATAAAAAGGATTATTTTGCAACAAAATTCTTGTATTTAAAAAAAAAGATAAACTTCTAATAAAACAGTTACATTTATAAACAAGAAGATTAATTTTCTACCGAGAAAAAATAATTTTATATAAAATACATAAATTTTCAAATTATAGATAACTTTTCATGAAAATAGTTCAATTTTGAGTTTAGAAACTAAGTGAAAAAAATGAAGTTTTAACAAAATAGTAATGTTTCACATCAAAGCGTTTAAGTTGTAACAAAAATGATGCATCTTCAACTAAGAAAAGACTCTTTAAAAAAATTGTTGAAGTTTCTATAAAGCAGGTTGATTTTTAACTAAAAAGAAATATATTTTCAAAAAATGTAATAGTTCATTAAAAAAAATTTAACATGATGTAAAAAGTCAAACCCAAAAAACAAATTTCCCACAAAACAGTTGATTTTTTAACAAAAGAAAAAATACCTTTTTCACAAAATTATTGAATTTTTTACAAATTTTGATAATTTTTCACTAAGCAGTTAAATTATCAATTAAGAAAAATGATTTTCTACCGAAAAATCATAATTTTGGACAAAATATATGAATTCCGAAACAAAAGTTGCATTTTTATTCTAAAAAGATAAAAATGCGACAAGAACTGAATTGTCTACCGAAGTAAATGAACTTAAGAACCCAACAAATTATTTTGCAAAAAACTTCAATTTTGATGAATGCATTTCCAACCCAGAAATAAGTTTTAAACAAAGTAAATCCACTTTTAACCGAGTAGTTGAATTAAAAAAAATAAGGTTTTAACTAAGAATAATAATTTTCTATCAAAAAATAGAATTCTTGAACCAAATACATGCATTCGGAACCAAATAGTTCAAACATTTTTCTAAAACTTTTCAAATTTTCTATGAAAGTAATTTTAAGGCAATTTTTTTCTAGGAATATTGGAAAAATTTTCTTATCTACTTCAAACCTTTCAAAATTTTAATCTTTAAAAATCCACAATTTTGTTTTAGGATTTTTGAAACCTTTTTCAATTGTAAATGGTTTTTAAGTCTTATTATAACTTTAAAACCTTCTGTTATTATACCTTTTAAAATTATTCGAATCACTCTTAAACTTTAAAAAAAATCTCAATGTATAAAAAATTGCATTTAAATCTTCCGGAATCTTTTTCGACAACTTTTGAAATCTTCCGAAACGTTTTAAAATCTTTTTAAACATTCTCTGAAAAAAATTCAAAATACAAAACAATTTAATACTTTTCCAGACTCAAGAAAATTTGATAATTCTTATGAAATCTTTAAAATTCTTAAAAAGTTTATAAACTTTTGTTATATATCTTCAAACATCTAAATTTTGCTTTAACTTTAAAAAATTTGGTTCATCTTTTAAATTATTTTGTCAATCTTTTAAAATTCTGAGTGTCGTTTTTGAAATTATTCAAATTTTTTCTAAAAGGTTTAAATCCTGAAAAACTGAGAACTTTTGACTTACAATTTCCTACGCTCTTTTCTGAAGTTTTAGAAAATCATTTGAAATGTTTTGAAATCATTTTAAAATTTAATTTCTATAAATCATTTACTTCGAAACCTTTGAAATATTCTTGTAAATAATTCAGTTTTCTTCCAAATGTTTAAAATTTTGTGAAATTAAAAAAAAATGGTTTACAAATCTTCTAAATTCGGTTTTGAAACATTTTGAAATTTAAGAAAATTAAAATTAATCTTTTGAAATAAAACATCGAATATTGTAAATTTTACAGAAATTTTTTGTCGGTACCATTAATTTTGTTGTAAACGGCAGCAATAATTTGTTTACTCGTACCTTACTTTCATTTTTCTCGTATCTTTAAAAGTGTAAAAACATTTCAAAAGCGTGTTAGTTAAAATTTAAGAACATAATTCTTTTCCAAAATTAAAAATTATCCAGGGCAGACGCCGTGCGTCTATACAAAATAGTTCGGTAGCCTATTAAAACGTTAATTGAGACGTTCAAACATCCCCCTCTCACACTCTTCCTCCCATACTCACCCTGCTCACCTTAGATTCTACTACTTTACCTCCCCTCACTTTACCATTCCCTCAACACCTTCCACAACTTCCTCCTCCTATACTTCTCCCTCTCACAACTTTTACTTCGCCTCCCTGACTTCCCCTGAGTTCCTTTACTTCTTCTACTCCTCCCCTCTAATAAACCATAATTTACATTACTTCCCCACCGAAATTTTCCTTTTCTACCCTCACTCCACCTTATTTTCCCTAATTTCTCCTATTTTACACCTATCTCTTTTCCTCTTATTTCTAACAATTTCCTCATATTTCCCCTACTTTACCTCCACTTATTTCTCCATATTGCACTTAATTCCCCTCTTTTTATTTCCTTTAATTCCCTCACATCCTCCACTTTACCAGCAAAATTTACCCTTATTTCCACTACTTATCTCCCTAATTTTCAATACTTGTCCTCACTTAACCTTTCCAATTGGCCCTTGATACCTCTACTCTACCTCATTTTCTCTGCATTCCCTAACTTACCATCTCGTAATTTCCCCTCACTTCTTCTCATTTTCCATAATTTATTCTATTTTTCCTCATTTCAACTACACCCCTTCCCCTTATTACACCTAATTCCCCGCTTACTTCTGATGCATTTCTCTTATTTTCGTTTCTCTAGTTCCACTCATTTTTCTACTTTCCCTCCCCTCATATAAAATTATTTACTATCATTTCCCTCACTTCCAATTTACTCATTTCCCCTAACTTCACCTACTCCCCTTTCTATAGTTTCTACTACTTTAACTTTCCTCATTTGCCAAAATTTTCGCTTATTGCCCCTACATCCCTTTCCCTTATTCCTTTTATTGCCCCTTTACATGCCCTACTTCTTCTCTTCAGAAAGATGTACGACGGATGGGCACAATCGAGGGCACAATTTAATTTTTCTCTTTTATTAAAAATGTTTAGAAGTATTTAGAAATAACTTTTATCATGAAGTAAAATTACTTACTTGAAAATTTTTATGCACAAAATTGATATTTCAGACAATTAGCAATCTTTATTAATCGCTAAACATTGTTAAAACCGAAATTAAAAGTCAAATTCAAACAGAATCGGAATAAATGAGCTTTTCCACAGCAAAATAAAAGTGATATCTCCCTACTTTGACTTTTCAAAAAACAGGATAAGAACATTTTGACTTTTGACTTTTACCTGGGGAATAAATCAACGAATGAAATAAGATTTTCGAATAAAAAGTGCTCTTGTCATTTGAGTCGAATCGCGAGAATAAGGGAAATTAATTCACTTTAAGGGAGACGTCTGGGAAATGAAAGAGAAAAGAGACTGTCTGATTAGAGCGCGATAAAAAAACTAGCGAAAAATTCTCTGGAGTACTTGAGAAACGTTCCGAAAATGCAGAGCAAGAGTGCTACTAGATTTCTTTACAGCAGCCGCCTCTTCTCATTTTCTCTTAAGTGCATAGACATGGGACTATTCAAGGACACAAAGGAATAGAATATCAGGAACCTTGAGCACAATACGGAAGAAAAATAATATAGCGATGCAAAAAGAAATATTGAAAAAAAATCATATTCTGCGTAGATAATGTCAAACTTCTCGTTTTCCTTCCCCTAAGTAATCTTTCGACCTTTTTCATTTAATTACTGTCGGATAAATTTGATTTTAGCGATGGGAAGTAACTACAATCATAAAAAAAACTTTCTTTAACCAAAAAAATAGTGCAAATAATTGTTTTGTTGTTTCGACTATAGAATATTGTTATTATAAGGACAACAAATATTTGGTTGACCCAAACAAAATATTTTGTTATTCTAACCAATTGTTTCTAGTGCATCAAGCGCTTGGTGGGTTTGACCAAAAAAATAGTTTGGGTACATCAAATTTTTTGTTGAAAATTTAAACGTTGTGTTGAAGATCCCTCTTTTTGGGTTAAAAATTCAACCATTTTGATAGAAAATGTAAGCATACTGTAAAAAATTTGTTTCTTTTTATTACAAATTTTTTGTTTGGCTCTAAGTTTTCTTGGGGGTTCACATTTTTCTACGGAATATTTAGCAATTTCATTTTGATTGAAATTTTTTTGTCTTCAGTTAAAAATTTAACGATCCCGTTAAAAATTCAATTTTTTTTAAATTAATTTTTAATTAAAATTTTAACATTTTGATTAAAAATTTAACTATTTCTTTTTATAAAAACAAATATTTTGTTGAAAATTCACCTATATATTTTGTTAATTCGTCTTTTTTCGAAAACTTTATTATTTTGACCAAAATATTAATGATTTGGTTGAAATGATTTTAGTTGAGAAGTTCACTGTTTGGTGAAAAATGAATCGACTCTGTAGGAAAATCAGTAAATTTGTTAAAAAGTCATTTTTTAAATGAAAACTCAACTGTTGTGGTAAAAAATTGTCTTCTTGGAATGAAAATTCAGCTATTTTGGTGGAAAATTAAAATATGTTATTGAAAACTCGTTTTTTTTTTGTTTGTCTAAAAATCATTTTTTAACTGAAAACTCTGCTATTTCAATTTTGTTAGAAAATTATATTTTTTAGTTAATAAATCAACGCCTTGGTTCAAAATTAAATATAATGTTGAAAATTAAGTTTTCTGACTGAAGATTTTTTATTTTAGTCGAGAATTTTTTCGTTGTAAACGTAATTATTTTCTTGAGAATTCGTTTTTTTTTTGGTAAAAAATTAATTCTTCAGGCTGAAAATGTAACTATTTTATCTTTGATCAAACTTTTATCTTTCTTAGTCAACAATTTATGGCTTTTAACTATTCTACTTTATAGAAAATTCACCAATTTGGTGAAAATTGTATTGTTTCAGCTGTTGTGAGCTTTAACTATTTCAGTTGACGATTCAGAAATTTAGTTAAAATTCATCTCTTTCGTTGAAAATCGAAACATTATTGGCTCATAAATCATCTTATTTGGTTAAAAATTAAATTAATTTGTTAAAAATTTAATTATAATGGTCCAAATTCGGTACTTTTAAATGAAAATCATTCTATTCACTTGAAAATACAACCTTTTTGTTGCAAATTGTTATTTTTATATCAACTAACTGCATTTTTATTAAGAATTCATTCTTCGGGTTTGAACGTTAAACTACATTGTTAGAAAATTCATCTTTTTTATTGAAGAAGTATCATTTTAGATAAGAATTCATCTCCTTCTATGAAGATTTTTGAAAATTCACAACTATCTTAATTATTATTATTTTTTAGCTTCACATAAGTATTTTCACTGAAAAAGGAATTATTCAACTTTTGAGAAATAGATATTTTTTAATTAAAACATAAACTAATTTGTTGAGAATTGATCTTTTCAGTATAAAATTCAACAGCTTGGTTAAAGGTTGCACTCTTTTGCTCAAAATTAATTTTTGGTTGGTGAGCCTAATAGTTTTTTTTATTATTTTTTTTTAAATTAAAACTTAACTACTTCATTTCATGTATTAACTATTAAAGTTTAAGTTGAAATTGATCATTCATATTTTATTTGGTTAAAAATTGAACTATTTAATTCAAAATTGACTTTTTGTTTGTGTAAAACTGATTTTTATCTGAAAATTGAACTTTTCAGTTGATGGATTATTTTCTTAGCTGGAAACTTAACTATTTTTGAAAATTTATGTATTCTGTTAAATAGGCAACCTCTTCTAAAACATCTGCTGTTCGTCTTAGTATTTTGTAATTCATTCAGACTTGGTAGTCATAACTAGCTAAATCTACATCTACACCCTCAAGAAACACTTTAAGAAAGATGAAAAAGTAATTTCCAGAGTTATAGAGCTTAATAGTCCAATATAGGAAAAATGGAACTATATAACATTTATTATAAAACATAGCATGGAATAAAATAAAAATATAAAATGAGTACATACTATAAAATATAATAACAAGAAAGTAACGAAAAAAGTAACGAAAGTTACTTTTTTACAAAAGTGGCTTAATGTTATAATAATAATAACTAGTGACGTAACGCTATACCTCCTAATTGGAAATTAAAATTGTAGATATACAGTGGCGCGCAAAAGTTTTGGGCCACCTTTCTTTTATGACTGAATAAATTCTTTTAATTCTAATTATACCGGAGCTAAAAAAATGTCTCTTCAAAAGGTTGATTGTTTTCGAAATTCTGTGTAAAATAATCCCAGGGTGAAGCCATTTTGTCTAGTTTTTAAGTAGATATTGCAAAAATAGTGTAAATTTCAATCTTTTCTTAAATTTTTCAATAACTTTCAAAATAGTCAAAATTTTTTAATGTTCTTGGGCTCATTTTAAAGCTTTTTTTTCACCGTATCACAACAGCTTACGAGTATGAATCGTAAAAAATTTCTTTTCGAATTGCAAGAACTTGAAGTTGTAACAAAAAAGTTGGAAAAATTTAAATATTATTTTTAGTAACAAAAATATTTTTGTAAAATATATGAAACATATAATCATGAAGTTTCTATGTAATTACCCCAAAATATATATTTAATCAACTTTTATTCTGATTTGCCTACAGACAAGATGTTTTCAAATTTATCCAACTTTTTTATTACAACTTCAAATTCTTGCAATTCGAAAAGAAATTTTTGTTACAATTTATACTCGTAAGCTGCTGTGATACGGCGAAAAAAGCTTCAAAATGAGCCCAAGAACATTGAAAATTGTTGACTATTTCGGAAGTTATTGAAAATTTAAGAAAACATTGAAATTTACACTACTTTTGCAATATCTATTTAATAACTAGACAAATTGGCTTCACCCTAGGCTTATTTTAAACAGAATTTTGAAAAAAATCAACCTTTTGAAGAAACATTTTTCTAGCTCCGGTATAATTAGAATTAAAAGAATTTATTCACTCATAAAAAAAGAGCTGGCCCAAAACTTTTGCACGCCACTGTATATAAGATAAACTCAAATGATTATTATTGTAATAAATTTGTCGACTTTTTGAGACACATTCACTTCTTTTTCGCTTTCTTTTTGCTGTTATACTTTTTCGTGGAAGTATGTCCCTTTCTGGTGTATTGCGATTTTGAAACTTGCTTAATAAAACTCAATGCGCGTAAGAAAAGTTTAATGAAACTTTCACGAAACTGCAATTCAACGTTAACGTCGTCTGAAAGTTATTTTAGAGTCAAAAGTCGTGAATATGCGTGGTATATCACTTTCACACCAGTAATTAATTCCTGTGTTTAGTAAGGTTCTGCGAATTACGTGAGAGGAAACTTGAACGTGTATACATTCGGTGTTACAATGAGAAAAAAGAAATTTGTAAGATTTATAAGAGTCTGGATATGAAATTTCAGCAAACAGATTTAAACAATTTCGACTGTGAAATAACAAAATTGTACAATTTCAATTTTTAAGGCTTTGAAACTGATTTCTATGAATCAAGACATTTTGTATGCGAAATTTCAAATTGAATTTATGAATTTGAAATGTATAAAAAATGTACAGTAAAACTTACACTCAAACATTAAGAATTCAATAAAACGAAATTTGATTTAGTACCTGATTCTACAAAAAAAGTTTTGCTCAAAAAGTATTCTTAGGAATCAAAAAAAGTTAACTATTATCTATTTATATTTCAATCTTAACAAGTTTGTTGAAAAGATTATTTTTCGAGAAAATGGAGAGGGACGATTTTCTTCTTTACTTGAGAGGTATGTTGTCTCATGTTTGGATTATAATTAAAAAAAAAAACAATTTTCAATTTTTTTGAACAGTGATAATTTCATATCTAGATATGAGTTTATAAATCTACACAAAGAAAGTATATTAAAGTAAAATATTACTACATAGGTTTTGAGATAATTGAGGGGAAAGTTTCATCTTCGTTCGCGGGGCGCGTTAGTTATCTTTGCCCGGGAGGAAAGATCAAATTTTCATTTCCAAGCAGAAAGAACTTTCTTTTTAAATATTTAGCTAACTAATCAATAAAAAATGTTTGACTACAAAATATCATTAGGTTTCGAGAAAATGGAGAGGAAAGTTTTTTGTGGACTCGAGGGGCACAATTTTCTCAAGTTTGGATAGTAATAAAAAATCTAATTTTAATTTTTGTATTAGTGATAATTTTCTTCCTGGGAATTGAGTTGCTGAATTGTTACCAAACAAGCACGTACAAAAAATTATTATGATTTGAGAAAAAGGAAGGAAAGTTTCTTCTTCTCTCGAGGGGCACACTTTTCCGACTTTAGGGACGGTGATAAAAAATTTAAATTCCAACTTCAAAACAAAGTTAGAATCCTTACTAACTGTTGGGTTGGCGAATCTACACACAAAACATATTAAGAAAATATTATTAGGTTTTGAGAAAATGATGGAGGAAGTTTCTTCTTCGCTTCAGGGGCACGTTTTTTTGTCTTTGGATGGTGATAAAACATCAAGTTTTAAATTTTATAAGTAAGAATTTTCTTTTTAACTATTTAGTTAAGAGATCGATAAAAAAAATATTTGGTTAAAAAATGATGCTAAGTTTAAAAAAAATTGAGGAGTCTTCTTCGCTTGAAATGCACGCTGTCTCAAGTTTTACTGGAGACAAAAAATCGAACTTTAAATTTTTTTAAATTGCATCCTTTGTTTTCTAGGTATTAAGTTGTTAAATCGATGCTCATCAATTGTGTTAAAAAAATATTATTAGGTTTTGAGAAAATGAAAGGGAAGTTTCTTTTTCGCTCGAGGGGCACTTTTTTACTTTGGATAGTGATAATACATCCAATTTAAAAACGACAAAAATGATGATTTTGCAAACTGTTCTGTTGCTGAATCAATAGATAAAAGGCTCAATTTAAAAATATTAGTAGGTTTGAAGATAATTCAGGTGAAATTTTCATCTTCGTACGAGAGAAACGTTTCTTTGATTTCGACCAGTGATAAAAAATCTAACTTGAAATTGACAAAAGTAAGACTTTTTCTAGGTATTGAGTAGCTTATCTTATCAAAATTAAGATTTTATCCAAAAAAATCATTAGGTTTCGATGAAATGGATGGAGAAGTTTCTTATTCCCTCGGAGGGCATGTTTTCTTAACTTTTGAGAGAAATATAATATAAAATATTCAATTTTCAAAAAGTCAGAACTATTAAAACTATTTAGCTACTGAATCCAAAGGCGGCATAGACCTGCCTAGGAGACACCGGGGCAATGCCTCCTCCAGAAATCGACCATAATATTATCATCATCATGATTATTATCAATCATAATATTTGTGGAATTATTGAAATCTTCGGGAAATCATTGACATCTTTGTGCAATTTTTGAAATGTATCGAAAATCTTTGCGAAATATTTTTAATCTTTATGAAATCTTTGGAAAATCATGGAAATATTTGTGACGTCTTTGAAAATCTTTGCAACATATTTGTAATATTTGTGAAATTATTGAACTTTTTGCGAAATCTTTCGAATTTTTGCAATATTTAGGAAACAATTGAAATCTTTGTGAAATATTTCTGATATTTTTGAAAATCATTAAAAAATATATGTGAAATTCTTGAAATCCTTGAAGACCTGGTAAAATCTTTTAAATCAATGCGAAATCTTTGCGAAATATTTGTGAAATTTTCGAAATTTTTAGGAAATCTTTGTAAAATATTGATAAAATCGTTCTAATATTGTTGAAAATTTTTTGAAAATATTTGAAATATTTTTACATTCTCATAATTTATGATTGAGAAAGTATTAGCATTTTCGGAAATTTGACATCACACTTTTTCAACGGATCTCTACGTTTCGAGACCCCCTGAATTCGAAAATCAGGTTTTCACGATGGCGTCTGTCTGTCTGTCTGTCCGTCCGGCCGTCCGTCCGTAAACACGATAGCTCTCGAAAAAATAAACGAATCAAATTCATCTTCGGCACACTTTTTTTAGGTCCTAAAAGAAAGGACGAGCTCGTGAACCAGCCATTTTTGATAAAAATTTAAAAAGTGAGCGCATTTAAAAAATTTTTGAGACCACTTTTTTTGAATTTGAAAATTCTATGTACGAATATTTATAGTAGTAAAAAGAACAAACAATTTATCTTCATGACTTTCGTCGATTAAAAGAAAATTCTTAGAGTAAACGGACGATATGATAAAAAGCCAAAAAAAGAAAAAAATTTCTTTTTGAAAGCCCTACAAGATTATCATAAACAATTTTTGGATTTTCTTTAAAAATCGAAATTCAAATTTGGAGTGCACAAAAAATAATGGAAAATAAAAAATTCCATTTTCCCCGACAAACTTTGTAGGATATGAAAAAAGATGAATAAACAAAAATGATTATCCCAAAAAAGATCTACAATTTCGTTAAGAATCACTTCTTGATAGGACGAGTACTTTTTGTTTTATTCGTGAAAAATAACGTTGAAAAAAATAAAATAAAAAAAAAATTTGTGGAAAACGACGAAAGTTACGAGACAAAAAACTCAACAAAACCTGTTTACAAATTTCTGTCGGAAATCGAGCGCATAGCGCGAGTGTCACGATGAGAGTGTACCTCAAAGCTTACAGAGCTTTGAGAAACTTAATCTTTGACTATACTTAATTAAGTAGACAATTCAGAATATGACGATGCATATAATTACTGCCATCTAAAAGAGATCTTTTTGATAAAGTTTTTTTCAAACATTCCAAATGCAAAGAATAAATATCCGAGCACAAAGCGCGAGGTAACCTATTATCGAACACGAAGCGCGAGCTGCGCGCATAGCGCGCGATGAGAATGTGCCCGCCAAGCGGGCAAATTTTTGAAATGATTGAAATCACTAGTCTTTGAGAAATCTTTCAAGACTATCCGAAATCTTTAAAATTTTCATGAAATATTTGGGAAATCTTTGAAACCGTTCATAAAGCTTTCGAAATCTTTGCGAAATATTTGAAATATTTTTAAATTATCTGATATTTTTTGTGAAATTATTGAAATCTTTGTGAAGATTTTGGGAATTTTTATCAAATATGCAGCATAAAGCCATTTCCCTTTCGGGGTAGGTGTGACTCACTCGATGGGGAAAGGAGTAGTGTGTGGAAGGGGTAGAGAATTTTCAGATTGATCCAAAATTCTCGTGTTATTTATGTAAATAACACGTTTGTTCCGCAACACTGCTCCGACCCAGGTTGCTGATCAATCTCTCTAGCAATCACCCCAAGTGAAGATCCTCACAAAGTCGTTGTGTAAGGTTCCCCACTTGGGTCCATTAGTGGCCAAGGTCTTTTATTTCAGGCATCATTCACTCTACTGACACTCTTTTTATTAACTATTTGCCGCCATACTTCCCTGTCCTGGCATACTTCTCTAGCTTCTTTTATGTCCAAGCATTTTTTCATGCAGGCTCTCGTGTTTCTGTGACTTCTTATGTCTCTTCTCACTCGGGCTCATTCACACATTCTAACCATTCTTTCAGCGGTCTGTCTAATTTAAGTATTTCTGAAATTTTATTAATATATCCGAAATCTTTGTGAAATCTTTGGAAAATTATTAAAATCTTTGTGGAATATTTGAAATCAACCTGGAATCTTTCCGAAATTTTTGAAATCGTTGTGAAATCATTGAAGTCTTTGGTAAATTATTTAAATATTTGTGCAATCTTTAAAAACTATCGGAAATATATTTCTTTAATATTTGTTAGTACATATTTGTGAAATTTTGGAAATCTTTATAAAATCATTAAAACCTTTGTGAAACCGTTGGCAATATTCATGTTATACCTGCGTATTAATTATCTATTAATATTCATTATTTATTGTTGATTGTTCGTTTTTTATTTATAAATTAAGATTTATTTAAAATTTTGACATAGAGTCAATTTGTTTTCTAGAAATTGGATTGAATCTATATGTTACTGGCAAAGTCCGATTTGCCGTCATACCGCAGTCTGCCGACTATCGGCGAGAAAACTATAGGCCCACCTTTGAATAAAAAGGCAGTAAAACAAAAAAAGCCCCCCCCCCTGCTTTCTGTTACTTGTTTTCCAATAAAAAAAATGTATAAAAGTATCGCGATTTTCACCAAAAATAAGACTAACAAGTCCTTCCGGGCGATTGAAAATAAATACAGAGCCTATTCATTACAGTTTGCAGTTTCAATCGTTTTAATATCTGTATTAGAATTGAAGATGATCTAGTTGCATATTTTTGTACTTTTAAGCAACAATTTTTATTATTTTTTTAATTTCTCAACTGCAACTGGTTCACAACGGTTTTTCCCATTCTCATGAATTTTTTCAAGTTTTTTCCATCGCCCCTTGTATGTATAAGAAATAATGCTCTAAACTTGACTGTTCTTAAATGTGCCCGAAAATCCTTACTTTTTTTACATTTTTCAGTCTGCTAAGCGCAAACAATTTTTTACATGAACATCGTCAAGCTTATTTACATAGAACACTTTTAGCTTTTATATGACTGTTTTTTTGTTGCGCTAACATTTTTTTTTGACTGAGTTGTTAAGCTTCAAAGGCAGATGCCTATAGTTTTCTCGCCGATGGTAGACATTTTTCTCTGTGTGTAAATTTTCGAAGTTAACATTCTCGTGAATCATTTTTCATTAAATAAATCAACAATAAACCAATATTGTTATTAATGATCTAATTATTACAAATAATAGTCTGGTGCCTTGTATGGAATATATATCTATGAATTCGCACTAAATAATCGGCTTTTCTAGAAAACGCTTAAATTCGGAAATTATTTACACTATAGAACAACAAAAATATAAAAATGAATTATTTATGTTTTCTAAGTCTTATTTACGTTAAATATGATACATATCGAGTTTATTTTTTTTATTTTTTTAGGGAAAACTTGCGTTGAATAAATAATTATATTTAAACAAAAATTGATAAATATACTAAATGAGTTTTCATAAAAATTAAATTTTGATCATTTCTATAAAAAAAACTTTCAAATCCGTTCACAATTGCGACCTGTAGACTATTTTGAATTGTAAATTTCTGGTCTAGACCACTGTACAGCGGGAAAAGTAGACCCCAAAGTTTTTCTTTTTACTCCGGACTTTGGCTTAGCCTGTCGGGCACCTCGCGATTTGACTAGGCAGACTGCGGTGTGACGGCACATTGGACTTTGCCTGTAACATATATAAAGAAAGTCTTTAAAATATATATATTATTAGATTTCAAAAAAATGAATGTGAAAGTTTCTTCTTCACTCGAAGGGGACGGTTTTTCGACTTTAGACAGTGATAAAAAATCAAATTTTAAATGAAAAATTGAGAATGTACTTTTTAGTTATTGAGTTGATGATTAGAAACAAAAAAAGTTGGATTAAAGAATATTACTAAGCTTCGAGTAAAACAGAGAGGGAAGTTTTTTCTTCACTGCCGGGGCACGATTCTTTTAACTTGTTAAAGCAACCATTTACTTTTGGTTCCAATAATTAGCAGATTGATGCAGCTGTGAATGCACTAATGGAGCAAAGCGAAAATTCAGTTAATAATATATAACATATATATATTATTAATATATAAAAAAGATAATTATAAAAAATATCCTTGCTTCAGGGTATTTTTTACAGTATTTTTTATTCTTTAAATCAATAATCTCATTTTTTAATTTTTGAGGGCGAAGCCCTTTTGGCATAGTACCCTTAATTCAATGTCAAAGTCGTGGCAATCCTTTTGTTTAATTACAAAATACTCAAAAGAAAACAACCATGATAAAAAGAAAATTCTTGGAAACAAATAAATTGTCATAAGATGTCATAAAGTGCATGCCAAACTTGACGAAAAAAAAGACTTCCCGCCCTTGGGCAAAGAAATTTTGAAGATGACGAACATCAGATCCTCTTGAGTTTTGAGTTTGGACAAGTCGAACGTCAAAGGCTAAAAAGAGAACAAAGAGAGAAACCCATTGTCATCTCAACCCCGGGAACGAAGCCTACCAAAAGTTTTCTACTAACGACTGATTTCTTACCGGCGACCTGTACTCATTAACGCAAACAAAGCATCCCCGACGGAGCCCTCGTTCCATGGTTTCCGGGGACTCCTTTCCGAAAGACAAGTAAGAACAGAGAAGAAGTAGGGTAGGGATTGTCGAGCGTATAATAAGGGCTTTTTCTCCCGAACTTCAAAATTTACCGAATAAACTCAGACCTCAGGCTGAATAAAGCTTGAAGTTATCATCTTAATTCTGAAAAACAATCTGTGATGTAATTTGCTTCAAATCCTTCTTAAGTCTTTATTTAATATTATATATTTATTTTTATTTAAACATTATTATTTATATAATGAACAATTTATGATTTTCTAAAACTAAAAAGTTGAGTTTTATACCAAATAGTTAAACTTTCCCATTATTTCAAAAATATTTTTATTTTAACTCAAACACAGTAAGGTTGAAAAAAGTGGGACGATGGTTGTGGGGGCTAAAGCGTAGGCTTTGGACCCACTCCTTCAGCTTGTGGGTTTGATTCCCGCCTCGCACTCTGGAAGAGTCTCGGCGGCCCCTGCGGTGAACACTAGCCTAGCAAGGGAGCTATTCATCTCCGGAGAGTCGTGGGACCGGTACATCTAGAGAAAAAGGTTTTTTCTCTAAGTACTTGAAGCTGTTGCTCTTGGTGGTTCGGAACCCACCTTAAACTGCAGGTCCCCCTTCCACCACCAAGTAAGTGTGTGGGGGGTGTATAAAGGAATAGAGAAGAAGGTGCGAGAAAAATGTAAACCCTCAGGGGACACATTAGAAGCTTCCATTCCAATTCCAGTAAGGTTGAAAAATAAAGAACATTTTGTAACAAAATACTAAAATACTAAAATGCTAAAAAATGTAAACAAAAAATGAAATACTTAAATTACTATTAATTTTCAACCAAATAAAAACGATTTTTTAACAGAATAGTTCAAGCTTTTACCAACGAAATGCATTTTAAACTCAAAATAGAATATATTTAACTAACGAAATAAATTTTCAATAAATTAGTTCAACTTATGACCAAAAAGATTAATTTTTAACCAGATGGTTGCATTTTGAGCAAAAAAGATTATATACGTACAAAAACAAATTCATTTTCCAACCACAAAGTCAAATGTTAAAAAAATAGCAAATTTTGAAACAAAGAAATTAATTGTTAACTTATGTAATTATTCTTCAATTAAAAAAAATCATTTTCAGTTCAGTACTTTAACTTTCGATCAAATAGTTGAATTTCCTACCAGATGCTTCAATTTCCGAGGCAAAAATACGAATTGTCTTGAAAAAAGTGGAATTTTCAACCAAAGATTTTATTTGAATCAAAACAGATTAATTTTTAACCAGATAGTTCATTTTTCAACCAAAAAAGATTAAATTTCTACAAAATAAAGGAATTTTCAAACCAAAAAGAAGATTAAAAAAAGGTTGAATTTTCAACTGAAGAAATTAATTTTTAACTTAAATTATGAATTGTTTACTACAAACGGATTTATTAATAGAGTAGTTCAACTTACGATCAAATAGTTGAACTTTTTACCAGATTGTTGAATTTTCGTGTCAAAAATATGAATTTACAACATTAGAGTCTATTTAAACCAAAGCAAATTAATTTTTAACCAGATACTTGAGTATTTAACAACAACAAAAAGATTATATTTCTACAGTAATAAATTAATTTTGAAACAGAAAAGAAGAATGTTCAGAAAAATAGTTAAATTTTCAACAAAATAGAAATGAGATTTCAACTTAACGATGAATCTTTGACTAAAAATGGTTTTTCAATTAAGTATTTCAACTTTTGATCAAATATTATATTTTTTAACATTTTTTAAAACTTTAGAGCTGACAATACGAATGTTTTATAAAAAAGTTGAATTTTGAACACAAGAATGTGAATTTTTAAGAAGAAAATGTATTTGAACTGAAACAGATTAAGTTTTAACCATATATATTTGCATTTTTTACCAAAAAAGATTACGTTTCTACAAAAATAAATGAATTTTCAAACCAAAAAGAGGAATGTTTAATAAAAATAATTAAATTTCAAACCAGAGAAATGAAACCCGAACTTAAATGAATAATCTTTTACTAAGAAATGATTTATCAATTAAGTATTTCAACTTTCGATCACATAGTTAAATAATTTTACCAGATTGTTTAATTCTTGAGCAGCGAAGACGAATGTTCTACAAAACAGTTGAATTTTCAACCTGAAAATGGGAATTAAAAATAAGTTCTATTTAAATAAAAAAAAGAATAATGTTCAACCAGATAGTTGAATTTTCTAAATAAATTATTGAATATTTAAACCGAAATAACGAATTTTTAACAAAATAGTTTAATTTTGATCCAACTAGTTGAATTTTCAACAAAACGGGATGCATTTTTAACAAAATTATTGAATACATAATATCTGCAAGTAAAAACTATAGATGTTCTTAAATAAGGCTACTTTGTATAATTTTGCATTCGTTAGAAAAAAAATGGATGAATGTACAATATTTCTTTATAACAAAAATAGTGAAACCATTTAACCAAAAATTAGCTATGTGATCCCATTTTTCGTTCCGTTAATTAGGTAATGTTGTTTTCTGATCCTTCAATTTTATAAATTACTTGATAAAAAAGAGATATTTCGGGTTTCACTCGTGTAAAAATCATTCAGTGAACTGCAATGTTCACGAAACGTCGGCAAACAATTCGTAGTAGTTTTTTACACGAGTGAAACCCGAAATATCTCTTTTTTATCAAAATGAATCATCGTGAAAGCATAAAATCTTTTATAAATTACTTGTTTCCCTTTGTAATCAATTTAATTGAAATTCATAATTTTCAAAAAAAGAAAAAAAAATATCTATATAGATAAATATTAGGAATTGAAAATTGTAAATAAGCATACGTTTTTATTATTTAAACAAACCGTGCACAAATCTAGGTGCCAGTGTAGTTTACGAATCTAATCTTAAATTGTGAATATTTTCAAACTCTGATTTCGTTGCATAAAATTATTCATAACAAAGTAGATTTTATTTAGAATCTAAATAAAATAATTGAGGGTTTTCATGATGTACTCTAGTATCTAGTAGAGATAAGATTCTCGGAGAAAGGAAGACAAATGCAAAAATGAAAGAAAGTGGCGAGTCGTGATTCTTGGACGTTCCTAAATGCGCTTTTAATTGTCAGAGAGCACTAAAAGTCCTCGTCAGCAAGATGCACTCGAGTAATTTTTAAAGGAGAAATGTTCACCTGCCGTGATTCTGGACTCGCTTAACGAGCAACGTGCACCTGTCGCTTTAAAGTTAATCGAAAGGCAATCCAGAATTCCTGCTGCTTTACTGATTCACGTAATTCTCTGCACATGACATTTAAGCTTTTTTTATTTACATTTTTACACACGAAAATATGGTCTTAAATTCTTGTCTCAAATGTAGGTCCTTCCATCAAATATTTTACCAATTTTTATAATAGGGGAATTAATTCTTTTAAAAGAAATTAATGTGAATACCATATTGAATTCAATATAAAGTCAAACAAATTCCTTAGATTCCAAATCGAAATATATTGTGTTTTCAATAATTGAATTTTCAGCAGAAAGAGATAAATTTTTTAACAAAATATAAAAAATTTTATTCAAATAGCTAGATTTTTAAAGAAAAAAACACTAATTTTTAAAACGATAGTTAACTTTTCAATCAAGGAAGATGACTTTTCTACCATGAAAGATGAATTTTGAATAAAAAAGGACGAATTTGTAACAAAACAGTTGAATTTTCCAATTACTTAGATTCGTTCTCAAGCAACTGTTTCAATTTTTAAACAAATAAGATGAAGATTAAACTAAAAGAAATTGAATTTTAAAGCAAAACAGACCTTCCCCTACAATTCTATGCAAAAAAAGGTTTAAAAAAATAAATGTAAAAAAAATTAGTGTGAAACCGTCTGTCAGACGTCTCGAACTTCAGGCCGATATGGAATAGTTAAATTTAATTAAAAAATTAATAAAATATGATTTACCGTACAGAAATGTTTAAATACAGATGTTTTCATAAAACATACGTCGAAGAAGAAATAGTTTTATAAACCATTCTTCAATTAATTTTTTTTGTCATTTTCGTAATTTAAATATAGTTTTAATTATTACTTGGCCGCATTTTTGCTAATGTGAATATTGATTTTTTAACGAAGGTATGTCTTAATTATAATACAATATAATTCAAACAAGTAATTCAGTACAAATAAATTTAAAATTAAAGACGTGAAAAATAAATTGTATGACATTGTATATTTTTTCATCAAATGGTTTTTGGTGGAAAAAAATTATTTTTTATAAAACATTAAAATAATTATATATTTGAACAATTTATTTGATAATTTTAGATTTTTATATATTTTCACGAATTCTTTAGCTACTAAGTTTAAATTTAAAAGCAGTATCAAATAATTGTTTTACTACAATGTTATTGCGAAATTATATTTTTCTTTATATTTCGATTGCTGAAGTGATTCTAATTTCATAGAAATAATTCTCAATGTTAACAGGAAACTCAGTAACGTATCAAATTTTAAAAACTTGAAAATTGTTTATAAAATTATAAATCAGAAATTTTCAGAAACATTAAACTTTTTCAAACAAAAATTTGTATACAATAAATAAAGGAAAAAATTGTTTAAATAAATAATTGTTTGGATTGCAATGTTTCATGATAATTAAAATTGTTACTGATGTAGTAAACATGTTTGCATCACTTTTTTGTTGATTAGGAAAAGAAAGTTTGTTTAAAGAATGTGAGTAATTATTCAACTACAATGTTTTTTGTGATATTGTATTGATACCACAGTGAGATTTTCCAGGGAACAACATTTCACTTTCACAGACATAATTTCTTATGATAAAAGAAAAATACATTACTTAACGATCATTGATTCTCTCGTACACAAAAAATTGTGTTCAAAATTATATTTTATACAAACAGATTATTTGAAAAAGAACAACAAAATAAAATAAAATGAGATACAATTTAAATTTTTGAATATAAATATACGTAGTGAAAACTATTGGTAAAAGAATTTTTTAATTGCAATGTTTTCTTACATTTTTTAAGCATATTATTTAAAAAATTGTGACAACAAATTTTTTCGACCAAATTATCATTGTTTTTTTTTTCATCAAAATAAAATAATGGTTTGGGAATATTGCAAGGTTTATCAATAGTTAATTGTGAAATCAAGATTTTTAATTAGATAATTTTTATAATTTCATAACTGAGATATTAACCAATGAAGAACACCAACACTAGCACCTTATACCGACAATTTTTACAAACAAAAATATATTTCCAACTAAACTGGATTAATTTCAGAAACAAAAATATAATAGTGGACTTTGCATTCAAAGGACTCCGCACTAAATGTATGGGAAAATGGGTTTCGGTGGATTTAGCTGAAAGTTTGTAATTTTTAAGGTTATAAATGCCGGACGAAATATCCGTAAAAAAATTCCAAAAAAATGGACAGTTTTAGCGCTATGCGGCGCTAAGCGTTCAAGATCAGTGAATAAAACGAATTACAACAGATTTAGTTACAAAAGCGATGTCAACATAGAAATCTCGGTTCAGATCGTGGTCTGTCATATTTTCGCCTACATCGTTGACTCATATAGCGCGCTTCTCAAAACGATCAAATGCCGACGACGGTATGTTTGTCTATCATTTCTTTTGTGAAAGGCCTTTGAAAAAGTGATTTCTTAGTCAAGTTCAAATCTTCTGCGCTTAGCGTTTGCCCATTCGGAGCAGCGCGCTATATGAGTCGACGGTGTTAACTCATATTGTCATTGGTTTGGCTAAACATGTTACTGACCACTTCTTGATGCGTGTTTCGTATACAGACATCGCTTGTGTCGCTAAAGCTACTAGGATTGGTTCTATTCGCTGATCATGGGCGCTTAGCGTTCGGCCCTCTGGCGAAGGGTACACTCTTATTATCGATGTGCGCACTAGTTACTAATGTTACTTTGGATACCATTTCTGTCTTTAAAAAAGTAATTATTTAGTCAAGATCAAATCTTGGGCGCTTAGCATTACATCGTTTCGAGAAGCGCGCAATATAACTCATTGGTTTGGCTAAACATATGACTGACTACTTTCTGATGCGTGATTCTTATAGTGACATCGCTTTTGTCGCTAAAGTTAATAGGATTGGTTTTATTTGCTGATCTTGAGCGCTTAGCGTTCAACCCTCTTGCGAAGGGTAGAATGTTATTATCGGTATGTGCGCACTAATTACTAATGTTAATTTGGGTACCATTTCTGCCTTTAAAGAAGTGATTAATTAGTCAATTTAAAATCTTGGGCGCTTAGCGTTTAATCGTTTTGAGAAGCGCGCTATGTGAGTCAATGGTGTAGGCGAAAATATGACAGACCACGATCTGAACCGTGAGTTCTATGTTGACATCGCTTTTGTAACAAAATCTGGTGTAATTCGTTTTATTCACTGATCTTGAGCGCTTAGCGCCGCATAGCGCTAAAACTGTCCATTTTTTTGGATTTTTTTTACGGATATTTCATCTGGCACTTATAACCTTAAAAATTACATAGTTTCAGCTAAATCCACCGAAAACCATTTTCTTATACATTTAGTGCGGGGTCCTTTAGCTGGATTTTTGTCTTCAGATTCTATTACTTCAGTAGCAATTTAAAAGGAGAAAAATTATTAAAAAAGAACCATTTTTAAATAATTGCAAGATATTATTTATAATAATTTTTAAATTTATTCTAGAAATCATTTATTATTCAAGGTTTCGAGAATAAGTAAACTTTGAAGGCTTGGAATATTTAACGCGATTCTGAAGAAGTTTAATTCCTGAAACATTAAACCAAAAGTAGTAACATTAATAAAAAATAAAACTGAATTCCAATGTACAATTGTTAATGCTTTTTTAGAATGGTTACATTTTTATGTGTATTAAATTTAGAGCATGCCAGTTTACATTTTTTTTAAGTAATCCTGGAAAATTATTCGAAATACTTTGAGAACTTTAAAATCCCTCAAATTCTTTAGAAACCTTATTAAATTCGTTAAAATTCTTTCAAAGTACCATGGAATCTTTTTCAATATCCTAAAATTAGTTCCTGTGTCCTTGGAATTCTTGGAAATACCCTCATATATATTTCACATGCTTTGAAACCTTTGAAAATATCTTGAAATTTCTTGGGCCCTCTAAAATTTTTTGGTAATGTTTTAAATTATTCTTCAAGTACCTTAAAAAGCCTTTAAAATTCTTGAAACCTAGTCGAAATATTAAAAAAAAAATTTTTATTTTTGAAATCTTTCGAAATACCTTAATTCTTGTGAATAAATTCCCTATAATATCTTGAAATATTTGAAGTTCTATGAAATTCTTTGAGATCCGCGAAAAAAGATTTAAAATCCTCATTGAAAGTCTTTAAAATCCATTAGAATTACTCAGATCCTAAGAAATATTATAAAATCTATTAAAAATCTTTAAAAGAATTTGTAAATCTTGATAATTCTCTGAAATCTTTAGGAGCTTTTTAAAAATATTCTAAAATCTTTTAAATCATATGAAATACTTTTAAATCTCTAGAAATCTAAGGAAATTCTTTTAAAAAGCATCCAGATTAACCCTTCATTTCTGTTAAATTCTTCCCAGTTTTTAGAAATATTATCAAATGTTTATAGTTTTTTTATATATATTGAAATACGTCAAAATCACTCAAAATATTTAAAATAATGTGTAATCCCTTGGACTGCCGTAAAATCTTTAAAATCTTTTTAATTTTCTTAAAATGTTTAAAAACTTTGAGATTTTCTTAAAAAAGTGAAAATCCTTGGAAATTCTATGAATCTCCTTGTATTTTGATGAAATCGTTTAGCATCACTGGAAATATATAAAATTATTTGAACTCATTTACAAAAATTGGGTGGAATGGCTTTTTGGGTCTGTTTCTGAACGCTATTTTTTACAAATAAATAATAATATGACTATTTTGTTTAATCCGAAAAGTATGATCAAATTGTTTGATGAATAAATTAATTAAAAAGGATTTAATTTAAATTTTAAGTACCTTAAAGTTAGAAGGGTCCTGAAGTTTTAAATACCTTTATTTTGTAGTTTAGTGTTAAACATTTGAATATATCGTTTTTTCTGGTATGAAAGTTACAAACTTTTAATTTATACGCCTTAGAAAAATGTTTGGTAACCTGAAAATGACTAAAAATTATATTTTTAGAAGCCACTATGAAATATTTATATTTGAGTATTTGACTGCATTCTCGATAAAATTTAATGTTGAAGTATATAAATAATTAAAATAATGAACAGGGTATCGAACCTAATTGTCATAAACAAATTATATTAACAAAATATCAACATCGTGGAAATTTTGCTTGCAAAGTGTATTTTTAAAATAAAATTGCTTGATTTTCTCGACATGATCATATTTGATCATGAAAATTTGTTGTCTAGTATAAATTGTTTATTAATGAGAAAATGCGTTTTATTCTAATCATACGGTCCAATATAAATAACAATAGACTCAGATGTCAATGAATCTTTATTCGTAAATTTTAATTGATATAACCGACGTACGTTTCAACCTAGTTGCAGGTCGCCTTCAAGGTAATACATCACCTAATTAAAAATTTTTTAACAATATGTAATACATTGGAAAGAATTAAGAAATATTATTTAAAAAAATTGTATTGTGTATAAATTTACCTGTCAATTTTTATATTAAAATCCAAAAACAAGACATTTCAATTGTGTTTTGTCCTTACAAAGGAGCATAATTTTGGAGTGAGCCAAATTAGATAATTGTTTGAAGTTAAAAATTTTTGTTTGTTTGTATACATAATTTGAAGTGTCCTTTTTTATATATAAGAAAAACACACAAGAACTTTGAAATTTGAAGCCTTAAAATTAAAATACGCTCCAAATTATATAATATTTATTACATTTTAAAATCAATTTTAACGACAACAGTTACTTATTGTTTGGAAGGACAAACATAAACTAATGAATACATAAGAAATAAAGTCAATTTTACACGTGTAATTAAGAAATGCCGATTTTAAAATGGAGAATTTAACGAAAAGTGCGCCAAAGTAAATTGAATTTAAAAATTTTTTAAATTTAATTTAATAATTTATGTATAAATCATTTTTCATAAAATAGTCTGATAAATTTTATTTACGTTTAATATTTCAGTTTTCAAATTGATGAATTTTTTAATAAATTTATTTATGAAAATAGACTCTAATATTTTTCTTTTTTGAGTATTGTTTTCCCAAGCTAAAATTTTTATTCTCACATTCTCTCATTTCGTTCTCACATTCTCTCATTCAATTCTCTCATTAATGATAGTAACGGTCGAAGAAATTTCACAGTGTTGATAAACTCCAATCACTGAATTATTAATAATAAATTGTTTATTTTATAAACAAATGCATAGTTGAGGAATTTATTAGCCGACAGTAATCGCTTTTCTTTTTTATTACCTCTCAATTATATACGTGGTAATAATTAGTAAAAAAGATCAGTTATCCGATATTATTTATTTATTTTATAAACAATTGGCATAGTTTTTCCGCTTATAGACATGAAATAATCGTTTTTTTCTGATTGACCTAAAATTATATAAGTGATAATGTTTAAGAGTAAATACCTCTCGATCAACATTATGTGTTTATTTTATAACAAAGTTTTATAAATAAATGCATAGTTCGGTCAAATATAGACGTGAAGTAGACTTTTTACTTTCTTATCGCCTTAAAATTAAATTAGTAGTGATGTTTTGTGATAAGGATTTTTCATTCTATATTATTTATTTTATAAACAAATACATAATTTAGTTATTTGTTGACAGAAAGTAATTTCTTTTTATTATTGTCTTCAAATTATATCACTGGAATTGTTTCTTGATGTTCTAGAAGGATTAGCTTCTATGTTGTCTATAAGTGGCCAACATATGCATTTATTTATAAAATAAACAAATAATGCCGATTGAAAAATCTTCGTCACTGATAAATGACCAAAATCTGCATTTATTTATAAAATTAACAACTAATATCGAATAACCAATATTTATCACTAAGTATTACCACTAATATAATTTAAAGGTACTAGAAAAAACGATTACATTTGATAATTAAGTTTGGTTGACAAATTATCAAATATAATCAATTAATAGCAAAAAATCATTACTAAATAACTGGCTATTAATTCCGTAAAAAAACGGTATTTTATTTATAAATACATAAAATGGTGAAAATTTGTGTGAACAAATATTGTTAACAGTAATAAATTATTTATTGGCTTGAAAATGTTCTTTAAAATGTAGAAGTTAGTTATTCACAGTTAATTGCATCGAAAAAATGAAGTGAGTATATAAATATTTGAAGCTAGCCAAATATTATACTTAGGTTTTATTTCAGAATAATATGTGATCGATTCCATAGAAAAAACTTTATTTATTCTATCAACAATACCTGATATGGATATTTGTTTATAAAAATTGCTTTTAAAATATCAAATTGTTTATTAATTTTTATAAATTTAACTACAAAACTCTTTCTGTCCATAAATTGTTCAAATTTAATGCAAAACAAGTGACGAAGTACCGCCAATCCTGACGAAACAGTTATTATCCACTTATTTGTTTATAAACAATTCACTAAATGTTTTAAACTTTGCATTGCTATTGGACATCTTTTTTGGATATTTTCTTTCAGTTTTCTTGGTATTTTTGATTGATTCAAAGCATTTTTCAAAAACCCGTACACACCAAACTCTCGCTTCCAGTCAAGTGTCAGAAACTGCATGAGCCAGCTGTTCTGTGAAGGCTGAGAACGGGGTGACTGAAAGCGAGAGTTTGGTGTACTTCAAAAACAACTTTTTTCATTTTTGTTATTAAATAAACAATAAAATGAACCAAAATGTAAAAGTCGGCCATGATAATTCGATGCGACATTTTATTAGCTTTTATTTTTTGAATGTTAACTTCGGCGCCGCTCCCTCCAGGTCATTTCTCTGCATCCACGCCTGCTTTCACTTATGTTTGTTTAAAAGCTGAATATTTTGTTCATAAATCCAAAATTCGATTTAAGAAATTTTTTTTCCTGGGACCGCAAAAGAAGACATATTTGAAATAGTAGATTCCCATATTCCTACTTTATATCCAGTTGCATATTATTCTCCAGGATGTTACATTTTTATTTCCAAGTTCCCTTTTCAATCGGTACTGACGACCATAAATCCCTCGGTTACGTACATCTTTGCCTCAAAGACACCCGGACCCGTTAAGAAATCCTATACGTCTTCCTCTTTTTCCCTTTTTCCCTTTCCCCATTTTCTACTTTTTCTCTTCTATTTATTTAGCAGCTTTAAGCGTCTTCTGCTCAGACACCCTTTCTCGAATAAATTATATTTATTTTTATACGCCCTTTTTTCTTGTGCACTACTGACTACATTCTACAACATAAAGGTGTACTCGAGCAACTTTTTTCAGAATTCGAAAATTGGAAACACATCGTGAAGAACTCTTTGAGAACTAGTAGGGAGATCCCGGATATTCGCATCATTAAAAGTCAGCTCCAAGTACTGGGATTACAGTATCGACTTTACGATTTGCATTAAGTTTACATGTAAAATGCAACGAACTCGCTATTTTCCAGAGAAGGTACGGCGCTTAATCAATTCAAGTTTTAAGGGTTGTGGATAAATTTGGAAGGGAGTAGAAATTGCATATCCTAATGAGCTGGATTGCTTTATGATTCGAATTAAGTATACATTCGTGTTTTAGTAGGAAAGCTAAATTCAAAATCATTATTTCATTTTGGCGATAGGCGAGGGAAAACCTTGAAATTGGGGGAAAAATCAGGGATTTTTATTGGTTAGGAAAAGTCAGGGAAGGTTAAAAATGTTGAAAGAGAACCTTGCAAAAGTCAGCGAATTTATATAAGAGGCAATTTTGATCATTTCCAAGGATAATGAATCTAAAAATTTTTTATTTCATTTTGAAATTGCTTGATACCACTTATAAAATATTTTGCGTTCAAAATAGTACAACATTAATTAGAACATTAATTAATTAGAAATTAGGTTTTGCAGCTTGTATTTTTTTGCTTCTATTACTTTTATCAGTTGGTTGAAAATTCAACAATTGAGCTGCCGGATCGAATAAGGGCACATATATTTTTTCGGCGCGAGCGCAAATGAACCCTGACAGGACAAAGAGAAGAATTCCGAAATTTTTTTCTGATTTGAAGCAAATCTCTCACAGTATTCAAATTTCCAAAAACTAATGCGATAATCAAATTTTGAAAACTACAATAACTCATCACGCTGGACCCGAAAAAATGTATGTGCCCTTATTCGATCCGGCAGCTCAATTTCAGTATGAAGTCATGTTTTTTTTATAATTCGTCTTTCTCTGTAGTAAAATTAAACTATTTTGGTAGAAAACCTTTTGTTGTTGAAAATTCTTTTTTTTTTGGTTTTGAAATATAGCGGAAATCTTCTTTTGATGAAGATTTACTCACTTTGTTAAAAATTCATATTTCGTTTGTTGAGAATTGAACCACTCCGTGAAAAAAATCATTTTATTTTATATTTATTTTTGAGATCCACTATTCGTTAAAAATTCATCTCTGTTTGAACTTTAATTTTTTAAACGAACATTTAATAATACCACTATACCAGTTCAAGATTACTTTAGTTGAAAATTTATTTCCTTGGTCAAAAGTTCAATTATTTATCTTTTTTCATTAAAAGTTCAACTACTTGGCTACAAGTTGAACTATTTTATTAAAATTTTTGTATTGTTTGAGCAATCATCTATTCGATTTAAAATTGCTTTTTTTCTATTTTTCAATTAGTTTTTTTACTGAAAATTAACTTTTTATTTTTGGTTGAAAATTGGTAATTTTTATAATTGAAACTTAGTCTTTTTTGTTAGAAAACTCCCTAGTTTAAATTTCAATTTTTTTATATCATTTCTGTTGAAAATGTATTTTGTGTGTGTGTGTGTGTGTGTGTGTGTGTTGAGAAACCAAGTATTTTGGTGGTGCCTTGGTTAATGATTCAACTATTTTGTCACAAATGCATGTTTTTCGTTTCAGTCAGATTCAATTTTTGATTTGACTGATTCAGATCAGTTTCGTTTTTTTCGGTTAAATTTGACTGTTTTCTTATTTGAAATAAAAATAATTTGTGACTGAAATATCGACTAATACATTATTCGTCAAAATGTCTTCTTTTTTGTCGAAAATTTGAACTACTCGGTTGACGATTAAATCACTGTGTTAAAAAATCCTGTTTTTTTAAATTTATCATATAAGTTGAAAATTTATCTTTTAGTTGAAAATTATTCTGTTTTCCATAAAACATTTATGTTTTTAAATAAAAATTTAACTATTTCAGTAACTATTTTGTTACAAATTCATTTTTGCTTTGCATAAAATTAATTTTTTCGCGGAAAATGTAACTTTTTTATTTTTTCTTAAAAATTGATAAATTTTTTGTTTAAAATTGCTTATTTTTTCGTAGAAGACTTTTTGTTCTGAATTTGTCTTTTTTATGTTAAATATGCGACTTTGTGGTTGAAAATTAACTTTTCACTGAAAACCTAAATGTCTTATAGAAAAATCGTTTTTGGCTTAAAAATTCAACAATTTGGATGAACTTTTTTTTCATTTTTGACTGAAAAATCATCTATTTTGTTAAACGTTAATCTTTTGTACTGAAAACTTGAAACACGTGGTAGAAGGTTGAACCACTTTTTTTAAATTCATTTTTTCGAGATTCTTCATTAGTTAAAAATTCATCCCTGTATCCAGAAAGTCGTCTTTTTTTTCGTCGAAAATTAATTTTTTTAACTGAAAATTGAACTATTCCAGTCGAAAATTCATAATTATAGTTGAAATTTTATCTCTTTGGTTGAAAAGTTTAATTATTTTATTGAATATTAGCTGTTTTATTATTTAGATTAATTCGTGTAACTGACAAATTAAATTCTGAATTTTTAGATGTACTGATGTACAGATGAAATAAGTAAATTTTGACACTTTAAAAGTTTAATCTGAAATTTTTTAATTTCATTTTTAAAAGGTTTTATGTTAAAAAAGAGACAAAATTAAAATGCTAGTTTTTGAAAAATGATGGTCAGAAAAATGAAAAGTTGGCTAGGGAAAAATCAGGGAATTTGATGAAAACTTAATTTGGTCCTTCAAGCCGGGCCTACCAGTCCACTGAATTCATGGCGCATAAAGTTTTAAAGTTTAAAGTTTAGGATTTTTAAATTAAAAACTTTAACTTGGTAAAAGTTAATTCATGTTGATAAATTTAAAGCTATAAGACGATTCAGGTGACATGGAGAAAAAAGTGGTAAATTGAAAAGTTGTAATAAGAACAGATAATCATAAATAAAATGGTAAGAATGATATTCAATTTCACTTTCTCGATTTCCCCTTTGATTTCTATAAACTCGAAGAATGGATTTGAAAGGTATTCAGTTTCCTGAGTTTCTTGGGAGGCAAGCGACCATATATGGAAGACATGTCTCTATCTTCTTCATTTTATATATCCTGTCCTCTCCATTTCTTCCACCGTCAGCCACAGAGAGGATTTTAAGCTCGATTTCAAGAGCAAAGGCACTCGTTGTCGTTTCTTTAGAAATCCCCGAATTTCACATACTTATGGTAAATCCCTAGTTCGACTAAAGGAAGATGACATCTATAAGCAATGCATGTGTGTATAATATACACATGCACTGCCGTCAGAAATTATCTACACGGTTAGCGCGAGCGGTACTAAAAATCACTGTTGACATTAAAACGTATTACCCGTTCAGAAAAGAAGCGAAAAACTTTTCCAAAAAACCGATACAAAGCTAATTAAATGTGGCATCGAATGACCTCAGGTAGACATATTTTAAATTTTTGGAAGAGAATATACCGCCTAAGGAGTTTTTTCACAAATTAAAAAGTTTCTCGACTTTTGCACCTTGATTTTAACTCATAGGAAACTCAAAGAAAAATATGAAATTTATTCTGCACTGTCTCTGAAGTGTGATCTTCAATTTAAGATAATAATAGATAAAAAATCTTCGTGGCTTCCCGAGATATGACTAAAAATGTCCAAGCATGTCCGACAGCGGTGATTTCTGACTGAAACTCGAAGCAGACGCGCTTGGACATTTTTAGTCATAACTCAGGAACCCTTTAAGATTCTTCAAGTTTTATTAGCCCAAATTAAAGATATGATATCAAAGATTACGTGCAATTAATTTGAGTTTTTTTCATAACTTTCCTAAGTCACAGCATGAGTCTAATTGTAGGTACAAAATCTAAGAAATTCAAGGCAATCACCGCTCTCGCGGCCGACACCTGTTATCGTCGACCTCTCATGTCGTATATTCTCCCGAAAAGAATTCAATGCGAAATTTGATAAGATTTCCAGCGGTTTTTTTTTTACGAAAATTTATCTTGCCTTTTTTGATCAACTAATTAAGCTGTTACTGTTTTAATTCAATATAGAAGTGACTGCTATAATAAATTAGGCAAATTATTTCAAAACCAAAATTCTTAAATGAATGCATACATTTCAATAAATCATTCAAGTTCACCACAAATTACTGAACAAATCATTGTAATTTATAGATTAGAGCAATCAAAAAGGCTGATTATATTACTTAGCCGTACTGTTTATATAATTCAAAATAACTGATTGGTGATAGTTACTGAGTTATTGTTTTATATTTAATATTACTTATTCAATCAGTGAACATTGTTAGCCATATCAATTCGTCTTTATCAGTAAACAAACGAATTCCATTGGTTAGAAATTCAGCCTTTTAATTGATTAAGTTGAACAAGTTTGTTAGAAATGTATTATTTTGGTTGAAAATTCATCATATTAGTTGAAAATACATCTGTTATCTAGAACATTCTACTATTTTGCTGAAAATTAAAAATTATTTTTTTTCTCTGTTATCTTATTTTTTTCTGTGTTATCAATCTTTTTATATTAAAAATATTTATTGAAATTGTATTATAACTTTGAAATATCTTTAAAAAGATTTGAATTTATCATAAAATTCTGCAATCGCATAAAATTAAAAACATGGTCTTAAAAATTAAAATCTTGAAGATTATTTTTTAATGATTTCAGAATTCCTTAGAATTTAATTGAAATATTCTCGAAAAATTAATTTAAAAAATAAATATTCATTTGAAAATTTCCCCGATATCTTGAAAACATTTTTTTAATCATCTTTGAAGGTTTCAAAATCTTGAAAAAATATACA
>NC_046664.1:56050916-56080228 GCF_010883055.1 Belonocnema kinseyi
TATATTGCCTATTCAAATATTCCAGATTCTTTTACATTTGTGGAAATCTTTCTATATAGAAATATTTTTAAATATTCTCTTTAAATTAATTTACAAAAATCATTCGAAATTTTTCTGTGAAAATTAAAATTGTCTTTATTCTCTTGAAACCTTCAACAATTCTTGAGAACCTTCTAAATATTTGTTTCAAAATATTCAAAAATCTAAATTAAGAACTTAACATTTTTTTTAAGGTAATCAATCTTTTATTATCATATTTAAATCAAAATGTAATACTTTCCCTCCAAATTAAAGATTTTTTAAATAGAAGAATCAAAGTAGTAATGTTGAAAAGTTAAAAACAATTCAGTTGCGTGTTTAATTTTAAATATTTTATTTATAATTAATTGCTTTTTGTATTTAAAAGTTTTAAATTGAATAGGCTAAAAATGGAATAGTTTAGACTGAAACATTATTTGGATAGAATTTGAAGTTGAGAAAAAGCGTTCAATTATGAATCTACTAATTTGAAGGTATTCTGAAGGCCTGAGTTCAAAACCCCAGCGGAGCTAAAGAGAAATTGTTCGAACTTTATGAATAAAAATGAATATTTAGATATTGATATGAGACCAGTAGACAAAAAAAAACTAACACCAATTCAAATGCTTTCAATTGAAAATGATTTAGGTTCTTTAAAATTTCATTTTTAAACTCTTGAAATTAAAAATTTGCGTGTAAAACTTTAAAAGTGAAGACTGGAAATGTAAAACTTCAAAAGTCAAATATTTTAGAGTTATCCGTACATAAATTTCGGCGTAGCGTCGCGCCGGCTGGACTCACATCTGGCAGAATGTGGCCCAACTGGGAAATCCTGCAAGCACAAGATTCCAAATGAAACGCCTGAACCGATCAGGGCCAGCCTGGGGCTTCCAGAGGGATATGATATTTCAAGTGTTTATGTAGATTTTTCTTCTAAAGCTTTGCAAAAGTCCCGAAAAAAATCATATTATTTACCGGGGTTTCCCGGTCTAGCAAGCACCCTGAAAATATCGAATTCTTTTAAAAATGGGAAGTTCTGAAAAGTATGTAAAATAATTAACATATTTTACAGATTATACTCTATTATTATAAAATAAAAACTAGGGGTGCGGGAAATAGAATTTCCTTGTAATTTATTTAACTCTTTCGTTCCGCAACACTGGTTGGGCCCAACTCGCTGATCAATCTCTCTAGCAATCACCCCAGGTGAAGAGCTTCACAAAGTCATTAGATAAAGCTCTCCACTCTGGCCCATTAGCATCCAAGGTCTTTCAAGCTGAAAATGACTATTGAAAACGTAGCATAATTTTGGGGTGTACTGTATGTGTGTTTGTGATACATTGCATTGCATTGTGTGATTGTGCGAGTAGCGAATAATGTATGTGGTATGTTGTATGTTACACAGATGTGTGTTTCATGGCTTTCTTGATTCTGTTCTTCGTATAGTGTCGCCCACACCTTCTTTACTCTGTCCCTCTAACAGTCTAACTCTCATCTCTCTTTCCTTTTCTATATCCTCTTTCCCCTCAACTGGCGAGAAACACGTTCTGTTGCTTGTCGACGGTCGCCTTTACGGCATTTGAAAGTTCGAGCCGTGCCACCTTCTGGTTTGTATTTACTCGAGATTTACGTGTCACGTCGACTCTCTGCAGTCATCCCCCTTACACCTTTCTCAGTTTTCGTTATGCCAGGACCAGTCAATCTGTTTTGGAATTTTTCGGATTTAAGACCACGACTTCTCTCAGCCAGTTTCTAAAAAGTTTCCAAAGTTTCAAATATTAAGGCGAGAGCAGTTTAAATTCTTTTTTAATAAATAAGTGTGTCACGAAAATCTCGAAATCATTGTTGTCGCTTTTCTTCAACGCTGATTGGGTAATTTGAAAAACTGGAAGGAAATAATGTTCCCAAATTAACACACATAATTAAGGTTCTTAAAAGTTCGATTTTTGGTAAACTGTATACAATTTTTTATCTAGGCACAATGGATCGACTTATCCAATAATTGTACATATCCTTTTTGTTAACAAAATAATGAATTTTTATCAAAGATACAAAATTATTTTACATACGGATATAATTGTAAAAAACGTCTGTTCTGTAATTCTGTGCATGTAAAAAAGTTTTAGAAAAATGGCTTCCTTCAAGTTACAATTAATTCTTTCAACACATTTTTTTATAGGGATGTAATTCCTCAAAAAATAGAGCTTTATTGTATAATTTTGCTTATTTACAGAGACTTAAGATACATTACTTCTCTATAATTAAAAAATAATTTATTTAAAATAAAAAGTTATATTATCGCATTCTGGTACATACTGTAAGTGTCGTTGCCAGATGGATGTTTCATGTATGACATATTCAGATTAATCAAAGTGGTCTGAGGAAGAATCATTAAATACTTTAATAAGATTTATCGAATATGTATACTCTGTATACAAAATTACTATTATATTAAATTTAAATTATTTGTGAATATTATTTTATTATTTACAAAAATTATTATATAATTAATTAGTGAAATGATAGATATGATTCATCAATATCACACGGTTGAAAAATTTATTTGATAAATTTGTGAAAATATTTTAAATACAATATTTTAGTTATTTTTTTAACACTCTCTTTTACGATCTCTTTTCCATGAAACTGTGGTTTCTGTTTTTTTTTATTTAGGGTGTAACGAGACACGTGTTTCAGTGTACGATCTGCCCTTGAACCAGAGATTCGTCTTTTAAAATCAGTGAATATATTCAGAAGAAGAAAATTTTTAATTTTTGTTCAATTTGATTAAAAACAATTTTTGAAGGAAAAATGTCCATATTTTATTATATTTAAGGGGAAAAAATACAAAAACATAAATTTATATTATACATTGAATTTGAAGCTTTCTTGATTTTGATTTTATCAGATAGTTCAAATTAAAGATAAAAATATCCCGGCTAGCCTCGATTAAGTTCAACCCCAAAGTACTTTCCCAATAAATGTATCATTTGTAAGCGTTTCGGGGATACCCGCGGTTATTTTGAGCCAAGGAAGGAAAAAATTGTACTAAACGTTTTTAACAAAAAAGATATTTTCATTTTTAACACATAAAATCCTCATTTTTCTCGAAAACGACTCCAAATATGAATAGCAGTCCATAGTTAAAAATTGTTCAGCTTCCTGAAATTTATTGAATTGTATTTTTTCCAGAAGTTTGTAATATTTAATCAGTTAATTTGTCCTAAAATATAGAAAAAATGGATAAAAATCTACTAAAATAGAGCTTAGTATTTAGCTTAACAAACTTTAACATTTTATTTTTAAACACGTTTGTTTTTAGTTCCCTGACTATATATCAAGAACATTTTCCATATGAGATCAAAGTAAAGCAAAATGGGGGTTTATCTCTAAAATTGAAAAAATATAATTTTACAGTTTCAAAATCTAATTTTTCTCGAAAACTGTGCAAAATATGAATAGCAGTTAATGCTTCAAAATTCGTCAGTTTCCTTAAGTCTGTGAATGTGTAACCAGATGTCTATCTTGTGTGTTTTAACAGAACTTTTCAATATTACAAAAATCTACTAAAGCGACGAAATTCGAATTTAGTTGGACGAAAATTAGCATTATATTTTCTTAAGTTTTTGTTTTTTAGTTGAGCATCAATATTTAAACTAGTCCACCTTCCTGAATTCTATAAAATGATACCATCGCCAGATGTTTATCAAATATACAAGATAAACCTCTGGTAAGTGTTTATCAGTTTATAGATTTCAGGAAAGGAAACAAGTTTGAATATTTATACTCAACTAAAAAAAAAGTGTTTAAAAATATAATCTTGAAGTTCGCCAAAGTAAATGCTATTTTAGTCGCTTTGATGGATTATTAATATTTTTTTGAACTTTTGTTAAAACACACAAGATATGCATCTGGTAAGGAAAAATTGTCAGGAAAAGGGACAATTTCAAACTATGAATTGCTATTCCTATTTTGCGTAGTTTTCGAGAAAAATGAGATTTTGCATCAGTAAAAATTATACTTCTTCAATTTAAGAGATAAAACCCAATTTTTGTTACTCTAGAGCTCAGGAAACTTATAATAATTGCATGGAACATGTTCTTTAAATAGTAAGTGAACAAAAAACAAACATTTAAAAAAATGAAATGTTAAGGTTCCTTAAACTTAATCTTATTTTAATCGATTTACATCAATTTTTTCTACATTGTTTGAAAAATATATTGAATTAAACAATATAAACATCTGGAAAGGGTACAATTTAATAGATTTCAAGAAGCCGAAAAATTTTGAACTACAAACTGCTATTCATATTTTGCGTCGCTTTCGAAAAAAATGAGTTTGTAATTATTAAAAATATTTTAAAACATTTTCTTAAACACTCGTAGTACGATTTTTTCTTCTCTTGACTCCAAATGACAGAGGAGTATCCCAAAAGATGTTAATAATTCCTTAATAATTAACTTCAAATTCAATTATGCTTTTTAAGTAATATTAACATGACATAAAAATATTCCCCATCAGTTTCCTATTAAAATGTCCCTGGAGAGGACGCCCAAAAGGCCCCGAAACTTGCTAGAACCTGGTAGTTCAAAAAAGAAGAATAAATAATAAAGAAATGAGAAAAAGATAGTTTGGGTGTCTCTTTCTTTTTATTTTTAGAATTTTCATATATCTGTCTTTCATTGGCTATTTTATAATATTGTTTGGAAACTTACTTCTCTTATTTTAATTCTTTTTGTGTAATTTTTTTCATAGATTGAATTTCTTTAGAATTTGTTTTTGAAAACAGTTTTTTAAAGAACGTACTACTTTTTAAGCCTTCTTGTACAATTTTGTTGCACAATTTGATTGTATTTGACATGAGCAAAAGTAACTTTATTCTCAATTATTAATAAAAAGATGTATGTTTACAAAAGGTGAAAATAATTATTCAAAAATATTTTCATTGTATTATTTGAATTGAAATCATTATTATTGCCAATGAAAACTTTTCCCCTAAGGTTATTTTCTGCCACTTGAATCCAAAATCCGACCACGGTTTTTACTTTTTGTTCCTGTGCTCTGACAAACTTGACCTTAAAGTCCAAACTTGATTTTTTTTTCTATATTTTCTGGTGTATATATCTCTTGAAGAGATAAAATTATCATCAAATAATTAATCACATTTTCATTATTTCAAACCTACTGATTGAAGTGTTTAATTATGGAGTCATGTAAATTAAGTTACTTATTAAAAACTAAAATTTGTAAAAGTTGGTTATTTTTATATTTTCGAAGCTTAAAAATGCTGAATTTTTAAAATAATTTTCTTAACATTTATTCAGTAAGTTTACCATTAATGTCATGTTGTTCGTAAGACAATTATTTTAATAAAATATTTCAAATTCAAATTTAGGGGTATCGAGTAATCAAATTCGCCATATTTAGGTTTGCTACACCACACAATCCGAATTTCGAAATTTTCTGACTTTCTCGGACTTTTCCTTGACAAACATTTTATTATAAGGGGCCATCTACAAATTACGTGATACATGTTCTTAACCAAAACCGACTATTTTTAAAAGAAAAACAAGAAGTTTTCAAAAAAGAGTTAAGTTTCAACCAAGAAAAAGATTTTTTAGTCAGTGAAGAAAAAAAATCATATTCAGCATATTGATATGTACTTGCTACCAAAGTAAGCATTTTCAACCCAAAAAAGATTAATTATTATTAAAAAAGTAAATTTTGAATGACAAAAGATCAGTTTTCTAGAAAAAATTAAATAGCCGCATTTTTAGTTTAAAAAATTCATTTTTAATAACAACAAAAAGGAAATGTTAAATTTTTAAATCTTTATTTCGAATATTGAATAATTTTCAATTATTTCAACTGCTTTTAATTTAAAATAAAAAAATTGTTGCAACTTATTACATTTTTGTTTGACAATTCATGTTTTGGTTGAAAACTCCACTAGTTGGTTACAATATTAGCTATATTGTTACAAATTTTTTTTTATGAGGATACATCATATTAATTGGAAATTCATAATATTCCTTTTTTTAATTCGTCTTTTTTTGTAGAAAACTAACCTTCTTGCTGGTAGAAAATTCAACTGCAGTGTTCAAAGTTTAACTAATTTGTTAAAAATTAAAATGGTGTTTTTCAAATTATCCAGTTAAAGACTCATTGTATTATAAGTTGAAAATTAATCTCTTTGGCCAATAGTGTAACTATTTTGCTAAAAATTTCTCTTTCTTGATAGAAAATAAATCTTTTTGGTAGAAAATTAATCTATTTGGCATAAAATTCTACTACCTGATTGGAAATTAACATTTTAGTTGAAATTCGTCTTTTTGATTTGATAATTTAACAATTTGGTTGAGATTTTTGTTCATCCTTGAATGAAAAATATTTTTTATTTCAAAATCAAACTCTCTAGTTAAAAATTCGTCTTTTTGGCTTGTAAATTCCTTTCTTTTGGTAGAATTAAAAAATTTTTCATTAAAGTTGCGTGTATTTTTTTTTAAATTCATCTTTGGATGGAAAACTAATCTTCTTGCTAGAAAATTCAACTGCTGAGTTTAAAGTTAAACAAATTTGTTAATAATTGATTTTTTTCCTTAACTTATCCAGTTAAGGACTCATCATGCTATAAGTTGAAAATGTATCTCTTTGGTCGAAAATTGAACTATTTTGCTGAAATTTGTTGTTGTTGTAAAAAATACATTTTCTTGACACAAAATTATTTTATTTACTTTAAAACTTGACTATCTGGCTAGAAACTTAAATTTTTGTTGAAATTTGTAATTTTCACTTGATAATTATACAATTTAATTGAAATGTTTGGTTTTCTTGATCCAAAAATGTTTTTGACACTCACTTTCTTTTGGTAGAAATCTACTCATTTTTTGTTAAAAATGCAATGGTCCCCTTTTCTCTAAACGTTTTCTGTAAATGTTAACATTTTTAATATGATTGTGACTGAATTTTATTTATATATCAGATAATTTTTATTGAAACATTTTTGTGTGTGGAAATTTCATCTCTTTAGATATAAACTAATTCTGTTTTGTAAAACTTCAACTGTTTGATTTTTCATAAATTTGAATCAGGAAATTCGTTACTAATATTCAAATCTAAAATTTTAAAAATGCATCAGTGTTGGTTAAGAATTCGACGAATTTATTAAAAATCTATTTTCCTGGCTGAACATTTATAATTTAAGTTTAAAATTAATCTCTTTAATTAAAAATGTAACTATTTTTGTGAAAATTTATATTTTTTGTGTGAATTCAACAGTTTTTATAACAAATATAAAAATATTTCAAGGTTGAAAGTTCAACTGCACTGGGCTGAAAGTTAAATTTCTACTTTAAACATTAATTAATTTTGTTGAAAATGTATCTTCTTGGTTAAAAATTCATATTTTTTGGTCGAAAATTGTACTATTTGATTAAAACCTCATCCATTTTGTTGAAATTGCAATATGTTTAATTAAAATTTTTTATTGATTCACGTCCCTAATTCTTCAGAGTTATAAAGGTTCAGAAATTGAGAGACAAACTATTAAAAAAATATGATTATGCATTAGACTGGATTCTTTTTAGGGAAAGTCTAGACTAGATGCTCTTTACTTCTCTCTATCTGGGACAAAATTGACAGTGACAAGTAGAGAATTTTTAAAAACCCATATCAGTTTTTAATTATGAAAGTCTTTGTGGCACCAAAAGATTAATTTATATTCCAACGAATCGTGAACAGATATTAAATTTAAATGAAGCTCCAGCTTTCAAAGCAGATGATAGAAGTAATTTAAATTTCCTTTCATATGTAACATTCAATTTTTGCTCCAATGTTAAAAAGTCACATATTAATATTCAAAAGATAATTATTGAAATAATGATTAATTCTAGTTCATGAATTTTAAGTGGATATCTTCATTTTATCAAATACAACAAATCACTTTTCTAAATATGGTAATATCATGAAATAATATTTTATTTAAATTTCATCGATCAAATATAAAAGGGAATTCAGCATGGTTGCATAATAATGATAATGATTTTCCTATAATAGATTTCTGATAATTTTTCGCGATTATAGAAGAATAATTATAATGTGAAAATATTTTCAATGATTGGATATAGTCATTTCATAAAAATAATATATTTTAGGCGAATTGTAATATTTTATATTTAAAAATCAACTGTTTTGAGGAAAATCTTTCTATTCTGCTGAAAATTAGTTAACTTTTCTTTTTAAATAAAAAAATTAACTTCATCCATTTAAAATTTAACTATATTCCATTTATGGCCTAAGTACAAATTTAATTATTACATTTTTGGTTTAAAATTAATCTCTTTTCAGTTCCTAATTCCACTATTTAGTCTAAAATTGACCCTTTTTCGTTAAAAATTTAAATTTTAGGTTAAAAATTGACACTGCTTTTGTTGCTTATATTTTGTTACAAATTAATTCTTTTGCCGAAGATTCATATCTTTTGCTTAAAAGTTCGTTGACCAGCCACTTTTGACCAAAGGTTCTGTGTTTATCTTGCTGAGTGAGAATAAAAGTTTAATTTATTTGTGAATTACAGGCTATGAATTGTAATGTGAATTTGTGAATTCTGTCAAAAATGAAAAACACCACAATGAAACTAAGCAACCACAATTTATTCTGATAGTCATCTTGCATTTACACGTATTCACCACTATTCAACATTTATTGTCCAATTGCATAATTTATAATATTAAAAAAAAAGTTATTTTCCTAAAAAAGTTCTGCAAATTTTTCTTTATTAAGTTTTGATGGGGCAAGCAGTTTTTATTTTAATCGTAAAAAAGCATTTTTAAACATTTTAATTTTTGGATAAACAACAAATTTTTCGAAAGAATATAAAGAGACAAAACCTGTTTTATCAAAAAAGACCGACAAACTTATTATTAATTATTTTCTTATAATACACGTATTTTCGGTTTCAATTATAAAAAAGAATATTCATAAAACATTACAATTTTTGGAAAAGCGACACAAGATACGAAAAAAAATAATGGACAAAACTTGTTCACCAAAAAACAATGGACAAATTTTTTACAAATACTTTTCAATGGGAGGTGTAGTTTTTATTTTAACTGCAAAGAAGCATTTTGAAGAATTAAAGTTTTGATTAAACAACACAAGGTACGAAAAAAATAAATAGGCAAGAATTGTTCACCAAAACAATATCTACAAATCTGTTATACGGTAGTTTTTGACAGGACACGTAGTTTTATTTTAATCGTGAAAAATACAATTAAAATAAAAAATAATTTTTTTAGAAAAATTACACGTACTAAATTTGGATCACAACGAACAATAAAAAAGCTCATATTTTAATCTGAACAAATAAAAAAATATAATTCTCGGGCAAAAATAAAAAAGGGGAAAGAAAAGTGAGAATGCAACCAACCACATGCCTTTCCTCCTTGGTTTCTCTCGTCTTTTGTATTTTTATTACTATAAAATTACAATAAAGGAACATTGAAAATATAAATAAAAAATAAAAGAATGAAATTACATTCCCAACGTTTCGGTACTCATACAGTGTCCTTATTAAGACAAGAAAAATGTACATGTACATTTTTCTCGCAAACTTATTTACATTTTTCTTGCCTTGATAAGGGTACTGTATGCTTACCGAAACATTGTTAATTTAACTTCATTTTATTTATTTTTTAAAATGTTTTTAATTTTCTATGTTTTTTTATTGTAATTTAATATTAATATAAATAAAAAAGAAGGAAGGGGATGTGGTTGGTTTCTTATTTTTCTTTCCTCTTTTTTGCTGATGGGGCCAAGCAGAGAACTTTACGTGATAACATTGTGAGCCTTTTCACCTAGGGTGACCGTTAGAGAGATTGATCAGCGAGCTGGGTCAGAGCAGTGTTACAGAATGAACGTGTTATTTAAATAAACAAGACGGGCATTCTAGATTGACCTAAAATCGATATCCCCTTTTTCAAATCTTCTGGAATCTTCTGCAATCTACATGCAATATTTTGCAATCTTTTGCAATCCCATGCAAACTCGCATTCTATTGTGCGCAAAAAATCCGAATAATTAACACCTTGAAGTGAATAGAAAATTTAATTTCAACTACAATTGTTATAATTATATGTTCTTTCGTATTATTCTCATTTCTTTTTAACTTGTTATACTGTCTATCGAGACTAATCTCATAAACAATTTCGAATTCACAGCAGTATATTTAAAAGTTTCGAAAGATCTTCCATGTCCAAGATACGAATTATGACTACAAAAACCCAAACATATCATACAGTTCCTTATTTGAGTTTAAATTTTAAATACACCTGGAAGAACCTGATTTGACTCCCTCGCGGAGGAACCTAACGGCACTTGAATTACTATGCTCTAAGGACTACGAAAAAAGAACCAACTCCTCCAAATGATGAGGATAATCCAGAGTATCTAGCGTGTCTTAAAAAAAAATATTAGGACTTTTCCAGATTTTTTAGGACAAAAAATTTTTCCAGGTACCATCAAAGGAGATAATTTCAGACATTCTGGGTAAATTTGATTATTCCTAAATTGAAAGTTTAAATTGCTCAGTGTTCTGAACCAAAATCTGGAATTAGTTTAAGGATTGTCTCGTTCTAGATTCTGGTTCAAAACACCTGAAGTTATTTAAATGATCAATTTAGGAATATTCATAATGACCCCATTATTTACCGTAAAAAATACATTTGCGAAGCACAGTAGAAATTGTAGATCTAGTGGAACTAAAAAAAAGCTTTATATGGGAAAATTGTCATTTTTTCAACTTTACCATAAACTTAAAAACTGTTTTCAAATAGAATAATTTGTTGTTCTTGATATCATTACTGTTTGTTCGTTTCCGTGAATAATGAACTTTTTTTGTTCATAGTAATTAAAATTTGTCTGAGTTTTCAACACATAAGGATGATTTTTCAATTGGATTATCGAATTTTAAACAAAAACCATTCAATTTGTAGCAAAATATTTAATAGTTTGATTTTTAATCAAAAAATGACAATTTAAAAAAAATAGTTAAAGTTTCAAAAAATAATAGAAATCTTGAACAAATATTCGAATTTTCTACTTAAAAAAAGAAAAAAATGTCAGCCAAATAGTCGAATTATTTAAGAAAAAGGTTCTAGTTCAATAAAAAAAACAGTTGAATTTTCACCATGAAAAGTTTAATTTTCAACAAAAATATGCGTTCTCAACCATAAATTAAATAGTTGATATATCAAAAACGAAAAAACGCATTTTTAACAAAATAGTTCACTTTTAAACATATTGTTAAATTTGCAACATACACGGATGAATTTCCAACCAAATGATTAAATTTTAAACAAAAAAGATTACATTTGTAGCGAAATAATTTAATTGCTTAGAAGGTATTTTGATTTCCAACAAAAAATTACATTTTAACAGAATACTTTAATTTTCAACAGAATAGTTGAATTTTCAAACCAATATTGGAATCTTCTATTTAAACAAAAAAAATTCAACCGAACAGTCGAATTTTTTAACAAAAAGATTAAAGTTCAATTAAAAAACAGTTGAATTTTCAATAAAAAGTTGCATTCTCAAAAAAAATTAAATAGTTGATATATCAATAACGAAAAAGGAGTTTTTAACAAAATAGTTGAATTTTTAAACATATTGTTAGATTTTCAACATACAAGGATGAATTTTCAACCGAATGATTGAATTTCAAATGAAAAGATTAAATTTGTAACGAAATAATTTAATTATTCAGAAGGTATGTTGATTTTTAACAAAAATGAAATTTTAACAAAATACTTAAGTTGAATTATTAATAGATCCACTTTTAATCGAGATAAACAAATTTTCAACTCAGAAGTTGAATTTTCGATTAAGAAGGACGAATTGCCAACAAATGAAGATTTTTGAGTCAAGGAAGAAGAAAAATTTCATCCAATTGTTGAAATTTTAAGACAACAGACGATTTTTTCTGAAACAGTTGCAGTTTTTACACGAAAATATTATTGTTCAACAAAAAAGTTAACTTTCACCCATGCAGTTGCAGTTTAACAAAAAAAAAAGATATTTCAATCTAAAAGATTATTTTTCTACTAATAAGGAATAATTTTTTATAAAAAAGATCAATTTTGAACGAAAATGAAAAAGTTAAATTTTCCAGTTAAAAAATTTAATTTCTTAACAACAAAAAATGAGCTTTTCACATAGTTAGTATTGTTAAACTTTCAGCCAACACGATGAATTTAAAAAATGATAAATCTTTAACAAGAATAGTTAAATTTTCAATTAAAAAAATTAATTATACAATAATGGTAATAATAATTTCAAACAAAAATATGAATTTGCAACTAGGATAATGAAAATTTCAACAACAAAATGATTTTTTAATAAATTGGTTTATCCTTCATCATTTTCTCCCAACAATGCAATTTTCGACCTAAAAGCTGAATTCTCAATGCATAACGTAATAGTGGATATTTCAAACAAAATAGATGGCTTTGACAATTTTTAATTTGCAACCAAATAATAGAATTAATAACTAAAAGTATAATTTTCAGGAAGAAGCAACTAATAAAAAAATAAGTAAACATACCAGACAAATAAAAAAACTTAATTTTCAAAATTTCTTAAATTTATTGTGACCAATTTTTCATATTCCTTGACCATCAATATTTATTCAATGAACTGAATCTTCGAATTGTAAAACTTGTATCATATAATCTTGCATACACGTAATAAAAACCTATGAAACTAAAATGTTAATAATTCAAATTTATTATCCCTGAAAGTTATATCAAGGGCCCCTCATAATATTCCCTGTCTTTTGCAAGATTTTTTAAAAAATCCCTGACTTTTCCCGACCAATAAAATACCCTGATTTTTCTCTGATTTGCAGTTATTCCCTGACCTATTTTTGAAAAAGTTTAATGAAAATTGTTGTTAAACTTGAAAAAATCAAGAATAAATACGCAACGTTGAAGTATTTTTGATTGTAGCTTCGCGTTAAAATAAAGAATCAATTGTTAAAAATTGTATCTTCCTGCTTTCAAACTTCGTCTTTTTATCTTTTTTGGGCTCAGCAGAAAACATGTTTAAAAACCCATTTTTCCTTTAAGAAAATACAAATTTTAGGATCATGAGGAAAACTCAAGGACTTTTCCAGGTTTTTCTTGACAAAAAACAAAAATCAAGGCCTTTTTTAGGTTTTCAAGGATTTCCAGGATGCTCGTCATCTTTGAACTGGATAAGCGTACTGAAATTTTTGTCAAACCCCAAAACAAATCCTCAGACAATCACAGATACTAGTGACTCAGAAACCCCAAATGAGTTTTTCTTACTGGCCCTCTTTTTCTTCAATCGATGTAATAACGAGGAATTCAGTCAGCCAGCAATCAGCTACCAATCAAACTCGACCACATGTTGCCGAGGATGGCGTGGCGGCGGCGCGCGGTGGCGGGCGGTCGTGGCACGCCAAGAGCCTCACATCTGCGGACTCGTCACACCGGTCTCACTTCTCTACATTGGCGTGGAAGCTCCGGAAATTCGAAAATCTTTTAAAGCTAACTTTGCTATACAAATTATTGTTTTTCAAAATTTGCAGGAAATTTAAAAACTGCCATGAGACCTCGAAATATTATGTGACACTCTACAGGGGTGGGGGTGCGGGTTGGTCTGAACGTCACAAAGTGTCACATAGGATGGGGGTCACAAAGGTGTTGTAACAGGTGACACTTCTCTTATCAAAAAATAAACTTTAAACACCTGTCGATGCAGTTGCATTTTCAACCAAATAGTTGAGTTTTCAAACCATAAAAGCGGATTTTTTAAAGACAGTTGAATTTTCGAGAAAAAAGTTCATTTTCAGCTAAGAGAGTTGAATTTTCAAACAAGAAAGATGATTTTTCTATGATAAAAAATTAATTTAAAAACCAAAAGGAAGTCTTTTTAACAACAAAAAACCTTTTAATTTTCGATAAACAAAAGTTGACTCTAACAAAATAGTTAAATTTTCAAGCCACGAAGACTAACTTTTCAGAATGTAGTTAAATTTTCGAACAAAAAGTTTATTTTCATCTGAGAGGGATGAATTTTATAACCAGAAAGGTGACTTTTCAACCATAAAAAATAAATTTAAAACCCAAAACGACGAATTTTTAACAACAACAACAAACAGTTGAATTTTCAATAAAGTAATCAAATTTTCGCCAAATACTTTAATTTTCAACATACAAAGATGAATTTCCAACCAAAAATAATTATGTTCTGCCAACAAGAATAGTTTTCTACCAACAGACGAATTTTATAACAAGAAAGATGACCTTTCCACCATTAAAAAATAACTTTTAATCCAAAAGGATGAATTTTTTTACAGAAAATAATTTAATTATTAACCTACAAAGAAGAATTTTCAACCAAGAAAAATTATTTCCTAACAAAAAGAGTAATTTTCTACCAATATGTATAATTTACTACCGAAAGAAAGAATTGTCAATGTAATAGTTCAATTTTCGAGCCAAAAATACGAATTTTGTAGAAGACATTTGAGTTATTGACAAAAAATATCATTTTTAGCCAGTAGAGAAGAATTTTGAAAGAAGAGGGTAAAAAGATGAATTTTCGACCATAAAAGAGGAATTTTCACCAGAAGAACGAATTTTCAAGAAAACAGTTGAATTTTTGAACAACAAATATGGCTTTAACAAATATTTGAATTTTTAACAAAATGATTAAACTTTTTAAAAAATAGCTGAAGTTTTTACCAGGCAGCTAAATTTTCAAATCACAAAAATGAATTTTTAACCAAGAAGAATTAATCATTTCTACCAAGAAGATCAGATTTCTTTCAGAAGACGAATTTTAAACAAAATACATAAATTTTCTACTAAACAGTTGAATTTTGAACTAAAAAAAAGTAAGTCCTAAACCAAAAATGGAACAACTCAATTTACAGTTAAAAAAAAATGGATTTTCTCCACAAAAAAAAAACAGAAAAAAACAAGAAATTTGCAAGTTTGAGCGCGCCTAGGGCGCGCGACTGTTGATTCTCGCGCTTCGCGCTCGATGATGTATTTATCTTGCGCTTCGCGCTCGATTATATATTTACCTCGGGCTACGCGCACGGTCTTTATATTTTCGCACATTCTAGCGAAAACCTTTTAAAATCAAAACTCAAAACATCCACCACTGTAATTTTGTGATTGTGAACACTCTTTTGTTAAAAGAGCTTAGCTCGAGAGTTTGAGATCACCAATGGCACGCGACTGATGGCAATCGCACTCCGAGCTCGCTCTTTGTATTTCTTCCGCATTCATGGACACACCTTTTAAAATCAAAGGTAAACAGGCCGACAACTGTAATTTTGTGATTTTGAACTCTCTTTTGTTAAATCTCTTTCGGCTTTAACGAACACATTCTCATCAGGTATCTCGTGCTTCGCACTCGATTTTTGTCAAAAGTGTCAACTTTTCTGCATTATAAACAACACTTTTATGTCAAATATGATACACTTTTGATGTGACTCTGTCTGGGATTGCTTATTCAAAAATTGCAAAATACATAAAGTCCTATATTGAATCTTATGTCCTCTTTCATCTTTTCTGTCCTTTTTCCAAAAATTTAATTTTTTTATTTTTTAATCTTATTTTGTACAATTGAAAGAAAATCTAGTCGTCCTATCTAAAAATGATTAATAATAAATTCATAGATCTTTTCGAGCGAACATTTTTTGTCTGTTCATTTCAGTTTGTACCTTGTGTCGTTTGTTTAAAAAAATTTAATATTTATATTTTGAATGTTATTTTTTACGTCTAAAGCAAAAACTATGTGTCCTATCAAAAATTATAGCTCTTTTTTGGATAAACAATTTTTTTTCGTAGCTTGTGTTGCTAGTCCAAAAAGATTTTATTTTTTATTTTTAATATTGTTTTGTACGACTAAAAAGAAAACCTACGCATCCTATCGAAAAGTTATTCATTATAAATTTGCATAGGTCTTTCCATCAGGGCGCGCAATTTTAGCTTATTCATTTTTTTCGTATCTTGCATAGTTTGACCAAAAAATAGATTTTTTGGATTTTTCATTATTTTTTATATGATCAAATTTAGAATTTTCAACTTTTCGACCAAATTAAAAAAGTTGTTATCATAATCTTGTAGGGATTTCAAAAAGCAATGTTTTTCTTCTTCTCGCTTTTTTCTTATCGTGCGTTGCTTAAAATGTTCATTTTAGTTGTTTTTTTTTTGGATTTGGAAAATGCTCTAACTTCGATAATTTTCATTTTACAGAAAAAAGTCATGAAAATAAATTGTTTGTGTTTTTGAGTACTATGAATAATCGTACATAACATTTTTAAAATCTTGAAAAAATGTTGTTTCAAAAATTTTTGGTACGGTCAAGTTTTGAATTTTCAACTTTTCGACCAAATTAAAAAGTTGTTATGATCATCTTCAGGGGCTTTCAAAAACCAACGTTTTTCCTATTTTGCCTTTTTTCATATCATGCGTTGTTTGGCTTAAAATGTTCATTTTAGTTTTTTTTTTGGATTTTGAAAATGCTCTAACGCTGATCATTTTCTTTTTATAAAAAAAATTTATTAGGATAAACTGTTTGAGTTTTTGAGTACTATGAATAACCATTCATAGAATTTTGAAATCTTGGAAAAATGTAGTTTCAAAAATTTTTAAAACGTGCTCACTTTTTGAAATTTGATCCAAAACAGCTGGTTTACGGACTTGTTCTTTCTTTTTAGGCCTTAAAAAAGTATGCTAAAGCAGAATCCAATCTGATAAGTTTTTCGAAAGTTATCGTGCCTACAGAATACAGAGAGACAGACAGACAAGCACCTTCTTAAAAATCTTTTTTCTGACTCAATGGGTCTCAAAACGTGGAGATTTGATGAAAACCGCCTAAGTGAAATTTCACATAAAACCAATACCTTCTCCATTAGGATGAGAATGTAAAAAACGAATTTTTAACCTGATAGTTGAATCTTCAACCAAATCGTAAAATGTAGGAAGCAGGAATTATTTTCTATTCAAATAGTCAAATTTTTAACACATTAGTTATTTTTCCAAGCAAAAAAGTAAAGTGTTTTAGAAGACAGTTGGCTTTTAAACCGTGAAAGAAAAATATTCAGCAAGAGAGTTAATTTTCAATCAAGATAGATGAATTTTTAAAGAAATAGTTGAAATTAAAACTAAGAAAGATACATTTTTAACCAAAAATAAATTCGAAAAATTTTCAGTTTAAAAAAATAGTTAAACAAGCGAATTCTCAACTACTTGAATTAAACGAAAACGACGAATGTTTAACAAGATATTTAAGTCCCCAACCAGATACATAAAATCAACAAACAAGATTAATGTTCTACGCAAACTGACGACTGTTTTTGAAAATAGTTAAGTTTTCAAGCTGAAAAGTCTAATGTTGTAGAAAACAGAAGACTTTTGAACAGAAGAAGAAAGAATTTCTAACAAGAAAGTTATTTTTAAATCAAGAATGATGAATTTTAACAGATATAATTAAATTCTCAACAAATTCCTTTAATTTTTGACTAAAAAAGATCAATTTTTATGTAAAAATAAAAACGCTGAAACGTTTAGTGGAAAAAATTAATTTCCAACAAAAAAGACATTAATTTACATCTAAGCGAATTCAACTAAACAGATTGACTCAGAACAAAATTGAAATTGTGACAAAAATGATGAATTTTAAAAAAACAAAAATGAATTTCTACCCAAGTAGACAAATTTTTAACAAAATACATGAATTTTCATTTTCTACAAAATTGTTGACATTTCATGCCAGACAGATAAAATTTTTTTAAACAGCTGAATTTTCAACACCAGATAGTGGATTTTCCAACTGAAATTATGAATCTTCAATACAGTTTTTTTGCTTATCTTGACGTTAAAAACTTCTAAAACATTCCTCGTTTTGGAAATATTATGTCGCCCATGACGAAACTACGACTTTTATTAAAAAGTATAACAGCTGCAATTTGACAGATATGAATCAAGGTGTGTGAAGATTAATTGTGGATCCGCAAAAATATGGATAATTTTGATCTGAAATTGATAGTCAGAATGGTTGACTTTACAGGTTACACCGACGAGCGAAATGTTAGCACAGAGCTGATGAGGGTGCGAAACTTTCGCCTCGAAAAGAGCGCGGAAGCACGGTTGCCAACTTATAAAATTCATGTACTTCAGCTGATCGAAATTTTCGGTAACGTACACCATCAAATGTAATGATGCACACAACTGCAGATTCGGACGGCTTTGTTTAGTCTGAATCATTTTAAAAGTGTTTATTACGCGTAAAAACGTGTTTTGTGCTGCCTGTTAAAAAGTGAAATCGGATTGATTAATGACTGAAGCCGTATAAGTACTTGTTTATATATAAATATCGAGAGCGGCAATAAGAAAGTAAATATTTTTGGTTATGTTAGTTTTGCTTCAAAATATTATTGGTCAGTTTTAATCAGCGAGAGTACATGCATTTTTTAAGTTGGCAACCATTCTTTCACACTCTTCCCGAAGCGAAATTTTTGGGCACATGTAGCTAATATTCAGCTTTACAACGACGTGAAGAGAACTGTTTTGGGGGAGCAAAACTGTTGCCCCGAAAAGAGCCGGAAAGAAGGGTTGTCAACTGATAAAATTCATGTACTCCAGCTGATTGAAACTGTTCAAAAATTCATTCCAGCAAAGCAAACATAACTTAGAAGATTTACAGCTTTGTTGCCACTCTGAATATTCATATGAGAAAGTGCTTGCGCTTCCAATCAGTAATTAATCCGATTTCACTTTTTAAAAGACAGCACCCAACAAGTTTTTTAGGCACAATAAACACTTTTAAAATTATGAAATTTTTCAAACCAAACAAAAACCGTCCGAATCTGCGGTTTGTGTGTATCATTACCTTTGATGGCCGACGCCCTACGACCACCTGATTTTAGAGCTGAAACACTGACTGACGTGTTATTGAGCTTTTTTAGTAAATGCTCTTGTAAAGATTCCTCTTTTTGCAAAGAATCCTTGTTGTGACTCCTGACTCCTCATTCCTCGTTGTTTTATTTCTGAATGTCTTTTTTCTGCTCAATAGCGCAGATTCCAAGGGAATTTCCATACGCATTACCGGTTTTCTCTCAGTCGAGGTCTTACGATAAAAGCCTCGGCCACTTAGTGCCACTATCCTCAATGTAATTTACATACCAGCGATAGTAGCTCATTGTATCTCGTCTCTTTTCGACGACTTCGTGGCACGAAAACTCCCACCACTATTTTTATATATATCCGCCAGTTACTAAATAGTAAGGCTAAGAAGGGTAAGGGGCTTCCCATGTGTAGTGTGCACCAACCATACACGTTTCAACAGTGAATCTTTTACTGCTTTACGATGTGTCGTCTTTGAAAAGGAAGAAGGTGCAGATCGGAATTTATGACCCGGACGCCTTCCGAGAATTCAAGACAAGTTCAGGTCACAGGGTATTTTCCAGAATAGTCCTTATTTGGATTTATTGATAACGAGAGAAAATATACGATTGAATTTCATAGTTTAAAGGTCCACCGTCAATTCCGCTCCAGCTTATTTTTTAGTAAAGTGGTCGAAAAATGCATTGGAAATTTTGTTGTCAAATCTTCATGCATATTGCCTCCAAATCTGTTCAAATAAAAAAAAAAAATGTTTAAAAAATTATATCTAGAGGTTCCTCAAGCCCCATGAAGTTTAACACGTATTTTCCATAAGAAAAAAACACGTTTTTGTAAACTTTATTTAGATTCGTCAATATTGGGTGATTCGAATTCAAACTAAACATTTCTATTCCCAATTAGCTAAATAATACAAATGAATATTTATTTTTTAAATATCACTTACATACGTCTGTTCTATGGGTTCCGAAAAACTTCATAAGTGAAAAAGTGTGTTTTGCGAGTTTTTAGCGCAAATTATAAGTTTGTTGTGGTTTTTTAAATAAAAATTGTTACTAATACATGCAATATTACTTTTTACTGATACATAGATATTTACATGACTTTTTAAAAACAATTTATTATTGTTTATATCAATTTTCTTTTGAATAGCGTTTGGAACTCGCGGGTTTTCCGAATATAAAAACTGATTTTTAACTTTTCAGTTAGAGCAAGGCAAAAATCTATTAAATTTACCAGAATATATTATTTAAACAATTTATTATTACTTATGATAATAAGTCGTGTTTTTTCTGAAATATTCAATTTTTTATCCACTTTTAATTTGAAATGAGGTAGAAATTAATAAAATTACGCAAAAATATTTGTTTAAACAAATTATTATTCTATATTCTATGTATTTTTTCTGAAATTTTTCACTTTTTATCAACTCTGCACTTAGAGTAGGGTTATAATTATACAGAGTTAACAAACCTCATTGTTTAAGTCATTTATTTTTATTAAAAATAATAGTATCTTCGAATAATCCCAGAATGCTGCAGATTTTTCTGAAATGTTTCACTTTTGTCGATTTTTCAACTAATGTGAGCTAATAATTAACTAAAGTTGAAAAACGTAATTGTTTAAACAATTTATTACTGATTAAAATAATATTATCTTTGAATAATTTTACAAAGTTGCTTTTTGCACAATAATTAACTTTTTCCACTTTTCACTAGAGAAAGGCAACAATAATTGAAATTTGATTAATTTAATTTTTTAAACAAATATTTTTTCACAAATTATCTTCTCCTATGGTCTTCTCTTAGAATCTTAAATAATCGCTAAAAAGTTGAGTTTTTTTTTTTAATTTTCTTACTTTGCTTAAGATATAAACCATAATCATGAGTCGAAACGTGTGATCAAAATACAAAGTTTTTTTTTATTACTGGACCCTAAAGCTCATGTAAAGAAACACCAACTTACATAATAAGTTGTTTGAAAAATCATGTTTGTTAACTTGCATTCATTACTATCCAAATAATTAAAAAATGAATAAAAAGTTAAAAATTTTAGAAAAAATCCGCAACTATCTAGCATTAATATCGAAGATAATAGTTATAAACAATTGTTAATCTTTTTTCGTAAATTTAGGAAAAACCCGAATCTTTTTAGCATTAATGTAGAAGAAAATAATTATAAACAATTATTATTGTTGAATTTCATAAGTTGTTATCTCGCTATAAATAAAAAGTTTTAAAAAATGGAAATTTTGAGAAAAAGCTGCAACTATCTAGCATTACTAGAAAAAAAGATGGTTGTAAACAATAATAATTTGTTAAAACAATTATGTTTGTTAAATTTAGATAATTATTACCATACTGTAAGTAAAAAATATAAAAAAGTTAAATATTTTAAAAAATCGCAACTTTCTTTCATTACTTTAAGTGAATAATAATAATAAGAAATGTAAGCAATTATTTTTGTTAACTTAAATTGGCATCTTACTTTCATTGAAAAGTGTACTAAAAGTGGACAATTTGAAACAAACGGCAACTATCTAGCATTATTCGAAAATAATATTTACAAAATTTTGAAATAAATTGTTTAAACAATCTTTGTAAACATCTTAACATCAGAATAAAGTAGAATATTATGCATTAAAAAAATTTGTATCTAAAAACCAGTAAAGAAATTATAGTTAGCAATAAAAACTCGCGTAACCCAATTTTTTATTTATGGGGTTTTTTTCGACTCTATAAAACAAAGCTTATTTGTGTGACGTTTAAAAAACAATAAATAATATCTATTCTACAGCTATAATATTGACAATCCTGAATAAGATAGACAAAAACGTCTTTTTTCTCTTATGGGAACTACATGTAAAACTTCATGAGGTTTTGGGAACCTCTAAATATAATTATGTTAAAAAAAAAATCCTTTTTTTGAATTTGAACAAATTCGGGGGTGGTTATGCATAAAAACTCAAAAAAATCTATTTTTCTTTGTTGAAAATTCATGTGCTTGATTGAAAATTTATTTAATTTAATCGAAAATGAATTTTTTACTTCGAATTTAACTATTTTGTTTTTAAGTTAAAAATGTCTGCTTTAGAAGAAAATTTCAGAACCATTTTGTTAAAAATTCGCCTTCTTTATAGAAAAGTAGTCTTATTAGTTAAAACCTCATTTTTTGGGTGTCTATTTATTCTTGTGAATTAAAAATTGACCTACTTTGTTGATTTTTTAGTTTGGTTTAAAAATATTTTACTAACTATTTTATCTACTATTATATTTTTAAATTCAGCCTTTATTTGGTCTATTTATTGATTGAATCCAATATAAATAAATTCACCGAATCTGAATACAATTTATAGTATTATTGTTATTTTTTCGATCAGGCGATACATAATTAATTTCTGATGTTAAATTTGGCCCAGTACTGGTAAAATCATTTTTGGGGAAACGAGAAAAAATCTACCTAGGCCCGGATTTGAACTGGAAATATAATTATTCACGAGTGTATTTATTCAGATGGCTCCGATTGTGTAATTGGTTAAACAGTCTACTTGTGAATAGTGGTGTTCCCGGTTCAAATCCGGACCATAGCAGATTTGTTCTCATTTCACCAAAAAATATTTCACCAGTAATCCGCAAATTTCACAACTTGTTAATTTAAATATATTTCCAATTAATCCACTTAAATTTAATTTCAGGACTATTTTCTTGATCCAAACTGAAAAGTTTAATGTGATCTGACACAATCTTGCTATCATAATATTGCGAAAGATTTAAAATTGAAAAAGCCCTTTACTAAAAGTTTAAAAGTTTGAAAACAGACAGGTTTAATTTTACATTGGAAATGTCACACTTTGAAGATTGAGATGTTCACTGGGAAATGCCCAGACTTGAAGCTTTCAATTATACCAGTCTCCAAGTTCGATTGGTTTCAAAACCGAAACGTCTTGGGCAAACTTTGTAACTGAAGTTTAAAGACCTTGTTTGCATTGTTAGTATTTGAACACTTGGGAATTCCAGCTTTAAACTCGATAAACTAGCAAATCTAAAGTCAGAAGCGTGTCAGACCTTAAATTAGAATACTTTTTTTAATTTCTAGAAAATAGTCTTTAGGAAACGTACATAATATGATAAATACGATGACTGTCCAGAAAGTATCCGAACATTTACTGTAGCAGGAGTAAGAGTCAATTCTGATTAATGGCAATGATATGCCCTTCTAAGTACTCTCCTTTGAAAGCCACAATCTTCTTCTAGCGATCCTCCCACTTCTGGAATCACTCCTGAAAGACACCTTTTGGAATTGCTAACGACTGCTTTGTCACCTTCCGTTTTATTTCCTCTAGGTGTTGAAATATTTGTCCCTTTTTATGAGATTCTTTAAGTTAAAATAGCCACAAATTATAGGGATCCAGGCTAGGACCCCATGAGGGCTATTAAAGTTACGTTAAACCGTGTTTTACCAGAAATTGCTGAATGAGCTACGCTGGTGAAGGTTACAGTTTTACAACTTTACGCTCGCGGAATAGTCTACTTCTTGCACTATTTACACAATGTTGTATTTTTATAATTTATTGAGTCTAAAATCGAATAAAAATTTGATTCCAAAATGCGTCCTTCTTAGAGGCGGACTTCTATATGATTACAAATAATGAGAAATAACTCATTTCCTTTGACTAGATACTGTAACCAGTAACTTCTTTGAAGATGTCAAGAAGTAAAAGAAGTTACTTCTGTATATAGGTACCGAATTTGTAACTAGTTAAATTTTCTTCACTAAGATTAAACTATAAAAAATTTTACTTTTCTAGTAACTTTCGAAATATTCTTCATAAGTCTTTTGTCATGACAATTTATCAATTTTATTGCTTCTGCAACTATTTTTGCATCTTCACTATTCCACATTTAAATTGTGGCCACTTAAATTAAATAACAGTGACTAATTCATGCATTAATAATGTAACTAACGTTCTTTTAAATTCAAATGGATTCGATGAAATGTATGCAGTTTATAAAAAATTAAGATTAAAATTTTTTTTTGTGAATTTAGCAGAATTTTAGGGAATTCAAAAGAATTTGACAAACTGCATAAGCATTCAGGGTAAGTTTAAAAGACTTCGGGATGAATTAGAAAGAAATATTTTTAAAAAAATTTAAATGTGTATAAGTAGAATAAAGTGAATTAAAAAAAAATTCGTAAGAGTCGAAAAATTAAGAACATTCCAAAGTATTCAACAGATTTTAAAATAATTCAGTGTACATTCTAAAAGATTCTAAAAATGACACTGATTTCAGTAAGAGGGAATAAATTTAGAAAAATTAAACAGAATTCAACAGAATTTGGTCAAATTTATAAGAACTTGAAAGCTTATAATTAAAAAACATTTTTTAAATTATAACATTTTCATCGTATTTAGTAAATTCATGTTTATAAAATTTAAGTGAATTAAAGGATATTAAATGCAAAAGAACTAAATTAAATTCAAGTCAATTTGTAGGAATCTAAAGAAAACTAGAAGAATTCGATGCAATTTATTTAATTTTAAGGCAAATCAAAAAAGTCAAGTGAAATAGAAATACTTTGAAAATATAAAAAATGTTGTTGAAGGTATTAAATTTATAATGAATTGTGACAAATTCATGGACATTGAAAAGAATTTGATGAAAAGCCTGAACCTTTCAAGTGGGTTTAAAAGACTTAATAGTGAATTTAAAAAAAATCTAGCGAATTAAGTAAAATTTAGTGGGTTTAGAAGAACTGAAGCATATTAAAAAAATGCAGGGCATAACTTAATAAGGAATTGGCCGAAACTGCAATTAAATTCAAATGAATTGAAAAAAGCAGAATATTTCATTGATTTCAGTGGAATTAGAGTGAGTTTAGAAGTACTCGAGGGAATACAAGAGAATTCGATGAAATTTATACGAAATCAAAGAAAATGAAAAATAATTCAAGTGAAAAGAAAAAATTATGGAAATCCAAAAAATTTTCATTGAATAACAAAAAATTGTAATCTAGAACTGCATTTAGTGAATTTCAAGGAAATTTGAGAAAATTTAAAGTGAAAATTCTACTTTTGTGGATACAAAATTAATATTTTTGTTGAAAATTCAACTATTTCGTTAAAAATTCATGCATTTTGTTGTAAATTTTTTTTGCATAAAAAATGAAATTTCTGTTTAAAAAAATGTCACTATTTGTTGGGAAACTAATCTATTTTGGTTAGGAATTTAAATTTTTGTTTGATAATTCGTCGTTTTTAGTTGAATTAAATTGTGTTTAATTTAAGATCAAAATCATTTTTTGTTGAAAATTCATCTGTTTTCTAGTAGATTACTTTTTTTGAAAAAATTTATTTTTTAGCTCAGAAATTCAACTTATTTTTTTAATTTCATATTCTTGGGTTGAAAATTCAAATGTTTTGTATAGTTAAAATTCGTGTAGAAAAAAAATTTTGTGTAGAATATTCAGCAGTTTGACAGGAGATTTTTTTTCAGTTAAAAAATTCAACTATTTTGTTGCAAATTTATATAATTAATTGAAAATTTACCTTTTCTGGTAATTAATTAATCTTCTTGGGTAAACATTCAACTAATTGGTTAATTGGTTTTTTAGGGCAAAAAACTTTTTTTATTTTAAAATATAACTATACAGTGAACCTTAGACCGTAGAGTGAATGTCGCTTTTGGTGGTCCTATCTATTTTCTATAGAATATTCGTCTTTTTGTCTAGAAAATTCAGCAGCTTAATAGAAAATTGAAGTTTTTTGTCGAACATTAATTTTTTTATTTAAAAATTAATTTTTTGATGATAATTGAACGGGGTGCGCGGGACCTGCGGCTGCTACTCAGGCGAGCACTCAGGCGTGAACAAACAAAAACGGAGCGGGCTATAATGTGTTAGTTCCCAGCCACTGTCAGCCCCAAAATCGGCGCTCTAGAAGAGTTGCACTGTACTTTGTTTAAAATTCGACTTTTTTCGTTTGAAAATTAATCTTCTCGGTTCAGTATTTAATCAAATTTGGTTAGAAATTTGCATACATTACTGATTTTCTTTTTTGGGCTGAAAATTAATTTTTTAATCTTAAAATATAACTATTTCGTTAAAAATGAACTACTTACAAATTGTTACAAAATGATCTTTTTAGTTAAAAATTTTAACTATTAGGTTAAAAATGTATGTAATTCGTTGAAAATTCTTTTTTCTTGGTGAAAAATTAATCTTCTTGGTTGAAAATTCATGTTTTGTGACTTGGAAATTCTACATTTTTGATTACCTTTTTTTTTCTTGACTGAAAAATATTTCTTTGTTGAGAATTAAAGTATTTTGTTGAAAAGGGTGAAGGTGGTTCAAAATTTCAGAAAAAAGTTAAAAATAATGTCTAATGATTAGAGGGCTGAAATTTGTCAAGTAAATAAAGAGACTAAAGTACTTTATGTACCTGTTATACAAATATTCAAATTTGGTGTTTTAAATCTCAGGGGGGTTACCAAAGGTAACGGTAACTAGTTCCTTCTAAAAAATAACTTCCCCATCACTAATAATTACCATAATCTTCAGTAGATCCGGGATTTGAATTTCTTATACATATGTAAATTAAAATTTCCCAAACCCCGAAATTTAATCTTTTTATTTGAGTTATAACGGTTAACTTAGCTTTAGAATCTTAGATTTGGGTATCAAATCTAATCCGATCAAGATTTTCTGAAATATTTTGGAATTCAGTGCACACATGTAGCCAGTAACAGTAACGGATTTGTGGTGTCAGCCTTCTTCTCGTGGTTGCTGCAGCCGCAGCTTCGAGGGCATCGGCTTTCGAGCAGATTCAGTAGTGAGTAGAGGGATAGGAGAAATATACGGAGAAGCGTTGATGCAGTTAAACGTAGCTAAGGTTTAAGCCCCTCTGCCCTTACGCCATTGGCTTCCAGTCGAGCCGGTTACCGCTCCTTCCACGCCGTTATATCTTACCTTTCTTCCCTCCTTTCCTTTCCTCTTCCCTCACCCAAAAAACTCAAGAGTTACCTCATGACCAGAAGCGTAGCTAGCGAGCCTAGACCTAGAACCTCAGCGAGAAGAATTTTTCAAGGATAAAATTCAGGGTTTTGATCTCGATGATTTTGCTACACTCATTTTTGCAAGAGCTATGCCAGAAAATTAATTAGCACTTTTTTTTACATTTTTCTGTTAAATTTCTGATCCTGTACAGTCGGTTAAAAATTTTTTTCACCAATTAACTGGATGATTCGAAATCCGTGTTGTGTGCCAAAATATGCAAATAATTCTAGAACAACAAATCCGTTTTAACCAAACAGAACTGTCAAAACCCTTTATCTGATTGGAACCATTTAACACGAAACATTTTTTCTATTCGAAACTTCCCGCCAGAATTGAAAATTAAAAAATAAATAATGAATGTTTAGTTTTCGTTACTTTCATATTGTGAAATAAAATATTAAATGCAATTGTAATTTTTTATACTCACAATTTAAATTCGCTAAAAATTGTTTTGTTTATGAATAATTTAAAATTTAATTTTCAAATTCAAACTTAAATTTATCTAAGGTATATCTTAATAATATAATTTTTATAATAACATACAAAATTAGATCACAATAAAGTTATGTGAAATATTAAAAAGCAGCAAGAAATTCACGCGTCCTTGGTTTTCTATTACCTAATATTAAAATCATAATCAATTTTAAAATTCATAATAACAAATTTCTCAATATTGTAAGTTTAAAAAATTGTTAAATGGACTGTAATAATTGACTAAATTATTATATCTAACAGATATACAAAAAGTTAATAAATCACCATTTTTACAATCTGTTAATACCAATGAAAATAATTTTTTCACTTCTGTTACGATAGCGATTTTTAAAAATTTTCTATTAAAAATCAAAAATTACTTTTTATTTTAAAATTTTTACTTCAAATAATACAATTTTCAGTTTATAATTGTTCAAATTTACATTTTGTACGGTAAAAATGACGAAATAATTTTTTTTATTTTAGACAAATTTGTGGAATCAATTTTTATTTATTTTTTTTTAATATAATACAAATTTAAAATTTTACATTTTAGACAGATTTGACTTTGAAACATTCAATGTTGTGTAAAGTAGTATGAAATCGAAAATGATTTTTATTTAAAAGCGCTAGTGCAATTTTAATTTCTTTGAAATTTAAGTGATAATTTTTAAAAATTTTAATTTCCGCTATTTTCGAAATTTTATTCTTAAATTACTTTATTTACAGATTATCAATTCGGAAAAAAACTCTGAAATTTTGAACGCCTTGAATTTATTTTTGTAAATTTTATTCAGCATCGTCAATATTAGCTGAATGGAGTAGAAACTATACATTCCTCTTCAAAATTAACCGTAGAATTTGAATAAGATATTAATTTTGTAATATCACCCCCATAAGGGATCTTTCATCAATCATGTGGTTTCTTCGGAGGGGGGGGGGGTTGATGGAAAGCTACGTTAGACGACATGGGGGGAGGAGAGAGTGTCCGAGTCATAGCTACGTGGTTTTTTACTCAGGTGTTAAAAAGAAACGTATAGCCAGAAAACAGAATTTTTTTCCCCAAAAAATTACAACACAAAATACATTTTAACCTAAATAGTAGATTTTCAAACCAAAAAGATTAATTTTTTACAAAAAAAGCTCATAATAAAATACATGAATTGTCAATTAGATGTATTCCATAAACCTCGTAGCATCCTAGGAGGATGGGGGTGGGGTCGTTGAGAATTATACACATGGGGAAGGGAGGGGGCAAACATTGGGCCTCGTGGTTTATGAAAGCCCCCTAAGTCTGTTTTATAGGGTTCCAAAAAAACCCCATGTGTGAAAAAATGGGGTTTGTGAACGCTTGCAGTTTTTCAAATTCGAATTGTTTCTAACACAAAGAATAATACTTTAGACTAATAATTAGATGCACACACAAATTATTGAAAGATTTAATTAGTGTTCTAAGCAATTTTCTCGAAGAATATAAATATAAAGTCGCGGTTTTTTCTAAAAAATTTCATTTTTCGTCCAATTTTCAATTAAAATGAGAATATAGTTAATAAATGTTTTAAAAAATTATAAATAAATTGTTAATATTATTAATAATATTTTCTTTAAATAATGCTGGAAATTGCGTTTTTTCTGAAATTTTCAATTTATTGCCCAGTTTGCACTTGAAGTGAGTTCATATTTAATTTTATTTACCAAAATTAATTGTGTAAAATCATTATTATTGATTATTGGTAGAGCAGGTCCCCTTATCAGAAGTAAAAATATATCAAATAAAGCTAAAATGGCAATACATAATTCTATATTTGTACCAACTGTACTATACGG